>NW_026067893.1:6133-230534 GCF_014885135.2 Alexandromys fortis | reverse complement strand
CCTCCTCCCTGCCTCCCATTTCCCTCTCCCTCCCCCCACTCCTCTCCCCCTCCCCTTAAATTAAATTTTAAAACATTTTTATTTTATGTGTATTTACGTGGTGTTTTGCCTGAATGTATGTCTGTAGAGGCCGAAATAGGTTCTCAGATCCCTATTGGACTTACTAGCAGATTTGAGCTGCCAAATGGGCCCTGAAGAATTTAAACCCTATCCTCTAGAAGAGCAGCTAGTGCTCTTAACCACTGAGCCTGATAGTAATTAAACTGAGGGTATCTCCTAATAGAATTTGAAAGGCAGACATTATACATGAGAATAAAAATTACCCCTGAGGACAGAGTTAGAGCTAGGAGGGGTTACATGTGTAATAGGAACAAGCAGGACAAAAATCTACTGTGATAATTTAACTGCCACCTGCACTCTAAGAAAGGGGAATGCATGGTTCTTGTATTTTCTGTAGTGGATCATAGAAAGGAGAATTAAAAATAAACAATTTGATTGTTCTGCACTGTATCATCCTAATAATCTGTCTTCCTGGAAAATTTAAATATACACATTCTTAATCTGGTTAAAGAAAACAGTAAGTAAATATTTTTGAAAAAAATGCAAGAATTTTCCATCCAAACACAGCAATGGAAATATTGTCATGTGTACTTGAAGACATCCCTAAAACCTCAGATAAAGAGGTAGCACCTGCTTTTCAAGTTGTTTGGGGACTCTTGTACCCACAAGAGAAGCAAGAAATTTGAATGGTACTACAGAGTACTCTCGAGGCTCCTGGCATCCTGCCTCACCCCTATGCAGGTTGTTCTAGCACTACCTTAAATTGGCAGATAATGCTAGACATTGGTGGTGCATTCCTTTAATCCCAGCACTCAGAAGGCAGAGGCAGGCAGAGTTTTAGGCTAGCTTGGTTTATAGAACAATTTCCAGGATAGCCAGGGCTGCACAGAGAAACCCTCTCTTGAAAAACCAAAACAAAAAAGCCACCACAAAAAACAAACAAAAAATTTTAACAGGTGACACAGATTTCAGTCCAGGGTCTTAGGACAGAGCAGTTGGTGCTCCTTTACATAGTTCTTTGCAGCTGGAAGTTGTGGTTAGAGATCACTCAGTTTTGGCTTTTTTCAATGACGTGCCTAAGGAAGGCTACAGGCTGAAGGCACAACCTCTCTTTATCATCACTCAGAGATAAGGCCTTGTTGATCATAGAGACCCAGTAACAACTGGGATGAAGTCTGGAACCAGACCCAAGTGGGAGTAAAAGCTTAGCATAGAATCATTTCAAATCTTCAAGATGTGAGCAAGAACTGTCTTCTTGGGAGTGTTACATGATCATTTCATCTCTGCTAAGTCAAGAATTCAGGGAATCATTCTTTGGTCTCACTGTTGACGAGCTGGGTTGATGGAATGTATGAACAGATCTTTTCACTTCAAGTGTTCACTGGATCTTTGGGAAAATCCTTTTGTGAATGAATGAATATTTTGTGCACATGCATGTGTGTATGACCATGGGTTTGTCTGTGCCACCCCATGCATGTAGAGATTAAAGAACAGCTTGTGGAAACTGGTTCTCTTCTTCCCCTGTTTCAGGCAAAATCTTGTTTCTTCTGCTGTAGTAGGCACTCTAGTCTAGCTGGCCCACACGTTGCTGGTGGATTCTTCTCTTTCTGCCTCCCATCTCTCTGTAAGACTGCCAGGATTATAGGTGCACAACCCCGTATCCAGCTTTTTATGAGGGTCTTCTGGAAATCAAATGAAGGTCATCAGACTTTTGCCACAAGCATTTTTATACCCACTGAGTCATTTCTCCTAAATTCTTTATTGTCTTTCTTGATACATAAGGCAGACAGAAAATTTGAAACTGGTGAGTGGATTGCAATAAGGAAGAATGGATGGGACCTGCACAGGGTCAACATTGCCTTCCTGGCACTTGTTTGTTAGGCTGGGCTCTACTTGGTGTGCAGGTGCATGCTTGCTTTTCTATAACTGACATCACACACTTTATTTTATAATGAAATGACAGTTGGTAGGAGTGAGCACTGACTCTCTCCCTGAAACTGGGGAGCTGATAAAGAGTGACACTTAGAAACTAGAATGTGCCATAGAGAATTGGTTCCATGAGTGCTGTCTAGTAAACAAGGAATAACTGATGGTCAGAGACACTTTGGGGTGTTGAAATGAGATCTGCACATCATGCTGATAAGATTTAAGACCTTCTGTGTATAAACACTGGGAAAGCACTTCAGGAATGCTAAAACAGATACTGCCCTCCCCTTCAAACATTCCACTCTAATTGAGAGAGGGGAAGCTATTTCACCAAGTCATCGTAGACTCTAGGCACAATGGCTGTCTTGATAAAGAATGGTAGTCAGCAGAGGCTTCATCAGAGAAATGGACATCAGTGGCTGGAGGCAGTGATATGCCACCCACAGTCCCGCTGCCAGATGCATGAATAAGGAAGGCTTCAGAGTGATAGGTGTGAATTTCCCCACAATTTGATGTATTAGTGATCATTGGTGATCCATCAGAGGCTGAAGTGCTCTCAAGGTTTGAGCTTGGGCATGGCGTCCAGCCTGTGAATGGGCAGCCTCCGGAGCGAGGTGACCAGATCCAGTGCAGTAGGTAAAACAACATGGTGGCTTCGTTGTCCTGGTATGTGGGAATAATTTAGGAGAACAGGGAGTGGGCAGGCTAGAGAAGAAGATGGTCTCATGGGGAGTCCTTCTGAATGCCAGGCTGAGAAGTTGCGAGTTCCTATTTTGGGCAGAAGGGAGTCTTTGAGTGGAGAAATATGATTTCCCTAAGCTTGAAAATAGCAGACCAGATAGCAGAGGCTCTGGATTGTAGTGGGCAGTGAGCTCTGAGAAGCATCTGGAGGTCCAGACTCTGAAAGAGAGGAGTGAGCCAGTGAAGAATAGTTTAGAGATGTTGCTGGCTTTGGGGATAGGTATAAGCTTGTTCTGGGTCTCTATTAGTGATAGGTTGACTAACATAGAGATTGAGGGATGTGGGGTGTTCAGGGCAGAGGCATAACAGCAGCTCCAAAAAATCAGTGGATATATGGTATTTGCTTTTTTCCACCACACCCAGCCTCCACTGATCTTCTGATAATAGAACCTTCATTTTTTTGGAGTGGGATGTTGCCCTCTTCATACTAATTCCCCAAGATTCAGTAGGGATGACTTCTCATTGGCTCTATCAATGAGCATATGAGCCAGGTCTGACCAGTCAGAGCCTTTATTTTTGGTTTTCCTGCAGGGATTGTTTCGGCATGAGGGTGTATGTGATCCTGGACCAGAGGGCTACTCTTTTGTTGAGAATACTTTTCTTTCTTAGGGACCTCACAGAATAAAGGCAACAGAGGGGTAGAGGGAGGATAGGAAGAGCACAGAGATAATGGTGAGATTAAAAAAATTATCATTGATTGAATTTGGCAGTCAGAGGTGTCCCTGGGTTCCTGTTTGGTAACCTGATGATTTGATTACAACCTAAGAGTCTTGACTCAAGGTTAGAAGTCACAGGCTCAGAGGGGTAGTACATGGCTGGGAAAGAGAAGAGCACCTGAGTCCACATGTGCATTGGTGCCTGCACTCACATACACACACTAATGTACACCCCAAACACTCAAATACACTCACACACAAACACTCGTATACATACAGTTTTACTTTACATGTCTTTTTATTTAGATGTGCTTTTAAAGTTTTATATATATGTCTGTCTGTCTGTCTGTCTGTCTGTCTGTCTGTCGTGTGAGTGTATGCCATTTGATAGGTATCCTCGGAGGCCAGAAGAGTGAGTCAGATTTCATGGAGCTGGAGTTAGAGGCAGTTCTGAGTTGCCCTTTGTAGGTGCTGGGAACCAAACTTGGGTCCTCTGGAAGAACAGCTAGTGTTCGCAGCCACTGACAGATCTTTTCAGCCCAGCCTTACAGATCTTACTTCATTTACTCGCTGCCATGATGTGGGATTTCCCTCTGTGTGCTGTGATTACCATTAGTGAACAAAGAAACTGCCTTGGACCTATAGCAGGGCAGAACTTAGGTAGGCGGGGAAGATGGAACTGAATGCTGGGAGGAAGAAGGGCGGAGACAGAGAGAAGTGAGCCACCAGAGACAGACACTGGGAACTTTAGCTGATAAGCCACTGTCATGTGGCTATACACAAATTAACAGAGATGGGTTAAATTAATATGTAAGAGTTAGTCAATAAGAAGCTAGAGCTAATGGGCCAACCAGTGATTTAATTAATGCAGTTTCGGTGTGATTATTTCAGGTCTAAGCTAGCCGGGTGGCTGAGATGAACAAGCGGTCTCTGCAACACTGCCATAAATTGTCTAGGTAGGTTCAGCTGGCTAATCTCATTTTATAAATGAGGAATTTGAGGCCTGGATGGTTTATGAATCTTTCCAGGTTCCACTGTGGGTAGGAAGCAGAAGTATATTTTGGGGTTATCTTTTTTCAGCTGGATTTCAAATGCTGAAGAGTCTTCAGCTTAATTTGGAAGGCTAGGGTGGGTGATAGCTGTGATTTCTAAAGCTGGCTCCCATCAATTTCAGTGTTTTTCATGTGTAGACTTACGGTGAAGCACCAGATTGGCAGAGGGCCGATACTGGATGCAGAATAATGGCAACTTGATTTGACTGTGTCCTGGAGTTCAACAGTGTGTATGGAATTGGACGGTGTTGGAAGCAAAAGGTTTAAGAACAAATTCATACCATTAAGTCTATGCAAATAGATTCCTCAGTGAAGAAGAACCAAATGTACTACTGTTTGTGGGCCGTTTGCATCATGTGTTACAAATGCCTTGCAGTGGGAGTGTAGGACTTTTTTTTTTTTTTTAATCAAGGGCTTGTTACAAGACACATTTCAGATGCTTTAGCTCCTTTAAGCTTATGAATTGATTCAAGAACAGAAAGCATGAATCATTTTAAAGGGAAGGTGCTGGGATGTCAGCCCAAATCATTTCTAATGCTTTTTTTTTTTTTAACTTCTTTTTGAAAACGTGTTGTATGTAGGACTTGCTGTTCAAGATAATCCGTGTTTGGGGACTGATGACCTATAAGTTCGTGAGAACAGTCTGTGTGCTTATTGTTGTTGTTTTTAAAAGGACTATTTATTTTTGTGTGTGTTTGTGTGGGTCTATCCGCATATAAATTCAAGTCCTTGTGGAGTCCTGAAGAAGATGTCAGATGCCCTAGAGCTAGAGGCTTTGTGTTTCCTAACATGGGTTCTGGAAGTAGAACCTGTGCAAGAACAATGCATGTTTTTAGTGTTGAGCCATTTTTCCAGCCCTATTTACTTTATGCCTGTATATATTGGGCACAAAATAAATGTTAAAAAAATAAACGATACTAGGCGGTAGTAGTGCATGCCTTTAATGCCAGAATTCAGGAGGCAGAGGCAGGCGGATCTCTGTGATTTTGAGCCCAGCCTGGTCTACACAGTGAGTTCCCAGACAGCCAGAGCTACATAGAGAAATTCTGTCTTGAAATCTTGAAAAACCAAAATCAAAACGAAAACGAAAACAAAACCAAACCAAAGAAAAACCAAAAAAACACAACCAACAATAACAAAAAAAAAAAAAAGAAAGTGAGCCCATTGTCATCTGTGTTTCCATAACAAAGCCTTCCTTTCTGGGAGGCTCTGAGGGACTGGAAGGTGGTTAGGGACTGATAAGACCTGTAGTAAGGATCCATCTGGTGAAGGGTTTCGGGTCAGCTAGACAAGGTGGGCAGTGTGGAGCCAGACACCTTCTACCTCCTGAGGCCTGGTTCTTACTATTCAGACAGGCCAAACGTTCCTCTTCTCAGGAAGAGCAGACAACAGGCTTCAGGGTCAGGAGTTGTCTTAATAAAAATAAAAAATAAAAAATTCTCGTTATGGTACTTGGCCTTAGTTCTCCTAGAACTCTGTGGCATGGAGACACTTCTTTCACTCTCTGTGTGACTTTGCCTATAACACCAGGTGCACGTCAATCTCCTGGTGCTCCTTCTTACCTTCACCTTTACAGGTGCAGGCCACCAAGCCCTGTAGGAACATAACTTTTTTTTTTCTTTTCTTTTTTTAAATTTGAATTTAAATTTGAGACATGACTCTTAGCCGGGAGGTGGTGGTGCACACCTTTAATCCCAGCACTTGCGAGGCAGAGGCAGGAGGATCTTTGTGAGTTTGAGTGCCAGCCTATTTTACAAGAGCTAGTTCCAGGACAGTCAAGCTACAGAGAAACCCTATCTCCAAAAAACCAAAAAAACCAAAACCAAAAAGAAAAAAAAAAAAAAAGGGACATGACTCTTACATACAAGTCCTTTTCTTTTGCTTATTTTATTTTATTTTTTTTTTTCCCCTTAGCCCTGTCTGGCCCACATCCTGGTGTGAGATTTGGGAGGAAGGTGTAAGCTTTTGTCTGGTAGTTTAGTCACCAGACCTGACTTAATTGGTCTTGCTCAGTCGCTAGGGCCTATGAGCTGCTGGAGGGCTTTGTGCTTAGTGTATCTTAGTATTTTTACTGAGAAAAGCCCACTACCTGTCATATTTTCTACAGATCTATTTCAAAAGCTGGTTGTGAAGGAAATTTTTGGAAAGTGAATGGGAGTGAAATTAATTCAAGTGATGTGAATCATATTTTTGTATTATTTCAAGCCTAAGGAAAATATGATTGTCCCCAGAAAGGATCCCAGGACGCTTCAGCTTTCAGAGGAACTGGGCTGTGAGGAGTTGGGGACCAAGACCTTGATGTCTCCCTGGCCCATCCCAGTATGCTCCTGGGATACTGGTCACTGTGCAGATGTTAATAGTACCTTGAGTGGTAGCAGGGACTTCTTATTGTTGT
Source organism: Alexandromys fortis (assembly GCF_014885135.2). NCBI lineage: Eukaryota > Metazoa > Chordata > Mammalia > Rodentia > Cricetidae > Alexandromys > Alexandromys fortis. Next base: position 223,704 of record NW_026067893.1, on the reverse strand, counting down.
CTAGCACAGAGGATATGAACTTAGAAAATGTAAAATCAGAAAATTTCATATTACCTTTCTGATTTACAGTTTCTCAAAGTATTGGAGGTTTGGGCAGTATGAGGTTTTATGTTTGTTTTTGTGTTTTCCTTCTTTTCTCCTCTTTATATACCCGGGTGTCCTCAAATTTACTATGTAGACTAGACTGGCCTTGAACTCACAGAGATCCTCCTGCCTCTACTTCCCAAATGCTGGGATTAAAGGCATACACCACTACACCGGGCTTGTAATTTTTATTTTATTTTACTCTTTTAGGTTTTCCCCCTTTCTCTCCTTTCCGTGTTTTCCTCTATGCCTTACCCTCACTATTCCTTCCCTCCCTTTGTGTTTCCTTTTTTAAAAGCCAGCCAGCCAGGCGGTTTTGAGGCACACCTTTAATCCCAGCACTTGAGAGACAGAGATAGGCAGATCTCTGTGAGTTTGAGGCCAGCCTGGTCTATAGAGCTAGTTTCAGTATAGTCAGCGCTACACAAAGAAACCCTATCTCAAAGCTACCAAGAAAAAAAAAAAACAATCAAAACATACCCCCCAAACAAATAATAACAAAAACCCCACCGAGCCCACTTAGTGCTACATGTATATATATGAGTGTAGGATAATCTACGAGGATATGGGCTGTATTCTTGAAGAAAACTGACTGATGGAGGAGGGTCATCTGTCTATGTGTTACTTTCATTGGTTAATAAAGAAACTGCCTTGGCCCTTTGATAGGACAGAAAATTAGGTAGGTGGAGTAGACAGAACAGAATGCTGGGAGGAAGAAGGCAGAGAAGCAGATGCCATGGAGCCAGTCTCCAGGTCAGACATGCTGAATCTTTCCCTGTAAGCCACCACCTTGTGGTGCTACACAGATTATTAGAAATGGGTTAATCAAGAGGTGAGAATTAGCCAATAAGAGGCTGAAACTAATGGGCCAGGCAGTGTTTAAATGAATACAATTTGTGTGTTGTTATTTCCGGGGCAAAGTTAGCCATGCGGGAGCCAGGCGGGATGAAAAGCAGGCCTGCTTGCCCTTCACTACAAAATGGCTCCTCGTTGCTGCTGGAAAGCCAGCATCCTACCCCTTTGTTGTTTAGAGCAGCAGGGTTAGGAGATAATCTGCAGTCTGCAAGACTGCATGCTTGAGTGCCATTGACCCCATACAGCAAAGAAACTCACCTCTGCAGCAGCAAGCTGTAGATATATCCTAGACCTGAGAGCCATACACCACACTCACTGTAAGCCACATCTGGGCTAGGCCCAGAGATGACCCCAGAGCAGGTGTGTGTTTTACAATTGCTCAAGGATCGACAGTGAGCCCTTTGCTATCAGAAGAGACCCTGGTTCCCATAGTTCATTATGCAGTCACTCCACTATGAAAGAGCTCAGCAGAAAACTTGATTCTGGGAGACAGGAGGCAGTGAAGCTAAGGCACATGGAAAAGACATCATTTTTTTTCAATAGATATACATACATACACACACATATACACATATATGCTTTTGTTTGTGTAATCTGAATGAACAGAGGCACCTTGCAGAACCTCACTCCTGACTAGGAAGGGACAAAATTTTTGGAGCAGCTAATTTTAAAAACAGGTAGAATGTGAGAGCTGTCCTTGTTGACAGAGACTGGCAGCCTTGAGAATGCAGAATCAGAGACTGGTGGCTGTATATCTGGGCTGATGAATGCAGATATCCAGGCCACAGGCCCAAGATACAGGTAGCAGGACCGTGCCAGCCCCCCAGTCTTTGCCTAGGCCCTGCTTGGTCCATTGGTGACCTCAGCTGACTGCAGAGTGTCAGGGTTAGGGTTGAAGAAATTCTTCTATGTAGATGCCATGTCCTGCACAGCTTTTCTCCATTGGGTATCCTGTCTATAAAGACCTGAGGTGCTGACACTTGTTCCCAGGATGTCTAAGGATCCGAAAGGGAAACAGAGGACAGCAGTAGCTGGGGTCAGCCTTGTCCTTGAAGGGGTTGCTCCCTTGACCTATGATTCCCAAGCTCGGCATGTCTGGGATGTGGGGCAGTGTACTTTAGAGTGCTTTGTTCCCAGCCTAGTCAGCAGTTGATGTAAGGCTTAGCCATAGAGTGCAGCTTGCATTAAAAAAAAAAAAAAACAACACTTGAACAAGTTTATTTTTATTTTTATTTTTTGGCGGGGGCGGGGGCAAATGTTGGAGGCATATAAGAAAGCAGTTATATGCTGGTGGTTTGGTGCATGCCTTTAATCTCAGCATTTGGAAGACAGAGACAGGCGGATCTCCAGGTTTAAGGCCAGCCTGGTCTACATAGAGAGTTCCAGGACAACCAGGGCTATGCGAGAAGTCCTATCTTGAAAACCCCAATTTTTTAAAAAAAGAAAGTAGTTACATGTACATAAATTCCATTATGTATCACAAGACACAGAGATTAACAGACATCTAGATGATTCCATACACTTAAAGTACACCTCTCAGCATGCTAATAAATTATTTCTTATTTTCTATATTTTGAATTGCAGTGTTTTCCAAAAATGTTTCCAAATCAAAGATATGTGTATGTAAACATATATATACACGCACACTCTCACTTTAATGTATATGTTTTGCTTTATTGTATCAAAGTGTTCAATTGATCATTTTCTATCTTGGAAGTCTCCTATTTTTTTATTGGAATAAATATCTGTTCAATGTGTTCTTAAACATTAATGTGCTTTCCCTTCAGTCCATATGTTAGAGAATATATGTATTTTCATATATTTATAGTGAATATAAAGTCTGTTTAATGGTTTATATACAGCTATTGACAATATAGAACAGGATTTAAAATTACACACATATATAGAATCAGTTTGCATTTTTTAACATGGGGCTGTCTTCAAATTCTGCCTCCCGCTTCTAACCACAGGTTCTTTGAGAACACATCTCTTGCCAGGATGAAGCTGGTAGGGCTATGGCAAGCAGCCTTATTGAGAGTGTTCTATGTAACTTTGAACATGGCACTGTGGTTGGCTCCTTCACTTACCTAATGAGTGTGTACTGAGCCCTCCCCTGGACTCAGGCACTGGGACCAGGGAGGAAAGGGGGATGAGCAGAAATGCATGGTATTGGCTTGATCATAGAACAGCCCTCCTTGAGGGGAGCCTACAAATGGCAGTGGAGAGAGAAACTGACTTGTACCTTCTTAGGTTCAAAGCCTAGGGTCTACACATTAAATAAAATAACTAAGGTCTGATTAAGGGTGGGAAGGGGAGAGGGAGTGGAGGGAGATTTTTATCTAACTCACATTTAGGCATAGCAGCTCACAAAGAAACATGGCCCAAGGTGGTGCTTAGAATTTGGAGATTACACACCATTTTAGGCTAAGTAAAGGAGGAGGGTTTGGGGCTTCTAGGAAGGAAGGTTATTAGTGGAAATGTATGGTAGGTGTGTAAGGGCTGTTTTAGGGAGTCACCATCACGTGCTCAGTGTTGACTGGGTCCCTGCTGTGAAAGAGGAGAGAGATCTTTACAAAGGATATGCATGTCCAGGTTTTAGGCAGAAGATGGGAGGGCAGGGTGCTAATTGATTTTAGCTCGATAGAATTCTCAGCCCAATACGGAGTGGAGCGTTCTGGTCTCCTGTCTTTTGATTTAGCACAGAATAGAAAGCTTCACTGTCCTGTGGGGAGCAGGTCTGGCCCAGAGGCTGAGCTCTGAGGGGTGAAGTCCGGGCAGGAGAGAAATGAAGTAGGTTTGGCATAGCAAACAGGCACCACCTGTGTCCTATTGATACTGTAAGGTAGCATTATCTCTGAGCATTGGTGCCTGACTGATTATGTGAAGTTTGTTAGGTAGCTGGTTAGCTGGAGGTGTTCTGAGTACCAGTGCTGGGAAGATAGCAGTGCCTGCTATATACAAGACAGAGAGCTTCTGGATGATGGCACCAGGTGAGGCTGTGTTGGGGACAGCAGGCTACGGGGCCAGGTTAGGTTTGTCCTATCTGTCAGGTTTTGTATCCAGTGAAAATGAAAGTCATTAAAAAATATATACAAAAATAAATTTAATTAAAAATATTAAAACATTTAAAAATATTTTTAAAAAGTAAATAAAAGATAACATGAACTTTAGATGCAAGGAAAGAATATTAAAAAATTTCTTTCTGGGTGTGGTGGTGCATGCCTTCGATCCCAGTATTTGGAAGGCAGTGACAGGTGGAATTTTGAGTTCAAAACCAGCCTGGTCAATCTGCAAAGCAAGTTCTAGAACAGCCAGAGCTATACAGAGAAACCCTGCTTCGAAAAAAGAAACAATTCTATTGTGTTGCTCAGAAACCCTTTGGCAGTACATGATAGAATCCAAATTTAATTAGCTTAAACAAAGATGAGAATTTGTGGATTTGTATCTGAGAATCTACTTTATTCCTGGATTCAGAAAATGTTCAGTCTCTTCTCTCAGCCCCATTTCATTCTTGGTTGGGTCAGGGATCAGGTATCCGCTAGCTTAGAAATCCCCAGGCACATCAAGGGTCTTTTCTGAAGCTAGCAGAAAGACTTAAAGGGCACTTTTTTTGTGTCATCTCATCATTTGCTTGCCCTTGGCTGGAGTTGGAGAGAGGGAAAAATAATTGGGTCATATGGAATGGGTGTGAATGAAGCAAGGGATAATTGAGTGTCACACAGTCTTGCCCTTGTCTGTCTCATCATAAAAGAATGAGGAGCCAGCTGGGCAGTGGTGGCATATGCCTTTAATTCCAGCACTCAGGGGGCAGAGGCAGATGGATCTCTGTGTGTTCGAGGCCAGACTGGTGGTCTACAGAGTTAGTTCCAGGACAGACAGGGCTTCATAGAGAAACCCTGTTTAAATTAAAAAAAAAAAAAAAGAAAAGAAAAAGAAAAGAAATGTCCTAACAGACACAGAGATTCACTAGGCTTACTTGCTTCTGTGGCAGGATAGTATATGTGTATGTCTGCCTCCTCAGCACTGCCATTGCAAACATGCACCTTGATGTGTGAGCTTTTAGGTGAGTTCCAGTAATCAAACTCAGGTTCTTCTGTTTGCAACCATTTCCCCACAAAAGAATAAGCTGTTATGAAATTTACTTTACATACATTTATATAGAGAGTAGTTCTAAATAGTGAGCTCTACTCTCTTAAATGTTGTGATCTATAGTGTGAAGATTTTATAACTAGAGACAGCACTGTATCTTCTGCAGCTGTGCTCAGGTAAATATTGAGGCACCCTGAAGCTTGAGGATCTGTGTGACCCTCCTAGGTCATCCAGTTCCAGACCCAGGAAGGGTGGAAACCCTAAGAACATTCCATTTGAGTAAGATGCATTTAATAAGAGCAATGGAAAATGGCAAACCTGGTCAGTTTGGGGAGAAGGAATGTGCTCTTCCATACAAAACAAACAAACACAAAAATGTGACTGTGTGAATCTTCCAACACATAAAAGGACCTAGAGGCAAGATTTAAAAATTGGCACTGAGGAAAATCTCATTTCCACAGGGATCACTCCAGCAATGCCTGTGTCTGTACGACAAACCAAAATAGGTTCCAAAATGAGAGTTTATGCCTGAACTGTAACACCCCAGATGAAAACTTTGGCTGTGCTTAGGACCTTGGTTTAAGATTGATGGTGTCTTTAGAAAGCTGGATCATACCTAGCGCAATTAAAATTAGTGGAGATAGAAGAGAGTTCTAGTTGTGTTCATCTCGTTGTACTGCCTGTTTGCTTTTCCCTCTTGGAAGAATGTCCTGTCCTGTGTAATTAATTGTAAACAGCTTTTGTTCATATTGGGGTATATGCAAAAGGACTCAGAGTGCTTCAAGTATATTCCTAGGTTTTATGGCTAGAAGCACTGTTTTTTTTTTCTGTCTTACTATGCAAGAAAAAAAAGAATGCATTTATGATAGAAGAGGTATGAGAGTCAGGGTTGCATCCAAGCACAGGCCCCTCTGCTCTCTGTGGCTGTTGGAGTTTGGTGGTGTGTCAAAATATTGAGTGTTTAAATATGTGAGGACGTGTGTGTGTATGTATGTACACATACATTTATACACACACACACAGAGAAAATTAGTGTCCATTCATTTGTGCAAGCATGCATATAGTACTGGGTATAGAACCAGAGCCTCAGACATATCAGGGAAGTCATTTTCTAAGCAAGGTCCCTGGCCCTAGCTTTATTTTTAAAACCATTAGCAGGGTCCTGATGTGTGTATTGATCACACACTTGCTTTTTTCATGTAAATGTACAAAACTCTATCATGTCACCCTATGTGTGCATTAATTTTAATGTTGTATAGCATTCATAATATGGATCCTATTTATAATTGACCAAACCATTTCCTTCCTCTTTTTCACCCTCCCACCCTCATTTTCTTCCTTTCTTCACTAGAGATCAAACTCAGGGCCCGTCACATGTTAGTTGAGTATTCTACCATTGTATTACTTTGGCGTATCTGTGACCATAATACTCCCCCTCTCTTCACTCTGTCACTTTTCATTCATTTATTTACTTTTTTTAAATTGAAAATAAATTCTTTTCACATACAACATGTCCTGATTATAATTTCCTTTCTCTCTACTACTCCCAGCTTCTTCCCACCTCCCCTCTGGATCCATTCCCTTAATGTCTCTCATTAAGAAAAAAAAAACAGGCTTCTAAGGTGTAACAATCAAACATGACAAAATAAAATATAAGATGAAATGGCACAGGACTTTAATTTCAGCACTCCAGAGGCAGAAGCATGTGGATCTCTTGAGTTCAAACCCAGTCTGGTCTACAGAGGGAGTTCCAGGACATCCAGAACCACACAGAAAGTCTCTGTCTCAGAAACCAAAACCAGAAAAGACAAAAACTTGTTATATCACACTACAACCCAATAGAAGGAAAAGAGCTCCAAGAGCAAGCACAAGAGTCAGAGATCCACTTGTTCTGACAATCAAGCGTCCATAAAAATACAAAATTAATAGCTATATTGTATATGCAGAGGACCATGTAGGCCCTGTGCTTGCTGCTTCAGTCTCTGTGAACTCATATGAGCCTTGCTTAGTTGATTCAGAGATCCTGGTTCTTCTAGTGTCCTCCATCCTCTTTGGCTCTTAGACTCTTTCCACTTCCTCTATGGGATTCCCTGAACTCTGAGGGGAGGGATTTGGTGGAGACCTCCACTATATAGATTCTCTCTCAGCATGTCTGGCTGTGGGTCTCTGCATCTATTTCCATCTGTTGTAGGAGGAAGCCTCTCTGATGATGATTGGATAGAACACTGTCTATGAGTGTAGAGTGTAGCAGAATATCACTAGGAGTCATTTTATTAACTTTTTTAATAGACCGGTAGTGTTTGGTTTTACCTAGGTCTTTGGACTGTCTAGTCTCTGGTTCTTGGTTACTCAAGCAGTATCAGGTGTGTGTTCCCTTTTGTGGAGTGGGCCTTAAGTCAACCTTGGTTGGCTACTCCCTCAAGTTCGGTGCCACCATTGCCCTAGCATATTGTGCAGGAAGGACAAGTTGTAGTTCCAAAGTTTTGTGGCTGGATCAGTGTAGCACGTAGAGTGCCTTCCTACACTGAAGAGGTAGAACATGGGGGTGAGGGCTCCATGTAGGCACCAACTTGACTTCTCCATGTAAAATGAGTTGTGTGGGTGTTGTCCTCAGCAATGGAGCCCTGCTGTCAGTTTTCAGAGAGCAATCTTGTCTTAGCAACAGCCTGGATTGTTTGGGGATTTCTGTGGTACCCTCTTGACCAACAACTCAGTTGAATGCAACCTAGTCCCGCCATTGGAAGCTTTGCCTGGCTGCAAGACATGGCCAGTTGGGGCTCCATATTCTCCATTAGGAATCCTCAGTAGGATCACCATCATAGATTCCAAGAAGTTTCCACTGTACTAGGTTTCCACACCACCCCCAAGTTCCCCCACCCCAGTTCCAGCTATCTTTCCCTTCACTCTCTACTTCCACCCCATCTTCCCCACTACCTGATCACCCTACACCCATCCCCATCTGCCCCCAGTCCATCCTCACTTCCAGGGAGATCCCTGTGTCCCTCCCCCAAAACCTCTTCTCTTTACCTAACCTCTCTGGGTCTATGAATTGTAACTTGGTTATTTACTTAACAGCTAATGTCCCCTTATAAGTGAATACATACCCTGTTTATCTTCCTGGGTTTGGGTTACCTCCCTCAGCATGATTATTTTCAATGTGACCATAATACTTAACAACTTACATTGGCTCACAGTTTTCAGTGGATTTTAGCTCATCATGTAGGAAAGACATGATGGATCGAGTCCATGGAGGTAAGAGCACCAGGAGAATGGAGAAGACGTCTCATATCACAGTGAACCAGGAACTAGAAGTGAATGTAGTGAAGAGTAAGGTCTGGTATAAGCTTCAGAGGCCCACTGTTAGTGACCTTTCAGCTATCCCCCACCTCCTAAAGGTTCTACGGCCTACTAAAATAGCACCACCATCTGGAGGACAAGCATTCAACACGTAAACCTGTGTTGGGTCATTTCAGATTCAAACCATCACTGAGTCACATCCCTAGCCATATCTGCTGGCAGTCTCTTATTCTTTTCTTTTGCTATTAGACGAATAATAACAAGAAATGGTACATGCTCCAGTGTACTGGCCACGTGGCTTTGAAGCAGGACTTCCAGAGAATGATCGGAACAGGGTTTGACACACTAACCCTTCTGACCAGGTCTACTTTCCTCGTGTACTTTTATGCCCTGAAAGTTGAGAGTGATTTATTGATTTTTAAATGGTAGTAACAATAACAGAAAAACCAATTAAAGATAAATAGTTTTCTATGCATGAAATTCAGAATTAAGCCTTATAAGTAGTTTGTTGTGATAGAACCACATTTACTTGTTAATATGTTGTCTGTGAGTTGCAGTAGAAGGGTTGAGGGGTCAGTATAGAGATCACATGACCCACCTATACCATTTGGTTTATTGTAGAAAATATTTGCTGACCCCTCACCTAGGGCAAGTTAGTACTTGTAATTTAATGTTAATTGTCAACTTGACAGAATCTAGATCACCTGGGAGATGGGCCTCTGGGCTTGTCTATGGAGGATTGTCTTAGTTGTATTTGTCTTTGCGGAAAGCACTGTAGTTAGGAACATTCCTATGGTGGGAACTGTGGATTGTATGAAGTAGAGAGAGTGAGCTGAACACTAGGATTTTTTGCTCTGTTCTTTACATTATCAGATATGGCCATCATCAACACCCAAAAGCAGTCCTGCTGATGAATTAGGTATATTGGTAGGTCCTGGAGACCCCCTTCCACAGATCTGTTTCAGAGATGGATGTGAACCTCTACATGACTCTTCAGAGCCACAGTTTGCCTCAGAGCCTCATGCCCAGACTTTGGGTACATCTCCTGAAAGTGCTTTCCTGTAGCCAGAACTCGCTCCTCTTTTTTTTTTTTTTCTTTTTTTTGAGAGAAGGTTTCTGCTTAGCCCCTGAAATCTTAAAAACATTAACAGATGTAGAAACTGAGGGGTTCAGAGAAAATGAGCTCCATTGAGGTCTGGACGCTAAATGCAAAACTTGGGTCTGTGGAAGGGGGCTGTGATGCTTTCTGTTCCACCCACCCTGCTTCCAGAAAGGTTGAAGAAGGTGTCAGACAGGATACATTTCCCATCTGCATAGTTTCCAAATCAGCTTGATTTTGGATCTTGATAACTGGGTCAAAGCCTTGTGTAAAAGCAGAAGTGAATGTCAGAGGGTGTGGCTTAGTTCCTTCCCCTGCCTGGTTCTGAGTCAAGGGAATTTGGAAGGGTTCACATTGCTGCATTTTCTGGATCTCCGCCCCAGTCATAGTCTGTGCTGCTCAGTCATGCCGAGAATGATGCTGTTGTAATAGATAACCCTTCTGGAGGGAAAAGGCTATTCTTAGGTTTGTCCCCATGCCCTGTCATGGCTCTTTCCAACAGCCCTTCTCATGTTCCAACGGAACGTCTACAAAACAAATTTCCCCCACATTCCTGACCTTGGGCAGGAGGGGAAAATGTTTCTGGGTTTGTGTGTACTTTCAGAGAAGAACATTTGCATTCTTTCCCTGTCATTTTTTTTCATGATAATATTAAGGAAACAATAAAATGTTACTTGTCCTGTCTGAATTTTAAAACTTGGGCTCTTAATTTGCATAGACAGTAGTTTTCTATGTGGAATGCAAAACATTTGACAGAATTTCCTGGAGGAACAATGTACCATGATTCCATGATTAAAACCACATTAAAACAAAAAGCAGAGTACATGCTACACACCCAAGCCTTATTTAACCATATTCTAAGGGCAGCCTGGGCTGTGTGTTGGTGACACCACAGCTTTCTGGGTTCCCCTAGAATGCCAGCCTAAGCCCGTCTGCATGCTTATCTGTTTCCCAGATGGTGGCCCTTTCCTTTTATGGGCTGGCCACTAAGTCACTGTAGCAGGAAAGCTAGCACGCTCCAGGTCCTGAGTATTCATTTGCAGCTGTAGTTGTTGTACTGCTCTGTTATTTTACTGCTGTCCTACAGAGATTGTTTAGTCAGTAAAGTACTTGCTGCACTAGTATAAAGACCCGAGTTTGGATCTCCAGTATCCATGTAAAGCATGGTGGCATCGTGGGTCTAACTGCAGTGCTGAGAGGGCAGAGACAGGCAGATTCCTAGAGTTAACTGGCTAGCCTAGCCCCTTGATGAGTTCCAGGTTCAGTAAGCGTCTCTGTTGCTTAAGAGATGAATAATTTGATTTGGTATGGATCTTGGTTTATTGACACAAATTTAAGGTACATTTTGTTATATTGCATGTTTCTGCCCTTGATTTAAGGTATTGTGTTTGTGTAGTTCATTTAAAAATGTAATGTATAATTAAGAAATATTGGTTAATGGATAGCCATTTATAATAGTCAAGATTGTAGGCATGCTAGTTAGGTTTTATACACACACACACACATATGTTAGTTAGGTATTCTTCAAATTTTTTAGAGACCTTCAGAATATGGCACTTAAAATGTTTAAGAACTTAAGACTTTTCATGACAGTGAGACACATCTGTTCCTGGCAGCACCAAGCTACTTCAAGAGGATGATGGGCATTGAAGAGGCTCCTTATGGAGTTGCTAGCCATTTGGGCAAGAAACTGCTCTTGCCTGGACTGCTTGACTAGACATGCTGGACCAACAGAGAAATGACTGCTGAACTTGCCTAAAGGTGAGATGGTCCTTTATGGTTCCTGCTTCATGAAAGAGTCTGCCAGACATTCTGCAGGACACAGAAGAAAGTGACTGATAAACTGCCAGTATAGGCAGAACTGTCTTTGGAATTTCCTGCTTTTTGAAAAGTCTGCCAGATACTATGGGCCTGTAGGCTGAAGATGGATGCCCCAATGGTACAGAAGAACTTTGAGTGACTGTCCAAGTAGCAAGATGTCTCTGTCAATTCCAGAGTTTTGAAAGTTGCTTGTAGTACACTTCCTGTTTACTTAGGTAATATTATTTCCTTCTGGAGTCTTTGATGGAGTTGAAGAATTTATAGTTATGGTTTTTCTTAGTTATGATAAAAGATAAAGTAGATATAAATATTGTAACTGTAATTCTTGCTTGATACTTGTTTTGTTATATGTAATTTTACTATGTTAAAGTTAAAAACCTTTCTTATTTAAACAGAAAAGGGGAAAATTGTGTGGGAGGTCTTTCTGTCTATGTGTTGCTTTTATTGGTTAATGAATAAAGAAACTGCCTTGGCCTGTTGATAGGGAAGAACTTAGGTAGGTGGGGAAAACTGGACTGCATGCTGGGAGAAGGAAGGCAGAGAGAGATGCCATGGCAACAGACTTGCTGAAACTTTGCTGGTAGGCCACGACCTCAAGGTGATGCACTAATTAATGAAGATGGATTAAACTAAGATGAAAGAGTTAGCCAATAAGAAGCTAGAGCTAATGGGCCAAGCAGTGATTTAATAAATACAGTTTCTGTGTGATTATTTCGGTCGAACAAGCAGCCACCTCCTACACTCTGTCTCAAAAAATAAGGCGGAGAGCCATGAAGAGAAATGCCTACTATTGATTTATGGTCTCCATGGTCATGGGCACATAGATCACTTTCACATATACGAACACACATATACACAGACATACAAACAAACATATAACTACATATGCATATCACAAAGCTGCTCTAGAGATAATTAATGTCTTATGAAGGGAAAAACTGGGACAAGGTCTTTGGAGGGGAGCTGGTTGAGCCTGGCAGGTTCAGATGCTGTTCCTGGAAAAAGGATGATGGCAACAGCTGATGGATTTTTATACTCTGACTTCTTGCTTTCCTGACCTCTTTTCAGTGAAGATATTCCACTTTATCCCTTTACTGATTCACAGCCAGAAGTGTTCTGGTAAGAAGCAGGAATGTGGACCTAATACCTTCACTTTTAGTTCCTGGTTCCTGACTTGGGGCATTGGTAAGGGTGAGTTAGTGGCTCCTCCTTCATGGTTGTGGGGCCCCCAGAGGAAGATACAATAGCATTCTTCTTCCGAAAACACATCAGAAGGTGGGACCATGGTGGGAGGTATGGACTAGGAATCCTGTTCAGATTTCATCTTCTTCTGTTGGGGCCAGGGTGCCAAGTATCCAGAAGCATAGGAGATCAAATGGAGAGTCTCCAAGGGCTACAGCCAATGCAGATTACAGAGACTCCACCTCTCCTAAGTAGTGTGCAACCTGGCTTTCCCTTCTCAGGGCCCTGTCTGCTGAGGAAGCTTTGACTTTCAGGGCCATGTGAGTTCAGTACCAGCTCAGTGGTGACACCTTGGGTGACAAAATGGTGTCCCTACTCCTAGGACTTTCTGATCATAGCTCTGGGGGGAGTACTGAGATTATGGTAGCCCTGACAAGAGTCCTACATTTGCAAGAGAAACACCCATGGCTGATGTCAAGTTTAACATTGTGTCTCTGAACTTGGCTGTGCCTGTGGCTAGGGTTAGGGTTAGGATTATCTATCTGTCCCCTTTAATTATTTTAATTTTTATCTTTTCTTTTTTTATTTTTAAGCTAGAAGTTTGGACACATTGATACACTTTTTTTTTTTTTAAGTTAGGGTTTCCCTGTGTAGCCCTGACTGTCCTGGAACTCACTCTGTAGACCAAGCTGGCCTTGAACTCAGAAATGTGCCTGCCTCTGCCTCTCAAGTGCTGGAATTAAAGACATGTGCCACCACCACTTGGCTAGCAACCACACTATACCACACTATTTTTGTGCCCAGGTGATTGAAGCTTGCTTCTAATGGGCCACATATCCCTACATGTTTTCCAGCGTACAGCTGTGCTAGACTGGGCCTATAGCCCATCCATCACTGTGAATGATGAGTCGAGAAGAATACAACATCTCCCAGAAGCCTCTGCAAGTCTTCTGTGATGGGGGTTCTGGGTAATGAGTGTTTGAGTTCCTGGTTGTTCTTTGCTGCGTGTAGATACACATGCATTGTGGCCATGCTTTTTCATAGGCACAGTAATTTCCAGATATAATCATGGGCCCTTTATAGGGCTTCCTGGAAAAAGAAGAAAGTTCAGGAAGCTAGACATCTGTTAGAAAATCTTATGGCTTCACTAACTGGGCAGTGAGTTTCTTTCAACTTCCTTTAACTCAGAGCAAAGCATGATGGGAGAGGATGAACCACATGTGGGGCTGCTAAAATGATACTCCTGTAATTCTGAGTGATTTGGGAACAACTTTCACAGTCACCTGATGTCTTGAGTTGGAGGGTCCCAAAGGTCATGTGCCCTATAAGCCCGTTGTAAAGGAAGGAGAAACTGAGGGAACAGGAGACCAAGACTTATTTAAGGTCATTGTCTTGAGTCATCTCTTGATGTCCAGGAAGGTTTGGTCTCCTTTGCCCACCCTTTCTTTGCAGATGTATATTGTGATGGGTTTAGATAGTTACATTTTTGTTTGTTTTTGAGCTAGGGTCTTAGGGAGACAGGCCTTGAACTCTCTACCTAGCTGAGGATAACTTTGAACTTCTGACCCTCCTGCCTCTATCTCCTGAGTGCTGGTATTACAGGCATGTGCTACCACATATAGTTGATTTTTTTAAAAATTGAGTTTTGAGTTTATAATATAATTAATTTCACCCTTCCCTTCTATTCCTTCAAATCCCTCCCTGCTCTCTTTCAAATTCAGGGCTTCTTTTTTAAAAACTTACTGCTATTGCATGCATATATGTGTGTACACATATATTCCCAATATAACCTGTTAAGTCTATGTAATGTTACTTGTATGTTTGTTTTCAGGGCTATTTGCCACTGAACAACCAATTGGTGTATTCTTCCCTGGGGAAGACCACTTCTCCTACATCCAGCTTTCCTTAGTTGTCTATAATTCTTTATATGGTGTTGAGGACTTTGGGGCCTTTCCATGTCCAGTTTGGCATGTCCATTGGTGTCATTCTTATTTAACTCATATTTGAGCAGTCATATTGGTGAGACTTTCTGGATCCAGCTCCTGATGTTATTAGAAAACACAATCTCATAGCAAACTCCCTGATCCCTGGCTCTTAATAATCTCTCCTCTGCCTCTTCTGCAGTATTCCTTGAGCCTTAGGTGTGGGAATATTTTGTAGATGTTTCCATTGGGACTGGACTCTACAACTCTGCATTTTGATTAGTTGTGGTTTTCTGTAATGGTCTCTGTCTGTTACAAAGAGTGGTTTCCTTAATGAGGGGTGAAGACTACACTTTGTGGGTATAAGGACAAATGTTTATAGATAGTTAATAGGGATTATGCTGATCTCATAAATTAGAGGTTGTATCTTCTCATTCAACAATCATGATCTCATTAGCATTGAACAGTTAGCTAGGTTTCCAGTACCAGACATGATTTCCTTCTTGCGGAGTATGTCTTACGTCTGGTTCCTTTCACTCCACAGAGCATTTGTGGTTGGTCCCGGTTGCTGTGCCAGCTCCTTTTGGATTCTGAGTGGTAGTCCATTGTTTATCTCTTTTCCAGTTGAAAGACATTTGGATTGTTTCCAGCTTTTTGGTGATTATGAATAAAGCTGTCATAAACATTTGCAAACAGCATTTTATATAAGCATGAGTTTTTATTTTGTCTGGGTAAATACCTAGGAGTGTAATGCTTGGTTGGTTAGTAGGTGGATGTTTAACTTTGGAAGGAACTTCCAAGCTGTTTCTTTAGGAGTTGTGCAGTCTGCATGCCCATCAGCGATGTATGAGATACAGCTTTTATTATCTTCCTGTTCCCCAAACTGAGCAGAACCAACTTGCATTTGGTTATTTAGTTGCAAGTACAAAGATACACTCTGCCTACCATACCCATTTTAGTTTGGGTTTCTCAGAGACAATAATTTGAACAAAAGTACTGTATTTGGAGGTAATATTCCAGGAAATATAGTAGGGGACTGGAGGGTGAAGAAAAAGAAAGGATACTAGTAAAGGGGGTATAATCAAGTATGTTAACCTTTTGGGCAACTGTCGCTTTTGTTTCTTGGGAACTGAGAAATAACTTGAGTCTTTTCCCAACCTAGGGTCTATGGACTTTGGTCTCTCTATAAACAAGCCCCCACTGTTGTCAGCTGAGGCTGCTTGGAGCTTATTCGTTCTTTTACACCCTGTGTAAGGTAGGGATGGCTTTGGCCCCTGGTCACAGGTGGAAGTGTTTACAAGTCTGGCTCAGGTGTGGTGGGACAGGCCCTCTCCCAGGTCCGATGCTTCCTTTCACCTGCCGCTCTCCAGGCTTCCTCTCTCATTGCCGTTCTGTCCACGGTTCTTCCTCATCATTTCTACTTCTTATGTGTCTCATCCCATGCTCCCTCCGCCAGCCAATTGACTGTTTCTTATGACTTTCCCAAAGGAGAATCAGTGGATGGTAGTCCTTGCTCTTGGCAGAGCCCTTAGTTGATGTCATCTGTAGCCACAATGGGCCATTGGCTGTGACCAGGCAGCTATGCCATAGAGCTAAGAACAGTGCAGTCTTCATAGACTCTTTATAGGTGATGGAATATTCTGTGTCTACTCTGATTGTTAAGGAAGTAATCACTAGATATTTGGAATGTGGCACCAAGGGATTAAATTTTGATAAGCTTACCATCTAGGGAAAGAAGGATCCAAACTTTTTTTTTTTTTTTAAAGGTAGTCTCACTCTTGAACACTGGGTCCTTCACCCTCGAGGCAATGTGCTATCAGGCCTGGGTCAGCTTTTCTAACTTGAAGTCTAGTTGCCCTTGGTCAAGGAGGATGTTGGCTCTTAACCTGGCATCTCTCTTTGTTCCTCTTTTCTTCCTAACTCTCCCAAAGTATTTAATCAAATGGGTGAATTACTGTGGGTCGTCTCTTCCTTCGTAGGCCTTGTGAGGGAGAAGACAGATGGCAAGAGTGGCAAGTCAAGGAGAGAGGAGAGTCATAGCATTGCTGCCTCAAAATTGACGGGTCTGTGGATGCTCTGTAATGCTGTTACAATGAGTTGCTTTCATGCTGCCTCCTGTGCTCACTATGGGCACCAGCATCTTGTTTCTGTGTCAGTTCACAGCCCGATTTTTCTGAAGTCCAGCAAGTTGACTTCTGCATAAAGCTTGTCCCTGCAGAAATGACAGGAACTCAACTCCAGCTGGCTTCAGTAAACAAAATACTCTAGGGAATTTGGCTCCTGCTTAGTTGTGGGTGGGGCTAGTGATGTCATCTGTTGTTTCTGGTTTCCCCTCTGTCTCCTGAGAGCTCCTGGCTCTGCTTCTCTGTAGTGTTGGCCTCTTTCCCTCCCACCCCACTTTCCTCATCATGGAAAAGATGGCCAGCTGCTGTATGTCCTTAAATCTTGACCTTGGATTCCAGCCTCTGGATTTGAGAGCCACAACTTCCTGTTTTTAAGACCTGGTGACTAAGGCAGCTGAGAGCTGACAGACACCACCTTTGGAGTGCCTGGGTTCTGCTCAGCTAGACGTGCGGAGCCTCTGGTCCATCAGGTATCTCTCTAGCAGATACAACTAGACACAGATCTGAGTCAGAAGCACTGGCTCCAAGTCCTCTTTGCTGCTTGAACTTGTATGAGGCCTCTGAAGCTGTTTGGATGTCCCTGTCTAGGACTGAAGTCAACAGTACTGCTCTCAGGAGCTGAGGGGCTTTGAGGCCCTTTCCTGGGCCTAGCAGGGAGGTCCTCTGAGGCTTTCTGACCCCTTAGTGTGAGTGAGACATCTGGAGGCAGGGCAGTTCTGATGGTTGTCTTAGGGAAGTTTATTTGAGGGTGTTGTGTGGCTCCAAACGATCTGATTTCTTTTGTGGGGAGGTTGGGGTGGGGGATAAGACATGGTCTCATGTAATTCAAGCTGGCCCCTAAGTACTATAAAAGATAACCTTGGATCCTGATCCTCTAGTCTTCATCTGGGATTACATACACCTGATTCACAAGCAGTCTGATTTTTACTGTTTGTTTAAAACAATGCTGGCTTTTATTTTTTTAAATTGAGGAGTGCCCTGTAAATGAATTTTTCTTTTAGCCTCCAGCTTTAGGCTTGTACCTAACTAATTCTTATAACTTAAATTAACTCACATTTTTTTAACCTATATTCTTTTATGTGGTTGGTTACCTTTGCTCTGTAATGCCCATCCTGTTTCCTCTCCATCTGGCTGGTGACCACTTTCTTTTTCCTAGAATTCCCTCTCTCTGCTTATATCCCCTGCCTAGCTATTGACTATTCAGTTTTTTGACACCAACCACAGCAAAACATTTTCACACGGTATACAAATATTCCCCCCTCTTCGTCTAAATAAAAAGTAAAATTATATACAATATGCACTTTAATCAAGTAAGAAATACATTCACAATCTCCAGTCCATTTGTATTTGGCAAATTCAGGGAAAATACTCTATTATCTATGCTATCTTGGTGAGTTCAAAGTTTGGTATATAATCTACTTTCTATCCTAACTTCCATGGCCAACCCCAAACTATCTTTCAGACTTCAAAACATTTTCTTAAATAAACAACTTAAGCTTTCGTGTCTCTCAGCCTTATACACTTTGTAACTATTTTGTGAGTTTCTTTTTGAATTTGGTAACAAGTAGTACTGTTATTATAACTACCTCATCTTTAACTCCATCAGAGACCAGAGAAGGATATAATATTATCCCAGTAAACAGAAAGTGCAGAGCAAACAACTTCCAAAACTAAGAAATGACAGAAACAATTGGCTGCCAGTACAGTCACACAAGGTTCCTCTGCAACTTTGGGCATCCATCTTTGGCCTGAAGGCCTAGAATATCTGACAGACTTTTCTGTGAAGCAGGGATTTTGAAGGACTGTCTTGCCTTGTCTTGGCAAAGTTTGACAATTGCTTTCTTTTGTGTCCTGCTTGTCCAGTTAGGACAGCATACCATTAGCAGTTGAGGCAAGGTCATTTTCTTGCCCAGTGGTTAACGTTTGCCCCCCCCCCCAAAAGCAAACTCTATATGGAGGTTTTTTAATGTTCATCATCTGCTCTGAAGTAAATTGGTGTTGTCAGGAACAGATGTGTCTCATTGTCATGAAAAGCCTTATGTTATTAAAACTTTTTAAAAGCCATATTCTGTAGGTCTCTGAAGTATTTGAGTAGCACCTGTCTATCTAAATATATCTCTGTTTGACCTCAGAAACATACCTGACACAAGTTTGTCATAGGTGACTAACTACTAGCCTGCATTTCTCTATTATGCTAAATAGTTTGTAATAATAGCTTTCAAGGACTGAAACTTTACATTACATTGTTAAACAAGCTGCATAGGTACAATACCTTAAACAAGAGTAGAAACATATATACAGTATTGTAGCAGGGTCCCAGCAGGTTATCAGTATAGTTCAGCTGGCTCTCAGGTCCATTAAGGCTTATTCATCATTTACAGTATAACAAAAATAACCTTAAATTTGTATCAGTATACAAATATCCATACTAATGTAAAATATTTTGAGACCAGTAGTTGTTTAAATGTAGTCAACCATCAAGCCTTTTATATCATCATTTCTATACTATATCCCCCATGTTTTCCTGAAGAAGGACTCTTTTTTTTTAATATTTATTTATTTATTATGTATATAATATTCTGTCTGTGTGTATGCCAGCGGACCAGAAGAGGGCACCAGACCCCATTACAGATGGTTGTGAGCCACCATGTGGTTGCTGGGAATTGAACTCAGGACCTTTGGAAGAGCAGGCAGTGCTCTTAACCTCTGAGCCATCTCTCCAGCCCCTGAAGAAGGACTCTTAAAAGAAATCCCACACTAGCTCAGAATTGAGAAATGGACGGTTATTTATTTAGGGGTAGACTCCCAAATCAGAATTCTCTGCTTGAACGGAGATCAGAAACCAAATCCTGCAGCCAAAAAAGAGGCTGGACACATGCTCTACATCGGCATATATAGTATAAGAGGCAACGCCCCAGTGGGCGGGTAACCACTGGCTGTAAGACTTCCTACAGCATTTCCCTTCAGAAAGAGATCCCTGAATCTAATCTCCTTTGTTCAACTTTTTCCCTGGCCGTAACCAATAACAACTTGTAACCAGCCCACCTAAATGATGACAAACATCCTTAACCAACCAAATGACCAAAATCCATACGCCAGCTCCCTCTTGGGAATGTAGGCATCATGTTCTCAAAACTGCTTCCTCTTGTTTTGGGGTGATGACATCTTTAGGGGACCCTGAAAAATTTTGATAAAGATCAAGTCCTGAGAGAGCTAGCTGTATCATTTGTTGTCTAGTTTCTGTGAAATGGGAAAGTGTAGGGCTTATCTAAAGTTCTGGCAAGAATAGTCCTCTGGGGTTCTCCCCTGATCAAATCTGATCTTTATTAATTTTGAAGAGAACCATCACTTTTTGTTTCTTGTGGAAACAAAGGCATAAGCTCTCCCCCAAATCAACATATTTTTCAACTTTAATTCTGAAGCCAAAACATCTCTACACTATAGAGGCAGGTTTAATTCAGCAGTCCTTTCATAATCCAGTGTCTCTCAGTAGCTGTTGTTGGCTCATTAGCATTTAAAGAGTTCAAAATTAACAGAGCACCATATAAGGTTAAACTTCAAATGTTATGTTTCCTATCCTCATGTGGCTTATTTTTTTATGTCACTTTAGTCTCTCTTTAAAGATTTTACTTACTATTTTTAAACAATTTTTAATGACTGTCTATACCCATTTTTTTTCTTTCTGTAGCATCTAAGCACATTTTAAAACACGCTGTAGGGGGCTGGAGAGATGGCTCAGAGGTTAAGAGCATTGCGTGCTCTTTCAAAGGTCCTGAGTTCAATTCTCAGCAACCACATGGTGGCTCACAACCATCTGTAATGAGGTCTGGTGCCCTCTTCTGGCCTGCAGGCATACACGCAGAAAGAATATTGTATACATAATAAATAAATAAATATATTAAAAAAAAATAAAACACGCTGTACCTTTTTAGCGGTTTTCCGTGCCTGCGGTGTGCTTTGACGAATTTCAAACTGCCAGGTCCGCCCTCCAAGCAGCTCAGCTTGGTACATGGTGCTGGTATCTGACTCTTGTTCACAGGTATTGACTAGGAGCTGCATTTCTGTATGCTGCGGCCCACCTGAGAGACTGTGAGACTAGGAAGCTGTGTCTGGCTCTGTTTTTGTGTATTTTTGAACTCTTTAAAATGCTTTCTTTTTTTTCCCCCCAAGTCCTATTTGGAAATACATGGCCCCATACTGGCTGCTGGTGCCTTTCCAGTGCTCAGTCATTCTCCACTACACTTTTCTTCCTCTTTCTGACTTTCATGGTTTTCAGAGTGAGGAAGTTAAATAGTTAAGCAGGAGAGTTGGCCTGGACAGTGTGTTACTATCGGGCCTTGCAGTTGTGGCAGGCGGCAGGGAAGACAGTGTCTGAATCGAGTGAGAGAAGCTTTCATGGCTTCCTGGTGGGGGAGCCTTCTTGGCTATACTCCCACAAGGTATAGACATGGTGAGAGTGGTGTGGGCTAGGAGATGTGCACTGATGTAGTAGTGTTTCAGGCTGGGAACTGGGGCTGTAGGTGCTGGACAGGCTGTTATCTTGGGCTTCTGGCTTTATCTCGTGTCATAGGAATCTCAGGATTCCTATGCTCAGTCCAGTAGACTTACAAACAGAATCTAGTTCAGTCTTGACTCTACAGTAAATAGACTGAGTGACTCTGTGGATCAGCATGACCTCCTCAAATTTAAGGGGTCAGATTATATGACCTTTGGGAACATTTGAAAGCATTGAGTTGACAGGGGCCCTCACCTGCTCAGACACCCCAGTAGAGACAGGGACTTTGAAAGACCACAGTTGCACTCCTCAACCCACTATTTGGCCAGGTCCCAAACCTGAAGTATCAGCCGGGGCATTGTGGTCTACTCGTTTAATCCCAGCACCTGGGAGGTGGAGGCAGGAGAACCAGGAGTTCAAGGTTATTTCCAGCCACATAGTGAGTTAGAGACTGGCTTAGGATGTGAAGAGAAACCATGATCATGGCAACTCTTATAAAAGAAAACATTTGATCAGGGCTAACTTACAGGTTCAGAGGTTTAGTCCATAATCATAGTGGGAAGTATAGAGGCATGCAGGCAGACATGGTGCTGGATATTAGCTGGAAGTTCTACATTTGAATTGGCAGGAAGGGAAAGCAACACTGGGTCTGGCTTGGGCTTCTGAAACCCCAAAGCCTGCCCCTGGTGACACACTTCCTCCATCAAGGCCACATTTCCCAATAAAGCCACTCCCTAGGAGCTTGTAGGGGTCATTTTCATTCAATGAATGATCTTGTCCCTAAAACAAATCGAGAAAACCAAACAAAAACTAAACCAAAAATCTGAGCTGCTGCTTCACAGGAAGTGGCCCCAGGAAGAATTGAATCCTTTTAGGTCCCAAAGAAACTAGGGACAAAAGGCTGAGATGCTGGCTTCCAAATTCTCTCAGGCGGCAAGTACCTGTTTCCAAGTCTTGGCTCCTTTCAGCTCTTCTCACTGCTGCCCCCTACCCTAAACCTCTCCAACCCCTGAGTTTCACTTTCCTTCCTCCAGATTCTGATTCCTCCATAATCCAGCCATTTTGGCCATGCATTCTCTTGGTTCTCTTGCCCTCTTGGTCTTTTTTTGTATCCCTTTCTCTTCTCTTCCTCTCTCCCTCCCCTAGCCCCTCATGGCCTAGTCTATTCTGGCCATGTTCAGTCTGGACCCTTTCAGATGCCTTTGGCTGTTCTTTCCCTCATATCTACAATAAATATCTACAGTAATATCTATAATGAATATCTACAGCCCTTGGGAGGCAGAGGCAGGCGGATCTCTGAGTTTGAGGCCAGCTTGGTTTACAGAGCAAGTTCCAGGATAGTCTCCAAAGCTATACAGAGAAACCCTGTCTTGAAAAACCAAACCAAACCAAACAAACAACCCCCCCCCCCCAAAAAATGTTCTAGACCATACCTAGGAACGGCCTTCATTTTCATTTACAGTTGACTTGATTTTGCAGACCTAAGTGGGAGGCTAAACTTTCTTCACGGACACTGATCTCAAATGATTGGCTTCTCTGAAACTTTGCAAGGTTATGGACCTGCGGGTATGTCTCTTATTGGTGAAGACGTGTGGCATTTTCTCAGGCTTTGTTCGTGATATTCTCACCTTTACCCCTGTCCTGGCCTACAGGTATTTTTGTCAGCTGTGTTTGTTCCATCACAGGGGGAGTTTTTACAGGAAATTAGATGACATGACACATGTTCCCCATTGTTGAAGTGTTGAAGCATGTGGCCTCTTTTCTCACGATTAGGGCGACTTGTAGAACTGTAAACAATAGTGGTGCAGTATCCTGTGAAAGGGAAGAATGGGTGCAGGTGGGTGATCAGAGCCACAATCTCCAGGAAAATGGTTTCCTGAGAGCATCCTGTGCCCTTAACATATGTGCCAGGATTCCTCAGGTGATTAACGACATGTGTGTTCAGCCTTGTAATTAGCTGGTGTTCTGGGTGCTTCTGTGACCTGGCCCTGATCATATGGTGTTACGCTTTAATTCTGGAGAAGCTGTCAGCTTGACAGGAATAGCCAATTCTGTCCTCCAGATCTCTTGTCCTAGCCTGGAGTAGTTACTGCCACCTGCCCAACGCCAGCCTGCTGTCTTGTCTGTTCCTGCCATTAGCCTTTGAGTTCCTTGAATGTGTTCAAAACCCTCCTATTCCCCTGACTTCTTGTTTTATTGTTCGCGGACTTGCATGGGTTGACACAAATATTCCCCTTCCAGGGATATTTACACTGGCATGCTAAATACCCCAGCCTCTTTGTTCTTCCTGTAGCCCCCTCTTACTTTCTTGTCCATTATTCAATTCCATACTGCACATTCCCTTTTATACTCGCTTGCTTGCCTCCCCCTTATAACTCCCCAATTCTCAAATAAGCTGTGTCATTCATTGCTGGGTATGGCTTACTCCACATGACCCATAACCTTCTTTACTGAAGATCTTCACATGACAGATGTTTAGATATGTGAATTGGTTGGTCTGAGTCTCTAAGAGATTTCAGCAGTTTATTGGGACAAATGTGAGGTTAAGTGTGTCTTAGGTGTAACAATAGGCCCTTTTCCTCCCGCAGCCCAAACAGCAATTTGATTGGCATAGTTTTGAAAAGAGCCCTGTGAGCTCTTAAGAAATCTCTGGAAATTATATCTGTGTTTGAGTGAACTGGCATGCTGGGCCTCCAGAGGAACATAACTGTGGAATTTGAACTCTTCCCCTATCTCAGGAGAGCCAGGCTGAAGGAGAGGGCGAAATCTCTTGAAATGTCACCATTATTATTAGTCATAATCTTATCTTTGTTAATAATAATAAGACCCACCTAAATGGTAGACAGAAACTTCCGTAAGCTACACCATCAGGGTCAGATAGCATTGAGGACCTGGGGAGGCGCCAGGGTGAGGGATGGAGTATTTACAGGAAACCACACCCTGCCTACACATGTACAGCTACATCCTCCACACCCTTTGGGGCACTGCTCAATTGAAGCTTGTAGCCCCAGCAAGCACTTACACAGTCTCTTGGAAGCTTTCATCCTCTCTGCTCTGTAGGTTTGAGAACTCCAGGGTAGTTTGTTGTATAGAGCTCTCTAAGGTCTTTTCCCTTCTATTGTATGTGGGCCCCAGAGATGCCTGAAACAATGTGTTTCCTACAGATTTTGTTTGCCTGCTCTGGCTGTTTTGTTTTGCTTTAGTAAACAGACATTCAGCATATACAGATCTGTATACTAGACAAAGAGAAGTCTGGAGCCCTGGACAGGCAGCTACACTGAGTCATTTATTCCTTTAACTCACAGACCTTTGATGGTCTAGAGCTTTGCAAATGACTAGTACTATGAGTGCTGAGCTGGGTGTGGGAGCTTCTGTTGCCAGCTGCAGCAACAAGGGGGGTGACCAGCCTCTGATTAGTCAGGGGAAAAGATGCTTGAGTCCTAGGTTATGATGAGGCACAGCTTATGAACCCTGGACTTGACGTTCAAGAGTTCAGGTCTGAGCTCCAGTACTTTATAAGCTGTGTGACTTTGCAGAAGCTGCTCATCTGATGAATGTTCTTGGTGAAAATAGAACTAGCTCTGTGGATTGCTGGGGAGCTAAAGATGATCTTTGGGAATCATTTGGCATAAGCCTACTCTTCATATGACATATCTTCAGCCTACATGTCATATGTGCCTCCTCTGTCTTAGTGATTTCGCTGGGAAAGACTTCCCTGAGGACCCACTAGACCCAGCATAGAACCTGAGCATCCATTTCTTGTAGTGATATTTTGGTGTAGGAGGTCCTTCTGTCTGTGTTGCTTTCATTGGTTAATAAAGAAGCTGCCTTGACCTGTTGATAGGACAGAACTTAGGTAGGCAGGGAAGGCAGAACTGAATGCTGGGAGAAGGATTAGCTATGAAGCCACCCCCAGAGTCAGACTTGCCGGAACTTTGCTCATGGGCCATGAGCTTGTGGTGATATACAGATTAATAGAAATGTGTTAAATTAAGATGTAAGAGTTAGCCAATAAGAAGCTTGAGCTAATGGGCCAAGCAGTGTTTTAACTAATACAGTTTCTGTGTGGTTACTTTGGTTCTGGGTGGCCGGGACAAGCAAGCAGCTCTCTCTCTCTGTGCAATAGATGGTGCCCACAAGGTCAACTAAATCCCTGTAAAACCTGAGAGGGCTTGAAAATAAATTCTAAACAACAACAACAAAAAAATTCCAGAGTTTAACACAGCTTTTTTTTTTTTTTTTTTTGGTTTTTCGAGACAGGGTTTCTCTGTAGCTTTTGGAGCCTGTCCTGGAACTAGCTCTCGTAGACCAGACTGGCCTTGAACTCACAGAGATCTGCCTGTCTCTGCCTCCCAAGTGCTGGGATTAGGGGCATGTGTCACCACCGCCCGGCTAACATAGCTTCTTGCTGTTTGCTGGTGGCTTGCTGAAGCTCCTTTAATAGAGATTTTCCTGCTTCAGCCATAGCAGGATAAAAGCCTCAACTGTCTTAAAATGCTGGCTTTCTGGGCTGTGCTGCCAGTGCGATCTCTGGCTCTTTCAGGAGACGGAGCATTTGAGTGAGGTTTGTGAGCAAACTGCTGCAGCTTGCTTAATGGTGGCATGGACCGGCAGTGTGCCTGAGAACGGGGCACTGTGCATGTCTCTCAGAGGCAGTGAGCTGCTGTGCCATGCTGGACTGTGCTGAGCGATCAGACAGTACCATAAGTTTTAGACTGGGCAGGGCAAGCAGGCAGTACCTTATTTGACCTAGTAATGTCACAGCTTAGATTCTTAAGCACTTAGCATTTTAAGAAGTGCTTCTGGTCATAAAATAATTATAGATATTGCAATAAAGACAAATCCAGATGAGTCATAGTGTTGGATAAATGTACGTAGGCTTGAAAGAGAGAAGAAAAAGAGTATAGGGAGTCATAAAATAAAGTTAATGCTTAAAAAAAGGGTAAAGTCTTTAAAGAGAGTACAGATAGATTAAAAGGAGTAAAGAAAAATAAGCCACGTAAAGATGGAAAATTCACAGAGAGTCTGGATTGTGTATATTATTGTGTTTTCTTTGAGTTTTTTGACTGTGGAGGAGCTAAGTATAGAGAGACATTTCATTATATGGGCTGCTAAGCTAAACCAGCATGAATATTATAAAGGTATCATGATTATCAAATTTGGGTCTAAGGATGTGGTGCTTTGGAAAAGAGGATTTTCTTTTGTTTCCACAGAGGATGAGAACCTATGGATTGCTTCCAGACTGGCGTGGTATGATGGAACAAGACCCCCTGAAATGTTGCTGTGAACACCCCCACAAAAAATTCCTTCACCCAGCTTCTGACTGAGATGAACCTAGCACACAGGATACACTATGAAAGACCTGATTAACAGAAATATGAATGTTAGCTTTCTCTGGCCAGCCAAGCTGTTGCCTGCTGTTGGAGGGTTGATCTACTACCTACCACACAAGAGGGTTTGGCAGCTTTGGTCTGCTACTACCTTCTGTCTAGTTCCCTGCCCTTGTAGGGTTATACCTATTCCTCTGCACCCTGCCCTGTGTGCGTGTCCTGGGAGGTCGTAACCAAGGCCCCATCTATATACTAGGCAAACATTCTACCACCGAGCTTCCACTCCAGTGCCTTAGTTAGGGTTTCTACTGCTGCAACCGAACATCATGACCAAAAGCAAGTTGGGGAGGAAAGCGTTTATTCAACTTACACTTCCGTATTGCTGTCCATAGGAAGGCAGGACAGGAATTCAAGCAGGGCAGCATCCTGGAGCCAGAAGCTGATGCAGAGGCCATAGAGGAGTGCTGCTCACTGGCTTGCTTCATATGGCTTGTTAAGCCTGCTTTATGATCGAACACAGCGCAACCAGCCCTGGGATGGCTCTCCCACATTGATCACTAATTGAGAAAATGCCTTACAGCTGGACCTCATGGAGGCATTTCCTCAACTAAGGCTCCTTCCTCTTTGATGACTAGCTTATTTCAAGTTGACACAAAACCAGCCAGTATACTCTGTTTTATTCTTTTATTGATATCATAGGAACTTCAGGAAGGATGCGAATACACTGCTGCATAAGTATTGAAGTCCTAATTTTCAATTCTTTGGACAAAAAAAATAAAATACATGAAAGTATAGTGGAGGACATGGTGGGAGGAAGATAAGAGAAAGTTTATTAACTTTCTTTCAAGATTTTTTTTCCCCTGAGGCAGGGTTTCTATGAGTAGTCATGGCTGTCCTGGAACTCGCTCTGTAGACCAGGCTGGCCTTAAACTCACAGAGATGGGTCTGCTTCTGTCTTCTGAGTGCTGGGATTAAAGGCATGTGCCACCACCACCTACCTTCCTCAGTTACTATGTCTGAGGTGCCTGTAGAGAGATTGGCCCTTTCTGTACACAGAGCAGACCATTTTAGATGCAGTTTGTCTCCTGAGTGGCTAGTGATCTTTCAGACAGAGCCCCACTTTTGTTTTTCCTGGTTTTCATAGCATTCCATGTCACCTTTTCTGGCATATTTTAAACATCTAAGACAGAAAAATCAAGGACTCTTGTTTGCCTAGGTTATTATAGGAGTTCATTAAATATGTTTCTCTAACCAAATAAAGCAACATTCCTTCATTTCTCCCTAGAAAGGGGCTCCCTGGAGGAGATCTGATGTGGTGCCTGCTGCTTGCCTGCAGTGTGAATGTCCAGCTTGTATCTGGGATACTCCTTAACTCCCCACTGAGGGACTCCGCACATCGTGCCTTCATGATTCCTTGGGAAGGAGTTGCTCCTTCCTCTTACCCCTATCAGATCTTTCATGTCTGGCCACTGGCCTTAAGCCTGCCTTACTAAGTAGCACGTTGATTGTAACTTGTCTTCCTTTGGACTGAAAGCTTGGCCTTGCCTTCGGCTTGTTCTCAACTGGCTTTTATAACTTAAATGAACATGTTTATATTAATCTACATTTTGCCACATGGCTTGTTACATCTCCCCATACTATGTCTAACTTCCTCTGTATCTGGCTGGTGAATCTCCTGCCTCAGATTTTTTTCCCAGAGTTCCTACCTCTGCCCGGAAGTCCTGCTTATCTTCTCCTGCCTAGCTATTGGCCTTTCAACTCTTTGTGAAACCATTCATAAGTTGCCTTAGGCAGGTGAGGCACTTCGTGCACTATACAAGAAGATCATCCCAACTGTTGGCAGTTTCTGCCTTGAGTTTTTGTCCTGTCCCCTGCTTTTCAGTTATGGGACACCTGCTTACTGTGGCGATGCTAGTGACTACTACTTGTATACATGCCTCTGTTGCCATCACCATCACCCATGGTGCCACCTTTTACCAAGAGAAATCTGGCTAGCTGCAGGTGTCAGTGTGCTGAGGCTTCCTGTTTGGAAGCTTACCTTTGATTGCTGCAGTGCCTGATTCAGGCTGTCAGGTCATCTGGTCCAAAGAGCAGGTTGAGAAGCCTGCCTGCCTGCCTGCCCACACTGTTGTTGATGGAGAGTCAAGCAACTGGTCATTGAGCTTTGTGGACAGATTCAGCAGAGACTAGCGGGTGGTCCCATGAGAGTCTCTTATTGCCCAAAGCTGGAAATGGTGGCCTCTTGTCTTAAGCTCCTGCTTCTTACTCACATTGGTAAGTGTTCCTGTTCATCCCTGCGTTGCCCTTTAAATCTCTTTATTTTCTGTTTCCAGTGTGATGCCCCTACTCTACTTTGTCTGTTAGGATCTGTCTTGTTCTTTAGCATCATTGTTTTCCCAGCTAAACCATGGACTTCATCACTGGGAGATGACAGAAGCCTTCTCCCCTATGATGACTGAAGCCCTGTCTTCTGGTGTAGGAAAGGCTGGCCCAGATAGTCCTTGGGAGCTGTCAAGAGTCTTTTCAGAGGTGCTGGGGTGGGACACTTTGGGAATTTTTCTTCAAGCCTAAGAGCCATGAGTGTCTCATTTGATAGCTGTGTCCTTATAAGACAGCAGGACTGTGTGAGGCATGGTTGTGCAGGATGGGCCCTTCCATTAAACTGAGATGTATTTTGGGACCTCTCCAAGCTGGTGAGAGGCTTGGCTTGCTTCTGATTTTTTGGTTGGTTTGAGGTCATCATTTTTTTTAAATATAGGGATAAGGCTATAATAATACAGTTAACGTTAAACTAGTAACCTTTACCAATATGAAGCCCTTAAAACTAAAACTACATAGTAATATAATTTATTCTAGCCACAAAGTGATGATAGGTTGTTTAAGAAATCCTAATTCCTAATGTACTCCAGGCAGGGTGGACCTGTGGTAGGACACAAGTGTTCTCTGGACTTGCAGCCCAGTTTTATTTGGAGATGATATGGAATATTCACATCTCCCCATTCCTGCTTTTCTTCCTTCTTTTCCAGGAGTTAAGGTAGGGACAAGACACCAGCTGCCGTTTTTTTTTTTTTTTTTTTTTTTTTTTAATTTGCCAAGGGGAATCCCCACCCTTCCTATATGCTCATGGAGCCTCAGGCAGAAATGGTCTATTGAAGCTGGATATGGTAACTGCACACTTGTAATCCAGCATGGGAGGAATAGAGCCAGGAAGATAATAAATTGAGAGACCAGTATGGGCTTCTTAGTTAGACCTTATCTAAAAACAAGTTTTAAAAACTAAATCAGGTGGAAAGATGGCTCAGTTAGAGTGCATACTTCTTTTTTAGAGGATCAGAGTACGGTTCCTAGGACCACAGCTAATAACTATAACTATAACTACCTCTAACTCCGGCTACTGGAGTGTGTGTGTGTGTGTGTGTGTGTGTGTGTGTGTGTGTGTGAGAGAGAGAGAGAGAGAGAGAGAGAGAGAGAGAGAGAGAGAGAGCGCACACGAGCGAGCGGGGGGGGGGGGCGCACGATGACTCCCATGTCTCCCAGGATGATGTGGAACTTACTATGTAGCTAACCAAGACTGGACTTGAACACCTAATTTTCATGCCTCCACCTCCCAAATGCTGTGATTACAGACATGTGCCACCATGCTTGGTCTGACAACAATTGTTTTAAGAAAGCCAGTGCAGAGGGAGCATGATTAATAAAAGCTCAGGGTCAGAAATTGGAGAATCTCAGAAGGAGACTATTTCTGAGAGCTGTTTCCCCACATTTTATATTCCTCTTTAGGGCTGGGATTAAAGGTGTGTACCACTGGGATTAAAGATGCGTGTCATTGTGACTACTGGGTTTAAGGTGTGTGTTATTGTGGCTACTGGGATAAAAGATGTGTGTTACTATATCCTGGTCTATAAGGCTGACTAGTAGGATTGTTTTGCTCTCAGATCTTCAGGCAGTCTTTATTTATTAAAATACAGTTGAAATGACACTACAGTTTTGAATGTATCCAACACATAGAACTGGTAACAAATGTCACATTGCATGTATTAATTTCATGATCTGATGATTACACACTGTATCACTGTATTAAAATGTCGAATACCCTACAAACACACGCACTTATGTGGCAATTTCAATGTATCTTAAAAAATTAAAAATAAAAGTAATAGGATGGAGGGAAAGAACAGGAAGGGAGGATGAGAAAAAGAAAAGCCCTCTAGCTGTCCATTAGTAATTTGGCTTAAATCTTTCATTTAAGGATAAGGATAAGGATAAAAGGATAAGGATAAGGAAACACCATTTGAGAGTTCCTCTATAAAATGCTGGTGTCCTCTGGCTTGGAGTCTCCATTTCTGTTTTTCTTCCTGGAGTGGTTTATTACCATGCTTGGGGCTTTGTTCAAATGACATATTATCTTTTAGATGTTTGGGACTTTGATGTTCCACTCCTATGTGCATCCTACCCTGGTCCTCTGTTTTGGGTTCTCTTTCCAGGTTGAGTTGCCCTCTTGGGTGGGAATGGCCCTTCTTGTGTCTCCTGATCTCAGTGTTTTCCTGGTGCTAGGAGCTGAGTATCTGATGTGCAGTTGTCAAATGGGGGTGCCTCCTCTAGTAATGGCTGGTTATATAGTCATCCAAGTGGGCCTGTTTCTTGCCTTTGGAGTTTACATACCTAGTGGGGGCAAGGGCATGACTTGCCTAGTGCCTCTGATGGCTCAGAACACATTGATGGCCAGCAGAGTTGGCAGTAGAGTCTAATAGTGCAGGGAAGGGAAAGGAAAAAATGAAGGGGCTCTGAGCACCTGAGTATCAATCTGTGTATTGATGTGGGATTTTCCTTTGTATGCTGTGATACCATTAATGAATAAAGAAACTGCTTTGGACTTATAGCAGGGGAAAACTAAATGGCATGCTGGGAGAAAGGAGGCAGAATGAGAGAGATGCCATGTAGCCCCACTGGAGACCAGATGCTGGAACTTTAGCCGGTAAGCCACAGCCACATGGTGATACACAGATTAATATAAATGGGTTAAATTAATATGTAAGAGTTAGCCAATAAGAAGCTAGAGCTAATGGGCCAAGCAGTGATTTAATTAATTCAGTTTATGTGTGATTATTTCGGGGCTAAGAGCCTGGGAACCAACATGCGCCCTCCTTACTATGGTGTATACTGGACTTGTCTGTCTGCTTGTTGTACTTTCTATTTGTTTCAGGGATTGGAAAGCAGGTGGTGCTTAATAAATGTGTTGAATAGATGATCTGCAAACTCTATACTGTTGAAATACGAGTGGTGGGGCTGCGTCCCCAGCACCCCGGCCGCCTGCTAGCTTATGCCCGAAATAACAACACACACCATATTCTTTTAAACACTGCTTGCCCATTATATCTAGCCTCTTCTCTGCTAACTCTCGCACCTGGACTAGCCCATTTCTAATAATTCGTGTAAGCACCCCAAGGTGCGCTTACTGGGAAGATTCTAACCTATTTCCATCTTGGGTTGGTTCTTCATCGTGTTTGCCTCAGAGAGCAGAGCTATTGGGAGAGCGGAGCATGGCGTCTCTGCTCCAGAGCAGAGCTGTCGAGTCTGTCTGAGGAGTCTTACCTCACTTCCTCTTCCTCCTGTTTACTCCTCCCACCTATGTTTTAACCTATCAGGGCAAGCAGTTTCTTTATTGCTTAACCAATGAAATCAACAGATTGATATATGAGACTCCCACATCACTACACCCTGTTGTTGGCCTGGTTGTAGGTTGTCTTGTACTGTAGAGAGGTGGGTGGGCTGACCAGAACCATCCAGGGTCCTGCCTGAAGTGGACTACTACCCTACTGCCTTTCACTGTCTGCTGTCATCACTCTCTGCTGATGACATAATGCATTTTTACCGGCCTGGAACAGTCCGTGTCCTGTTCCTGGCCATGAAGCATCTTCATCACAGGCAGTGTCTGGTTGTTCTCACTCTTTCTTGGCCCTCTTCAGGCACTGGGCTCAGACTTCTCCATCTCCTAAACACTCAAGTTCAGTCATGGAAGGAGACCACAGTGTTTGTATTACTAATCTGTGCTTTGGGTGCCTTTGACCTTTTTTTTTTTTTAAATAAGGCTTTCTGTCCCCCAGCCTTCCTTTGGGTCACATTCCCAGAGAGTCTGCTGATGAGGGCCAAGGCTGTTCACAAAACACGGTTTCCCCTACCCCTCTGATGACTTTAACACCCCCCCACACAACACACACACTTGTATTTTTAGCTTCATGAGAAAATATGGGAAGCGAGCAGATTTTATTTTCAGAAACTATCATTTTTCCAAATTCTTTTTACTTACAAAAATGGATTCTGGGGTGGAGTGAGAAGATTGACTAAGAGCATGTATTAGTTATTCTTCTTGTTGCTATGACAAAATACCTAACAAAGCCACTTAAGGAAGGAAGGGTTTATCTCGATCCACTGTTTAAGGGCACAGTCCGTCATGGTAGGAAAGGTAGGCGCTTGCGGCAGCTGGTCACATCGCATCCACAGTCAGGAAGCAGAGAGAGATGAATGTTGGCGCTCGGTTTGCTTCTTACTTTTATTTACTTCCAGACTCTTAACCCTTGGGATGGTGCCCTTTTCTTTGTCTCCTGATTGTAGATGCTCATATTTAGGTTAAACCTTTCATAGTCATACCAAAGAGGCCATATTTTCATCATGATTCTAAGTCTAATGAAGTTGGCAGTGAATATGAACAATCAAAGATATTTGGTTTGTATTTTGATGTTGTGGGGGTTACCCAGAGCTGTGCTGTGGGTCTGTGCCTCTGCCTACTATTCTTTCACAGTTTTCTGCATGCCGTGTTTGTGGCTGCCATGTTTATTGGCATGATGGAGGATTTCTGAGTTCATTCGTTTCTTCTATTTCTTTTCCTTCCTCCTCTCCTTTCTTTTCTTTTCTTTTCCTTTCCTTTCCTTCCCCCCTTTTTTTTTAAATTTTGACAGGGTTTCTCTGTGTAGCCCTGGCTGTCCTGAACTTACTCTGTAGACCAGGCTGGACTTGAACTCAGAAATACACCTGTGTCTGCCTCCTGTGTGTTGAGATTAGAGGTGTGTGCCACCACCATTCTGGTCTTCCTTTTTTTTCTTAAGACCCAGGACTGGACTAGGCCCACAGAGGTCTGGGTATCAGAGGTCTGGAAGAGAACATTTTTATCCATAGCATGAAGTATTCATTATCTTTGTATTAGGGTACAGTAGAAAGTCTGAGAACCAGAGAGGGCTGGTAACTGGGCCATAGTTTAAAAGCTACTTGGGTCATAGGTGGAGTGGAAAAGGAAGGGCTTTCTTGGCCTTCTAATACTTATCTACATGGTCTCCCTGAAAGCTGTTTAATCACCAAACCCTCTGGCCTGGCCCAGACAGTCTGGATATGCTTCTTTTTATTTTCTGCCTGTGTAGCCAGGTTCTTGTTTATCTTTAGGGGCTGTGAGATCACATAGCTGCGTTTCCTATTATTTCCAGCATTTAAAACATGGAGCTCAGCAAGGGTTCATGGATGAAGAGTGACTTCAGGCATTTTCTGCTTATCAGAGGAGTGGGATAATGATAGACAACTTCTCCAACTCAGCTTCTCCTTTAATTGACATCTTCCTGTTGCAGGGGCCCCTCTTGTTCATCCTGGCTGCCTGGCTAGCTTAGCCCCGAAATAACCAACCACACAGAAATTGTATTAATTAAATCACTGTTTGGCCCATTAGTTCTAGCCTCTTATTGGCTAACTCTCACATTTTGATTTAACCCATTTCTATTAATCTGTATATCACCACATGGCAGTGGCCTACCGGGAAAGATTCAGCCTGTCTGTCTCTGGCAGCTCCATGGCATTCCTCTCACTCTGCTTTCTTCCTCCCGGAATTCAGTTCCATCTTCCCTGTGTACCTAAGTTCTGCCCCTATCAGGCTGAGCAGTTTCTTTATTCATTAACCAATACAAGAGACACATAGAAAGAAGGACCTCCTACACCGTCTTCCCTCAAAACCTCCTATCCCATGTTTTCTTTGGTCTTGGTTTATGTTGCTTTTTTCACCCATACATTGAGTAATGTTCCCAAGGTGCCCTCTTTACTGCACTTGCCAATATCCTGAGGATTCTAAATCTCCCTTGACTTTGTCTCCTTCCCACACAATGACTCCACTATGTTCCTCTGGTTTCCTTCTTCTTTCCAGGTTCCCCTTAGTCCAGGACTCTCATCCCTGTGATGCACATCTATCTACCTGTCCTTCAGGTGACACTGAAATGTCCCTCTTGTGGGAAGCCAGTTGTCATGCCAGCTCTTGTGGAACTTGGCCATCAGTCTCTGGTTTGCTATCTGTACTGAGCTCTCTGAGGTGAGCCACTTCCTGTAAAGTTGTTCCCTGAAGGAGACCAGGGTAGCAGGGAAGAAGGGATAAGGTACCTGGCAATAGCAATGGGAGCTCTGCAGAAGTTGATAT
This sequence comes from Alexandromys fortis, assembly GCF_014885135.2. Lineage (NCBI taxonomy): Eukaryota > Metazoa > Chordata > Mammalia > Rodentia > Cricetidae > Alexandromys > Alexandromys fortis. The sequence continues at coordinate 188,961 of NW_026067893.1, read as the reverse complement.
TTGGATTGACTTTTGAAGAATGAGTAGACCTTCTGTTGGTTTTGGATGGGAGCAGAAGACCGAAGTGATGGAAACTCCTGGCTTGGTTTTGGGCATATTGGAGTGAGGCAGCTGGGCTGCAGCTAGGCACCACTTTGCCTCCGTGACTTTCCAGTTTCTCTTGAGATTTCTGAAAGCTGGCGTTGGAGGCACAGAAAGGTTCCTTGGTGCTTCTGCAATATCACCAACATAACCTGAAGCTCAGTGACGTCTCTATCCCTTTTTAGCAACAGCAAGGTTGGGTTCTGTGTAGCATCTACACAATCAGTATCAGGTCATTCGAGTCTTCTGAGTTGCTGGGGGTGAGGGCAAAGTTACCTTGTCTACCCTGGAGCCTGGTACTCAGATATACTGGTGAGCTCTGGGGCTCAGGGCTGCTCCTGTCAGGAAGTCAGGAAGCAGCTGCCTGCTCAGAGCATGCCTGCTTCTCCTTAGCCTCATCATTTTACCGGATGTCTTGGCTTCAAAGCTTACTTACGACCTCATTGTGTTTAGGTTGGTAGCTGTTTGGGAAGTCTTTTAGAGAATGAAAACAAAACAGCAAAACAAAACAAAACAAAAACAAACTAAAACATCACCCTAAATCCACTTCTTTTTCTCAGGGGAAAAGATTTTGAGCTTGTGCATAAATTTTTGGGCTGCTATTTGTTGGACAGGCTGGAATCAGAATACTTTTCTTATGTATTGTTGGTGTTATGGTCACCAGGCAACTTCTGACTGCCTGGCCTGGTGTCCCTGAGTTCCCTGTTACTAGAGCTATTAGGACTCAGTTAGAACCTGGGCCCCAGCAACCTTGAAAGGGTAACTCTTCGCTTGCTTTCAATAAGGACAATTAAAGTCACAAACCATAGTGAAAAACAGAGAAAGGAGATGTATTCAATTCAGCCACAGTGGGAAGAGGAACACAGAGGCCAATTGACTGTCCTAAAGCCCATATTTGGGTTCCTGACATGAGGTATAGGTTTAGAGTAGAGGGCCAATGGTATGTCTAAACTGAGCAGTCCTGGTCAAGGTGTGGCCCTGTCCATCACTGCCCCATTACTATCTGGATCTTGTCTGTCCTCTAAGATGTGTGACAAGTTGTCAGACTGTGCGAAATCTCTTTCTGGGAGACAAGCCACTCCCTGAAGCTGGCACCAGGACTCTGGACTTTTCCTTTTTTGTTTTTGGTTTTTCAAGACAGGGTTTCTCTGTAGCTTTGGAGCCTGTCCTGGAACTAGCTCTGTAGACCAGGCCGGTCTCGAACTCACAGAGATCTGCCTGCCTCTGTCTCCCGAGTGCTGGGATTAAAGGCGTGCGCCACCACCGCCCGGCTCAGGATAAGATTTTAATCCCTTGGGGCCATTATCTTTATAGTCTGATAGCAAAAGGGAGGGGCACAGTGTCTTTTTAGAATATCTTCATTCTTCTCAAGATGGTACCACTTAGGCCAGGCTCTGCTCTGGGTGCCAGGGTAGCACTTCTTTTCACCTTCCAGAAGTCTCCTGGTCAAGGGTGAACCCATTGTATAGTCAAAGAAATTAAGTCCTGAAGAAGTCATGTTCAGTGTTCAAGATGATGGCATTACATAGCTTCTTCTCTTTGAATCTTGCTTTTACTTAACCTTGTGAATTGTGCAAGGGATGTAGTTTTATGTCCCATTTAGCAGATGAGAAAGTAGAAGTCAGAAGTATACCCATTTTACACCCAGGCTGTGATTTTCACTTTTATTCTCTGTCTCTTCTCCCTCTTCCTGCTTCTTTCTGTCACTACCCTACCCCCCTTAAAATGTAATTCAGGGCCTTGTGTATGCCAGGTGAGTGCTCTCTGTTACTGAGTTGTCCCCCAGCCCTAGGCTCCTGTCCTAATATGATCAGAGGCTGTATGTACCCTGCACATTGCCTATTTAATTGGCTGACTACATGCCAAATTTGTTCTGAAGTAATTAAACAGAGACACAGTAATGGGTGCCTAGAAAACATACTACATGTTCAGTGATGTTTCTCAGCTCCCCATCTCCCCTTTATCCTTTTGTTATACTGCCCACCCAACTGTCACCTGGGTAACCATGGGTATTGTGGGCCAGTGTCAGGTGAATCTGCTTCTTTCTGGATCCTACCCCTTTGCTACCAGGAAGGTTTGATGTTAGTGTCAGATGGGAGTGTGTGACACTCATTAGCACTCTGCAGAGTGGCAACCCAGAGAGGGGTGGGAACAATGCTGTTACATTAAACCTGAAGTAGACAAGAGATGGAGGAGTGCTTATGAATCTATCGTGGTCTAATGGTGGCAAAAGCACTCTGTCTTCAGAGACTTGACAACCATTTGCTAATGCCCAGTACTAGGAGCTGAGTACCCAGCCTTTCCTCTGCAAGTGGAGCTGGAGCCACTGGAGGCAGGGGATAGCTGTTCCCCTGTTCACAGCTTGAATATAGGATGGTACATGCTATTGACCCTTCCTGGGGGTTGGAAAAGGCAGCCGAACCTGGGTGACTGTGTAGTACCACAAAAACCCTTGGTTCAAAGCCTAGCTTTGCCCTCAGGTACATTTTATTATTTATATTTCTCCAAGTTTCTGTTTCTTTGCAAATTGAGACCATGCCTGTTTTGAATGGCTAGACCTTACTTGGACCTAAGACCTATGCATCCCTCCTCTCTACTGGACCAGGAATTAAGGGACAGGCTGGGTGTCAAGGAGGCTTTTGAAGGTGAGGGGTATGAGAATTGTTCTTTTAGGCCTCGTGGATAATACTCACCTGTTTGCAGTCTGAGAGCCCAAGCTCCAGGCTCTGCTCTGTTGCCACTATTATTCCTGGGAAAATGCCAAGACTCATCTGTAGAACACCTGTTAGGAACAACAGACGAGCTGGGTTTCAGACCTGCTAGGGACCTTGCTGTCACTTTAACTTACAGGGCTACTGTAGAGAGGTGGGTAGGAACTTTACAGGTTTTCAGAATATAGGCTGGGATGGACCAACTGTGGCCCTCCGTCAGTGTGGATCTGGCCCAAACTCCTGGTTTAATAAATAAAGTTTTATTTTTGCACACAGCTGTGCCTCCTTGTTTATATATTGTCTGTCCTTGTTTTACTCTATAGCAGTAGACGCGAGTCATTTTGACAGAGACCATGTGATCTTTAAACAGATGCCCTTTACAGGAAGTTTGCCAACCCTTTATTTGGACCATAACCCTTATAAGAATAGGGAACTTGAGGCTGGGGAAGTAGTTCAGTTTGTACAGTGTTTGCCTAGCATACAAGGAGCCGTGGGTTCATTGCCCAACATGGCATTACATGGGCCTGGTGGTACATGCCTGTAATCCTGGCACTAAGGAAGTAGAGGCAGGAGGATCATAAGGTCAACCTCTTCCTTGACTGTATATCAAGTTTGAGGTTAGCATGGGCTACACGAGATCCGATTGAGAAGAAGAGGAAGAAGATGGCCATGACAGAGAACGTGTTTGTTTATAGGGTTCTAGACTCATCTGATGACACCCATCTGAGATGAAGGCTGAGTACAGCAGCGGAAAACCTGTCAGAGAGCAGAGCTGGACTACAAGTGATTTAAACAGCAATAACTACTAATCATTTCTTATAGCACAGTGTGGAGCTGGCTGACCCCAGGACCAGCTCAGCAGAACTGTACAACCAACAGTATCTTCAGGGCGCTGACGTGGTCTTAGATGTCTCATGCTGTCACAAAATGGCCACTAATTCCAGTCATTACATCTGGTCCCATTTGATGTCCAGCTGGAGAAAGGATGTGTTCGCGTCTCTGTTTTTTTTTTTTTTTAAATGAGGAAGGTCCATCCCACTGGCCAAGAACATAGCACATTCCATGATCTAGTTGCAAAAGAAGCTGGAAAAATGAATGTTGGGCCTTTTCTGACATTATTACTCAGAGTCTACAAGGATGAAAGGCAGATGAACCTCTAGTTTTTATTGTCTATGCAAAGTCCCACCTCAGCTAGGAGAGATAAGTAGCTCTCCTCCCTATCACTGGTGAGTGACAGAGGAGCCTTTGCATCTCAAGACAGATCACCATAGGGGATCATGGAAAAATCACTGATTCTGCCAGCTGATGCAAGACAGTTCCCGTGTCTGGCCAGTTCTGCTAGCTTCCCTCACAGGCTTGGCATCTCATAGTATTTTCCTGACCCAACTCACTGTCCCACCCCTCATCCTGTTGGTTCCTCAGAACAACTCTTCATAGCAGTTCCAGGAAGTGAAGTGACAATGAAGGAGGGTGCAGGGCCACACCGTCATGCCTTTACCTCCTGAGAGTAAAGGCTCCTGACCTGCAAGAACTGGATTTTTTGTTAGCATCTGGGACCATCTTGTGACAAATGCAAGTCACCTGAACTCTGAATGGAGTAGGTGTGGTCCAGCCTCTTAGGGGAGTCTTTTAGGCAGTGCTGGGCTCCTCGAGGGACTTGAAAGAGTATGTAGGACTCATTCCTCTGACATTCTTTATGGTGTTTCTGTGGACCCAGCTGTAGGCTTTGAAGTAGAAGCTGCCATGGGGGATCTCATTCTTCCTGGTATGTCACTGTTTTAAAGTTTTATTTTGTTTTTAAATCACATGTATATGTTTATCTGTGTATGAGACTGTGCATATAGGTGTAGGTACCTTCAATTCAGAAGAGGATGTCGGATCCCTTGAAGCTGGAGTTACAAGCACTGGTGAGCTACCTGATGTTGTGGGCTAATCTTTTTGTACACTGTGAAGATGTGTCTCTTCCAAGGCACCTTCTGATTGGTTTAACAAAGAGCTGAGTGGCCAGTTGCTAGGCAGGAGAGGATAGGTGGGACGTCCAGAGAGAAGGAAGAACTCATGGGAAGAATCTGAGAGACTGGGAGTCACCACCCAGACATGGAGGAAGTAGGATTTACGGTACTGAGGAGAGGTATCAAATCATGCGGCAGAACGAAGATGAATACACACAGGTTAATTTAAGTTTTAAGAGCTAGTTGGGAACAAGCACAAGCTAAGGCCAAGCTTTCATTCTTAATAAGAAGTCTCCATGGCATTATCTGGGAGCTTATGGTCCAAAGAAAGTCCAATTACAACCTGATTGTGGGAGCTAGGAACTGAGGTCAGGTCCTGTGCAAGAGTGATATGTGTTCTTAATACTGAATCATCTCTTCAGCCGCTTGTGTGTCATTTTAAAGACATAGCAAGAAGGTTAAATGTTTTGCTGCAGTGATGGTTGGCAGAGAACAGCCTTGCATCTAGAAAGTGCCTAGTTAACCATAAGGCAATGATTCCTTCTGTTGTCATTGTCACTGTCACCCCAGTGACATCAGGAGGAGCCTGGTGGCCAAAAGCAGCATGAGGGTTCTTCTCTCCACTGTAGAGGACAGCCATCTATCTCTTGTGATCCACAGTCTGCTCTGGTGAGACGCTTCCTGGTTGTGGGAGCATCTCATTCTGACTGCATGCCCTCTCACAACATTTGAAGGTGACAAGTTGTCTACATGAAGCTTGCCTATTTCCTGGGGCCCCCACTGAGGCATCCCATTACATCTCTAGCAGCTTCTTTCTGTTTTGGTTGTTGGCAGCCTTGGGTTTAGCTTCTCCTCTGTCATGCAGTGCTGCAGGAGATACCTGTAGCTTACATTTATTGAACACTTACTCTGTACATGCTACAGGGAGTACTGCATCTGTCTTGTGTAGCCTCTCGTTGCAGCTACAGGCAGCAATACTTGCTCAGTCATCCCCTCATTCTTTCATTCCACAAATTCCTGGTACTCAGTACATGCCAGGCATAATTCCAGAGGGCTGAATAAGGCAAGGTGTTCTTGCCTCTGGGAGCCAGAGCTAATGGCTCTTAACCAATGTAAAGGGAAACCAGGGGAGAACTGGAGCTTTTTTAACTACCCAATCTCAGAGGCAGAGAAAAGAGCCTGCCCTACCAGTGATCATGCAGCACTCTACCTCCAGCCTAGACCTAGACCTCTGTCTGAACATCCTTAGATCCTTAGCTTATCTGTGTCTCAGGCTTCCTGAATTTTGCATGAACTCTTCTTCCCTCCCTCCCTCCCTCCCTCCCTCCCTCCCTCCCTCCCTCCCTGCCTCTTTCCCTCCCTCAGTGTATGTAGTACACACACATGTGGCACATATGGAAGCCAGAGGACTTTATCATATGCCTTCCTTTTGTACACCACTGTATATTTTTGAAATAGGGTCTCTTACTGAGTGTGAAGCTTTCCATTTTGACTGGTTAGCAAGCTTCCATGATTCACCCACCCTTGCCCTGCCTGTGCTGGGATTGCAGGGGTGTACTGCCATGCTTGGCTTTACATAGGTGTTGGGATCTGAACTCAGGTCCTCATGTTTGCATAGCAAGCTCTTACTCACGGAACTGTTTAGGCCAGGGTGCTCGCCACAGATGGCCTGGAGGGTAATCCAGGCACCTTCTCCTTTAGTTTTTAAACTCTGTTACCCCGAGCTCTTAGTCCTGCTCCCTTAGGGCACCTCTGAAAACTCATCTACTCCCCTGCCATGGTCCCAGACCTTTGCTTTCTGGGCCCCCTTCCTAGCCATTTCTTTTTTGGAGGGGTGCTTGAGACATGATAATCCTATGTAGCCCTCGCTGTCCTAGAACTCACTATTAGACCAGGCTTGCCAAATTTACAGAGATTTTCCTTTTTCTCCCCCCTGAGTTCAGGGATTAAAAATGTACATCACCACACTCCTTACCACTTTTTTGAGCTATAGTGTGTTCAGCCTCACTCTTGGTTATGGAATCCTTGTACATACCCTTCCCTCGGCTGGGCATCCTTTTGCCCCAGCCATTCTCCTTGCCATGGTACACCCCCCCCCGACTCTCATGGATACTACACTCTCCCCAGAACCTGACCTCCTAGATGCTGGCATGACTGCCCCCAACCCCAAACTCAGAGAACAAGAACAAGGCTGTGTCTCCTTTCTCGTTCATTATCAGTGCCTGGAATAGCAGGTGTTTACTGACCAAAGGTACAAATGGATGAAGATCAGAGCACTTATCTGATAGATAAAGGAATGCTGATTATCTTTCCTTTGGGTTTGCCAAAAGAATCCCTCGGATGTAACTCAATGGTAGAACAGCATGTACAAGATGCTGTACAATTAGCCTCAGTATAATTCACACATAGACACACACACACACACACAGACACACACACAAATCCTAAGGTTTTCTTGCAGAGCCTCAAATTTATCTAATTATGTGTTGACAAAGTTGTATGTCCTGTAAATTTGAAATGTCCTGCTTCAATGGGTCCTAAGTGGTTTCTGGGTACCCCTGCAGGGTCCAAGGGCAAGTTTTGTCTAACATTGGCCTGGTTTAAATCCTTATGTGTCCCTGAGGACATTGTAGCTGGAGAAGAAAAGGGATGAGGTGCTCTTTACCTCAGATCGCAGGGTGTAGTATCTTAGCTCTTTGGTGGGCTCAGCTCCACTTCATCTGCACCCTGCTACAGAGGCTGTTAACCTTCAAGTGTCATTCCTTGCAAAGAGACAGTAAATGGGGAAATGTGTATGCCTTTGAGACCAGGGCTATCAGTTCCATAAAACTTGGAGAGTATATTTTAAGATCGTGAGGTAGGGCTGAGCAGATGGCTCGGCAGCTAAGAGCACTTGATACTTTTCCAAAGGACCTTACTTCTATTCCTGTCACCCATGATGGCAGTTTCAGTTCCAGATGCCTCTGGCCTTTGCGTTGCCTGCACACACACACACACACACACACACACACACACACACACACACGCACGCATGCACGCATGCACACACACCCCCTATATAATATATCTATATATACACACATATATATGTTTAAAAATAAAAACATCTTAATTTTTAAACTGAGAGGTGTGTCTAGGGATGTAGCTCAGTTGGTAGAATGCATGGCCAGTATGCACAAAGCTCTGGGTTCAGTTCTTAGGGTCTCTAGCCCAGGCTTGGCTTTGAAATTGTTACGTAGTGGAGGATGACCTTGAACTTCTTATACTCGTGCTGGGGTTAAAGGTGTATGCCCCCAGCCACAGTGTATGTGGTGTTCTGTGTAAGTTTACTTTCATGACCGGGGTCTGTGGCTATGAGGACACCTCTGCTTGCAGGAGCTGGTTGGTTGTTTTTTTCATTAGATGTCAGGTAGTGGTAGCATGGATGGAGGAGAGAGGGGAATCAGAGTGTCTCCTGTAGAGGGCTCCAGTGATCCATACTTCCATTGCTGCATGGCCCTAGGGTTATGCTTGGCTCACATAACCTTCCTAGGTCTAGAGGACAGAAGAGTGTGGAGTACTCGGAACTCTGGGAGACTGGGAGACTCATGAGTTTGGACTTTATCTTTTCTGTATTTTGGTGTGACTGGGAGGTCGGTGTGGGCAGTGGAGGCTGATAGGTGAGGCAGCAGGTAAGGCTATGGTGTAAGGGAACTATCGTGGGGGAACATGAGAATACAGCTTGTTTTTGCTCTAAGCAAATAACCACCAAACAGTGATGAAACTTTTCCCTGAATGTTGTGTGCACTAAATCATCCCCATGTTTTCTGCTATTTTTACAATTGTGGGTTGCAAAGTAGATGTTTTCTTACCATTTTGTAGATGCAGAAACTGAGACTTGAGTTGTTTACTCGAAGTTCACCAGATAGTTAGTCAGCAGCTGAGCTTACCTGTGTGGCACTTACCCAGCTGCAATGGGGCCTAGTCTCCTATTGTTTACCTGGGATGTGCAGGTGTCCTGCTGCAGACACACAGTGCACTTAAGGTGCTCATTCTGAGGGCCCTGGAAACTTGCAGAAAGAACAGTTTCTCTTTCTCTTTTTTTAAATTGTTGTTGTTGTTGTTGTTGATTTTTATTGAGCTCTACATTTTTCTCTGCTCTGCTTCCTACCTCTCCACTCCCCACTTCAACCCTCTTCCAAGGTCCCCATGCTCCCAATTTACTCGGGAGATCTTGTCTTTTTCTACTTTCCATGTAGATTAGATCAATGTATGTCTCTCTTAGGTCCTCATTGTTGTCTAAGTTTTCTGGAATTATGATTTATAGGCTGGTTTTCTTTGTTTTATGTTTAAAAACCACTTATGAGTGAGTACATGTGATAATTGTCTTTCTGTGACTGGGTTACCTCACTCAAAATGATGTTTTCTATCTCCATTCCTTTGCCTGTAAATTTTAAGATGTCGTTATTTTTTTCTATTGGGTAGTACTCCATTGTGGAAATGTACCACATTTTTCTTATCCATTCTTTGGTCAAGGAGCATTTAGGTTGCTTCCAGGTTCTGGCTATGACAAACAATGCTGCTATTAACATAGTTGAGCACATGTCCTTGTGATACAGCTGAACATCCTTTGGGTATATACCCAAAAGTGGTATTACTGGGTCTTGAGGAAGGTTGTTTCCTAATTTTCTGATAAATCGCCACACTGACATCCAAAGGGGCTGTACCAGCTTGCATTCCCACCAGCAATGCAGGAGTTTACCCCACAACCTCTCCAGCATAAATTGTCATCAGTGTTTTTGATCTTGGCCATTCTTTCAGGTCTAAGATGGGAGCTCAGAGTTGTTTTGATTTGCATTTCTCTGATGACAAAGGATGTTGAGCATTTCCTTAAGTATCTTTTAGCCATTTTTGATTCCTCTGTGAAGAGTTCTCTGTTTAGGTCTGTACTCCATTTTTCTTATTGGATTATTTGTTCTTTTGATGATCAGTTTCTTGAGTTCTTTGTATATTTTGGAGATCAGACCTCTGTCTAATGTGGGGTTGTTGAAGATCTTTTCCCATTCTGTAAGCTGTTGTTTTATCTTGTTGACTGTGTCCTTTGCTTTACAGAAACTTTTCAGTTTCAGGAGGTCCCATTTATTCATTGTTTCTCGTTGTGTCTGTGCTACTAGGGTTATATTTAAGAAGCAGTCTCCTGTGCTAATGCGTTCAAGTGTACTTCCCACTTTCTCTTCTATGAGGTTCAGTGTGGCTGGCTTAATGTTGAGATCTTTGAACCATTTGGACTTGAGTTTTGTGCATGGTGATAGATATGGCTCTGTTTTCATTCTTCTACATGTTGATATCCAATTATGCCAGCACCATTTGTTAGATATGCCAGTAGGCTAAATATGGATACCCCAACAGTACAGAAGAACTTTGGGTGACTGTCCAGGTAGTGAGATGTCTCTGTCAATTCTAGAGTTTTTAAAGTTGCTTCCTTTTTCCATAGGTAATATTATATCCTTCTGGAATCTTTGATGGAGTTGAAGAATTTGTAGTTATAGTTTTCCTTAGTTATTATAAAAGATAAAGTAAATAAAAATATTGTAACTGTAATTCTTGCTTGGTATCTGTTTTGTTATATGTAATTTTACTATGTTAAAGTTAAAGCCTTCATTTTTCTTTAAACAGAAAAGGGGAAGTGGTATGGGAGGTCCTTCTGTTTATGTGTTACTTTTATTGATTAATGAGTAAAGAAACTGCCTTGGCCTGTTGATAGGGCAGATCTTAGGTAGGTGGGGAAAGCTAAATGGAATGCTGGGAGGAAGAAGGCAGAGTTGGAGAGATGCCATGGAGCTGCAGGAGACAGAGGTGCTGAAACTTTGCTGGTAAGCCACAACCTCGTGGTGATACACAGGTTAATGGAGATGGCTTAAATTAAGATCTAAGAGTTAGCCAATAAGAAGCTAGAGCTAATGGGCCAAGCAGTGATTTAATTAATGTAGTTTCTGTGTGGATATTTTGGGGCTAAGCACCCAGAAACAAATGAGTGGTCTTCTGCAACAGAAAATAACTCTATTATTTATCTTACCTTGATAAATTTAAAGTTTTATACCTAAGCCATTTTCTTTTGTAACTTGTATTGCATCCTAAAACTATCCTTTTAGACCTCAAAACATTTCCTTAGATAAACAATTTAAGCTTTATGTCTCTCAAGCTTATACACTTTGTATCTCTTTTGTGAGTTTCTTTTCTGAATTGGTAACAAGGAAAGCTGTAACTGTAATTATCTAGTCTTAAACTCCTACCAGAGACCCAAGAAGGATAAACTATTACCTGAGTAGCAAACCCCTTTCAGAACCAAGGCTCAGCACAGCGGCACCACTTATATTGCAGTTAAGAAGCTGTGGGTCAGCTGATGTATGCCAGCATGACTGTTGCCCAAGGATGCAGCCTCCATCACCAGCACTGTCTTTGGGTAAGGGTTTCCTGAGAGGTCGTCCTCAGCTGTGTATCTCTTCCAAGTTTTTCCAGACTCTTCTCTCAGGCTCAGTTCTAGTGCTGAGGAGGCCTGTCTTCTTGTCCCCATGGTGACCAGTAACCAGGTCTTGTGTTGGTTTTGGTTTTTCTAATTTGAGGTTGTGGGATCCCCTGGTGTGGCTGAGGTTTTTATGCTCTGGAAACCCCAGCTGTGGTGTGATCATGAGGTAGGGCTTATGTGATGTTGGGCCCTGCCACAGACCACAGGCCCCACAAGCCCTGGGCAGCACACCGTGCTTCTCCATGCTCCACTTGGGAAGCTTTGGGTTATTCTAGCTGGAAACTGCGGCACCATGGAATTTTCTGGGGTTAGAACTGTGTGTCTTTGTCTCACCACATCCAGTCCTGCAGAGGCAAGGACTGCTCCGGAGGCCTGGGTTATACTGAAGCTCCTGGCCTCACCACAGCTGTGTCTGTTCATTAAGTGAGATCGTCTGTTACATCAGGAACCCCTGATAAAAGTGGCAATAAAAGAGCCAGCTACTAGACAGACCAATTGACTTAGAAAGAGTCCCCCCTGTCTGTTGCTTCTCTGACTTCTTTCACCACCTGCCCCATCCCTGCCTTACTGATGATTTTTTTCAGGCTTCTCCCTCGCCTGATTTTTAATATATCTGAGTATCAAGAATATCAGTAGGGTGTGAATGACCTAATATTATGCAACTTGGGCCCCTTCCTGAGTCTCTGAGTTGGCTCTTCTGGATACCTAGGATGGACCCTGCCATGTGATTCAGTTGGTGGTGGGATCAGGCTTTGAAATTGGATAGGATGCTGCTTTGTGTCCCCAGACCTTTCTACTTCTGTATTCTGCCCATCTTTGGAGTCATACGCCTAGCTGGGAAGGCCCCCAAACACTCAGACACCAAGATGGTGATGGTTTGGATAAGAATGGTCCCCACAGGTTCATAGGTTTGACTACTTGGTCCCCAGTTGGTAGAAATTTTGGGAAGGATTTAGGGGTTTGGCCGTATTGCAGGTGTGAAACTGATTGTGGGCTTTTATAGTTCAAAAGACTCGTGACATTCCCAGTGTGATTCTTCTGCCTCATGCTTGTGGATCGAGATGTGAGCTCACAGCTGTTCTTGTTACCATGCCTTTGCTCTGCCATTGTGGACTTTCACCCACTGAAATTAAGCCCAATTAAATGTTTTCTTTTTTAGGTTGTCTTGGTCATGATGCTATTATCATATGCTCTTAACAATAGAAAAGTAACTAAGACAAAGACCATAACTTCTAAAAGCTCCTGGTAGTCCTTACCCAGAGGAGAATGGATTTTAGCTGCCCAGAGTCCATGGCCGATACTTGCTTAGGAGACTGTGGTACACAAGCCTTTGGCAGCCCCTTCTGTGAGGCTTTCTGCTACATAGGTTCATCAGGGGGAGTAATGGTGTATGGGTAGCTGAGTCCTGAGAACTCACCCGAGTGGAAAGAACTCAGCAGAGCCTAGTCACACACACCTCTCAGGTAGCATTGTAGCATTGCTGTCTAGATGTTGGCCAAGTGCAGGTAGGTCATTGGCCTTTTGTGTCTGGAAATACAATGGAGTGACCTATGGTATAGTCATTAGGACATGTAAGAACCTCTCAGACCATATTCTGAATGTCTTTGAGGACATCTCTGATCTCTACAGCTTTCCTCTCTGATATATAATCTGTTATAATAGAATGGCTCAGCATGATGAGAATCTGTAACAAACTTGGTCCCTTGCATAGGCATAGTACAATCCTTACCAAACCATAGGCCTTTAATTCATGGACAGAGTCCTGGAAAGAAATGTTTGGGTCTGTGTACCTTTAATTTCTATCAGCAGTATTCCAAACCATTTTGCAGGACGAGCTGATAGCTTCTGTGGCTCTCCCATGTCACCTCTAGTCACACCTGCCACCACTGGTACCTTTGCTCAAGCTTGCTTGCATGGCCTCCTTTCCATCCACCATAATGGAACCTGTCAGACTGTCGCAGACTTTAGGAAAGACCATGATGTGTGGCCTTGAAAGAGAAGATGAGCCTGCAGGTCAGATTTGTTCCTCGGGGACATTTCCCCCAGGGAATGACAGAAAGCAGGAAGACAGCAAGCTGGTGAAAGGTCGTGAGAACTCTGTGGATTTGATAGTAGCCAACTATCGTGTGATACAAGGCAGGCAAGACACAGAAAAATGGGATTGCTGTCATGATGAGTCAGAGCCCTGATTATCCAGTTTTGGAATTGGGAGGAATATTTTCAGGAGACGTGTCCAAATTCTTGTGTTTCTACAGATCCCCTTTAGAAGTAGGCAGGGTGATGAGAAATCAGAGAACGAGAAGTTTTCAGGAAGTTCAAGTGGTTATTCCTTATCTCTGGTATTGCTCAAGCACTTGCATCAGACTCACAGGCTTCTGATCCCTCTGATTTCACCAGTGGAAACATTAATTTGTTTCTTCCTTTTTTAAAGATGATTTATATGTTTTTATTTTATGTGCATTGGTGTTTGACCTGCACGTATGTCTGTATGTGTTGAATCCTCTGGATCTGGAGTTACAGACAGTTGTGAGCTGCCTTGTGGGTGTTGGAAATTGAACCCAGGTTTTCTGGAGAGAAGTCAGTGCTCTTAACCCCTGATCCATCTCCCCAGCCTTGGAAACATCAGTTTCTAGTCAGGCCTTGTGCTGCTACTCCAAGTGCTGTGAGAACAATAGAAGAACAAGAAAAAAGCTCCTTTCCATAAAACTTTCCTCAGCTTCCCCAGAGAGAAAATGAACATCATCCCGAGACTGTCACCTGAGCCTTTGCTGGAGTTGTGAAAGGCCAAGTTGTCTAATGATTTGAAACTCTTTCCTTTCTGTGACTCTATTTCTAATCTGCAAAATGGATTCAATGCGTAGGATCTATCATTAGGGTTAGATGATGAGTAAAAGATGGGTTCACTTTACCAAGTTCCCTGGCCTTGAGTATGTAAGAAACACCACAGTTATTTAACTTCTAAATCAAACAGGTGGGTGTGGCAACACATGCATTTTGGAGACAGAGGCAGGCCCATCTCTGAGTTCAAGACCAACTCATAGAGAGTTCAAGGCTAAACAAGGCTACATAATGAGACTGTCTATAATGCAAAACAACTAAAGAAAGGGAAGAGACAGAAAGAGTGACTATTATTGCTTGGTAAACCCTCGACTGTTTTCACTGCTAGCACATGCCCTCTCATTGAAAGGTCACCCTTTTGTTGGCTCCATCCCTCTTCCTGCTGTTTCCTAATCAGAGGGCACACGTAACAGTGTCTCCAGAAACTGCACCAGGGAAGGAGCTGGCAGGAACTTGAAACTCCTTGCTCAAGGGACACACATAATTTCCTAGTGTCTCCCCTTCCAGGCTTTGCCCTGTCCTCCTTTTTCAAGCTTAAGGTCTAATCCCTTGGTCCTTTGGGTACTTCCCTTGAGCTGTGAATGAGCAGAGCTCAACTGGCACCTCTGTTCTACGTCTTATCCCTTTCTTATTTAATGACAGGAGCCATGCTGCCTAGCTCTAGGCCATCCTCCTGTCTGAAGCCATCCTCTTTCATGTTCCCTCTCTGGCTTTGACCTCTGCTGTCTGGAGTTCCTTGAGGTTTAATGTTTGGACTGGGCTGTTACCTCCATACTGACAGAGACCCGGTTGTCTTTACAGGCTCTTTTTTTTTTCCCTTTTCTCGAGACAGGGTTTCTCTGTGTAACCGTCCTAGCTGTACTGGAACTCATTTGGTAGCCCAGGCAGACCTTGAACTCACAGAGATCCACCTGCCTTTGCCTCCCACGTGCTGTGATTAAAGGTGTGCACCACCCCCGCCTGGCTCATTACAGGCTCTTAAAGCTACAACGGAGCAGTCAGTGAAGATGGAGGGCTCAAGATTATTGCATCCATAGATGGCTGTGAGCTAGTGCATGCAGTTGTTATGGTATTAGTTTGGTGAGCTTCTCTCACTGAGCCCAGAATTTTCATCTGTGAATGGGACAGAGGCCTGCATCAGAGGAAAGGTTGTCACAGGTTCCTACAAGCAATCGTTCATTTTCCTGCTCAGCTGATACGAAGAAAGCTTGCAGTTATCAGGTATTGTGTTAACTGAATCATTGTTTTCCTTTACCCCTTTCAGGATGCCGAGGGCCAGATAGGGTTTTGCCTTTCAAAGGCACCATGGGAAAGGGGGAGCTATACTGAGAGGCCGGGTGCGGCTTTGACAGATAGAGGGGCAGGAAAGACTGCAAGAAACAGGATTGCGCAGGTGTCTGGGACAAAGCGCACATTCCCATCTTATGAGCAGACACCGAGTGTTTACCACAGGCTGAGAGAGAATGGTAGAAAATGCAAGACTGGGTCTTTTCTGTTGTATGCCTGCTATCAGTGTGGGCAACCACACCAATGCACAGGATGATATCTAGACATTGTGAGCTCAGGGATGGCCACTAGTACTCATTGAAAATGTGCTGAAAGAATGGAGGAGTGATCTGTAAGCTGATTGTATGTTCAGGAGATAGAGTGAGCCAACAACCAAAGCTCCCCAAACTCTGCCAAGCCATATGGATAAGGTGGAAAACAGATGTCCTTCAGCTGACCAGGTCAGAGAAGGCCTCCAGGATGGTGGTACAAGTGGATACTGGAAGCGGGAGTGAGAAACACTAAGGAAAGCAGGAAGGGGGTGTTCCCAGTAGAGCAGTGTAGAAGCCCATGTTTGGTGGACTAGGGAGAAGATGAATGTAGGGTTGAATGTAGCCAAGAAAATGAGCTGAGCCTGTGGGCTCCCAGGTGGTTAGATCTGAGAAATACTAACTGTTCCTGCTGAGGCCTGTCTGGGCCCCAGGAAGCAGGTAGGATGTAGGGTTCTAGGCACCTTGTAGGCTTGACGTCCCACTAAAGTAGTACAGTGGGCCTGGGGACAGCTGTGGCCAGGATGATGGAGGAATTTCTACAGTAATGGGATTGGGCCTAGCTTTGTATCTCAAGAGACAGAGATATAATCAAGTTCTACTGAAATAACAAACATTTTCAGTCATTAAATATGTAATTTAGAAACAACAGCCTATTTGTGCTATTTGTCTGGAAGTGCTGACTTCTTTGAGGCAGGTTTGTTTGTTAAGACATTAGGCATTGTTGCAGTGTTATAGGAGTTACAGGAGGCTGGGTTTATTGTGCGACCTTTTGCAGAACTAAAGGGCCAGATGTAGGTGTGGAGGTCATTTTTGTAGGAAAAGAAGCACTCTGCTGAAAGAATCCTGTATCATTTGCCTCTGGTTGTTGTTGTGGGGGGGGGTGCTTGTTTGTTTCCTGGCTGCCCAGACTCCCCCAAAAACCACACAGAAACTGTATTAATTAAATCACTGCCTGACCATTAGCTTTAGCTTCTTATTGGCTAACCCTTACATATTAATTTAACCCATCTCCATTAATCTGTGTATCGCCACGTGGTTGTGGCTTACTGGCAACATTAGGCGTCTGTCTCTGGCTGTGCCTTCATGGCTTCTCCCTGACTCTGCCCTTCTTTCTCCCAACATTCAGTTTAGTTTTCCCAGCCTAGGTTTACTCTACCCTATCACAGGCCAAGGCAGTTTCTTTATTAACCAATGGTATTCACAGCATACAGAGGGGAATCCCACATCAGGTGACTATAAAAGTTGCCATAAACTAAGTGGATTGAAACAACACACACTATTTTGTAGAACTAAGTGGATCAAAACCATGCATATTATTAACTTACAGTTCTGTAGGCTGAGAGTCTGGCCCATGTCTCACTGACTTAAAAACAAGGTATGAGCAAAGCTGGCTTCTTCTGGGTTTCCAGAGAAGAATCTCTGATCTTTTCTAGTTTCTGCAGGTCTCCTATATTCTTTGGCTTAAGGTCCCTTCCATCTTCACAGCTCACAATGGCTAGGCTAGTTTTTTTTCCCTCATGTTTCCTTAATCAGATCTGATGAGTCTCCCTTCCTTGGTTCCACTGGACCTATTACTGGTTGTTTTATGTTGTTGAGACCAAATTAGTGCCAGAAACAACATAAGAAAAGATTTATTTTGGTTCAAGATTTCAGAAGATTCAGTCCCTAGGTGATTTAAAATGTATTGAAGTTGACAATGATTAGCCTGTCTGGGTAATTTAAGAAAATGTCTCTCTTGTTGCCTATAATTCTTTTTTAACCTTACCCCTCCCCCCACCATGTAATTTAACATTTTCACAGATTCTCAGGATTAGGACATCTTTGGGCAGCATTATTCTGTCTTCCACAATTTGTTAGCCTTGTTCTAGAAACTGAAGATGTAAGGATTAGGAGGAAAGCTACCCAGGTACCACGGAGGAGCCTGCACCCTGTCCCTGTGCAGCCTCCATGGTGCAGAGTGTGTCTTCTTTTTGTTCTTCTTTCATCTTTTTTCTTTTGGTTTTTGAAGACAGGGTTTCTCTATGTAGCCTTGACTGTCCTGGTACTCACTCTGTAGACCAGGCTGGCTTTGGAACTCAGAGATTCACCTGCCACTGCTGGGATTAAAAGTGTGCACTAACACTGCCTGCATGTGCCTTCTTTACTTCCTAAAGTCCACTGAAGTTTTTGAGCCCAGCTTCAGTGTTTCTTCCTCCAGGTGGCTCACTTTGCCCACCTCTTTTAATGTCCTAGACAGTTGTCCTCATAATCAACAAACCTCCCCCAAACTGGTCCCTTCTTAAGTGCTGCCATTAGATAAAATAAGGTTTCTCCACATTGCTACGTTTTAGAGCCAATATTCTATGTCTTGGGACGCTGCCCAGCTTATGGTGTGATATTTATTCACAGCCTTGTGCTGTGCCCATCAACTGCTATAGTAGTCTGTGACAGTTAAGTATCTCCAGATGTTTTGAGATGTTTCCTGGGAAGTAGTTTTGGGGGTTGAAAATCACCAGAGGAAAGTTTGACTTCTGTCTTCTGTGGACATGACTACTGTGTCCCAGAACCTGCAGAGGTATCACTACTCAGGAGATGCCCAACACATCCTGGCTGAATGAATTAGTAAATCTGTTAATTTTCCCTAAGTTACTGCTTGTGAGAAGCAGATACCTGCTTTCCATAGCCCAGTTATTCTAGAAAAACCTGGGAGCCTTGGAGAAGTCACATTCTTAGGTTCTAATCAGAGAGTGAAATCACAGTCTGGGGGCATCTTCATTGTTAAAGGTGCAACATCTATTTTTTTTTTTTTTTAAAGAATTGACTTGCTGTGTGACCTAGCAGCTTTTCTCTCCCTGGAATATACCCAGAGGGATTAAAAATAGAGCCTGAAACAGATGCTTGAACACAAAAATATCCATGGAACATATATTTGCCTCAAATTAGGAGACACTCCAGCATCCGTAGACAGACGGGGAAACCTGTATTCAGGGGGCAGGATGTAGTTCAGTTTGTAGAGTGCTTGTCTGCAATGCAGAGCTCAGAGCTCTATTTCCAAGTGCCACATAAACTGAGGGTGGTGTTGCATACCTATTACTTCAGCACTTGCATAGTAGGGATACTAGGGTCAGAAGTTCAGAGTCAGGTGTGGCTACACAGAGAATTCAAGAACAGCCTAGGTAGGCTACATGAGACCTTTTTTCAAAACAAAACAGAAATATGTCTGTATAAGCAAATGTTGTTCAGCCCTAAAAAGGAATAAATTTCTGATGTGTATTATGTTATGGCTAGACCTTACAGGCATTGTTCTACATGAACTAGGTAAGACACCAAAGAGAAATGACTTTACCAAGTAGATTTTACTTGAGAAAGAAAATTGAAGAGAATGAATGGGGAATTTTTTTTTTTAACAATTCATGTTTACATTTTGGGATGACAAAAATGTTCTAGAGATGGCTAGTGGTGACATTTATACAGCAATATGAACTCTCTTTATGCTACTGAATTTTACACTTAAAACCACCAATTTATGCTATTTTATGATGCAAAAAGAGATTCTACATCCCAGCAAGCTCCAGAAATCAGTAGTGTAGGAATGGGAATGAAAACCATATGGGCCACATGAGTTCTGATGGCCCTTTCAGGTCCTTAGCATTTGGAATGGGCATACCTACCCTAGTTCACCTGCTTACCTTTCTATGAGGTTGCGTGTACCACCCTCTGGAGCAACCAGGCAAGCAAACAAACAACGTTATAGAGAGTAGACAGATTTCCAAGAGGGTGCCTAGCTGGTGGGGATAGCTCATCTGGGTATCTGGTATCCTGTTCATGGGGCAACTCTTACCCAGTTCTAGCTGGTTCTTGCCATGTGGGAAGCCTGACTATGGACAAGAAGTCCAGAATCTGAGTTTGAATGCAGAGTGTCTTTGTGTTTAAATATTAGCAACCTGTTTGCCAAGAGCAGGCAAACAAACTACATGTGTGTCTAATTGAAGGAACCCTGCAGGGGTCTAGTCTTTGGCTCCTGGGAGCTCACAGACTTGAGCCCTCCACTCTTCCCATCTATTACAGGATGCTCTGACCCCAGTGTTTTCCTTTGATCTTCTGAACCTTTAAGAGTATTAAACTTGTTACAGACAGGCCAGTGAGGAGCAGGAGCACTGGCATCTTCAAGCTAGGGTCTTAACTCTGCCATCTGTGAGCTGGGTAGACCTAAACGACTTCTTTCTTCCATGTGGCTTGGTAGTATAAAGGAAAAAAGAGAGAAAGAGGGAGGGGGTGGGGAGGGAAGAAGAGAGGAAGGGGGGAAAGAGAGGGAGAGAGAGAATGAATGAATGAATGAATGAATGAATGAATGAATATGTTGGGCTTAGGGCATGTCACCGACTTGATCTAAAGCCCAGAAGCTGGTGGAGAGACTCATGGGAGTGGGATGCAGGCTCTGGAGCTTTGGGCAGCACCAACATCAGTGGCATCTTTCCATTTCTGCAGGGGGTGGAGGAAAGCGCAAAGGGAAAAGCAAGAAGTGGAAGGAAATCCTGAAGTTTCCTCACATCAGCCAGTGTGACGACCTCCGAAGAACCATAGGTAAGGAACACTTTAGCTGCCAAAGTCTCTGTACAACCAGGCCAGTGCAACTCAGCTAAGCAGATACAGGAATTCTGGCTCCATCTGCCATCTTTGGCTGATGGGTCAAAAAATACAACCAGTATTTGTTCACTATTTGGTGTGTGCCAGGATGGGTTACTTCCCTGGTATCTTTGAGGCAGGTGTTGTTATTTTATTCCAGAAGGGAAAACTGAAGCACAATGACTGTTTAAATGGCCTGCAGTATTCCAGATCAAGGGAGAGCAAAGAAGATGGGCCATGGCTAGCTGGAGTCCCCAGGCAGAATGCCCTGATTTTCCTAGATCCCATGCATCCTGCCCTTGGGAGGCCACTTTGTTTTAGGCTTACCATCCCTCTTACTTGGGAGGCTGGTCTTCATGATGGAACCAGCAGCCTATTGACTCGGCCTAATTGTCTTTAGTCCTAACATGGGCTTAGCTCCTGTAGGGACTAGCAAACACACTAAATGGGTCTGCTGAACTCAGTATATCTCTGCCATCCATATGAAAAAAGTCATATATTTTGCTTTACTGAGTTCATGTATTTCTTAAGAGTATAAAAACATGCAAATATGATTTGCAGGGATTTCTAGTTCCAAACAGGAAGGAGTAGATGCAGTGTTCTCTGTCCCTTTCTACCAAGGGAAACTCCGGGAAACAGACGATTCTGGAAGGTAGAGCGAAGGCAGATGGGTGAGGACATTGAGATGTGAGGAATAAAAGGGTTTTCTTTTTGTTTCTGTTATGTTCCTGACAAAGTCTTGTGGGAAACAAAGCCTAATATACTAGTGCATATGGACAAAAAAGCCCTTCTTCATGAGAAAAAAGAAAAGAGCTAACCTATTCCTTCTTGAAAGGAGCAGATAGGGCTGGATAGTTGGCTCAGTGGTTAAGAACACTGGCTGCTCTTTCAGAGTATTCAGGTTTGATTCCCAGAACCCATATGGTAGCTCACAACCATCTGTAATTCTAGTTCCAAAAAATCCAATGCTTTTTGTTGGGTGCCTTAAATACCAGGCATGCACATTGTACAATACATATATGCAGACAAAATATCCATCACCTAAAATAAAGTATTTAAAAAGTGAATGTTTAGAAAGGCACACACAGTGTAACTTGTATACTGTGCACACAGTGCAGACCTGCTTCTTTGGCTATACCTGCATTGACAAACTCACTTAGACTTTGTTTTTGTATAGCCTCTGTATACAATATATGTATATGTATACTATATATATGCAATATATATGTATACTATATATATATATATGTATAGTCTATAATCAGTGTAGATCACTATTACAGATAACATGGACTGAGTGGCTTGAACTATAGACAGAAATTTCTGTCCTGCCTGGTCTCTTAGCCTTTCAGTCCCTAAGAAACACACAGAGGCTTATGTTAATTATAAACTAGTTGGCCTATTAGCTGAGGCTCATTATTAAGTAGCTCTTACAACTTAAATTAACTGATAATTTTTATCTACGTTTAGCCATGTAACTTGGTACCTTTTCTTAGTAAGACCTTTGCATCTTGCTTCGTGTCTGGCTGGTGACTGTGTCTCTGCCTTTCCTCTTCTCAGAATTCTCCTTGTCTGGTCACTTTGCCTATACTTCCTGCCTGGCTACTGGTCAATCAGTGTTTTATTAAACTCATACGAGTGACAAATCTTTACAGTGTACAAGCACATTATCCCACAGCATTGAACAATAGATGTTCACTTTTGTTTCATTCTAAATGTCCAAGATGAAGGACCATTTCTGCTTTGTAGATGGTTTCCTTGTGTCCTTCACAATAGAAGGAAGCACACTTTCTCATTCCTTTCCCTGTTAGGGCTCTGTTTTCATTCATATGGCTCCTCTCTTAATCCATTGTGTTGGATATTAGAGTTCATAATGATGCAGACATTCAGTTCATTAGTAACCTGATCCTAGATCCCAAGACAGCATCTTATTCCTTTCTACTTCTGTTCTCTGAGGGACATATAGCTTCTCTTTTGAAGGGGAGCTAATTGTCCCTACCTAGACTCCAGCTATATCGAGGTATTTCATACAAGTTTAGGGGCCTTCTTTGCACCCTTCTCTCCTAGGGGGCTTCTTGCTTATCCTTCAACTCCTGGCTTCCCTATTCTGTTCACTTCTAGGTTTGAGGTCTGGGAGCCCAAGATTACGCTGTCAGAGTTTCCTGGACTATGGACCCTTACCCAACAGCTCCACCCTGTTTAAGTCCATCTTCAGGTCTCTTGGTGGAGTCTCTACCCATGGGTATGAGAACCAGGCTTGCTGTGTGAGAATGATGTTTCAGTTCTCTGAGATGGTGTTGAAAAGCCTCTGTGTGTTGATGCAGTGTGGAAGAGGCTGGAAAAAACAGGAAGGCCGATGTAAGCTGAGGGACTGCCACACATGGGCCTGGGCCAGGGGTTGGGCCTTCTTGTCTGTTTATAGTCTGTTGCAGTGGTGTTTGCCCAGCCACTGCTGGGGTCCTACTGGAAGGCTTTCTTACATAAAAAAAAAAATCCCATTTCTTTTCTAGACCAATATACAAACCAAACAGTGGCAAACACCAAGTTTGTTTTTCTTGTGGACATATGAGCTCATTTTCTGAAGCTCCCTGGGAAGATGTCCCAAGGCAGGCTCTGAATAGGGCCCACTAGGCAGTGTGGGGCGGTGCAGTAGAAAGGCTGTGCGGCAGAGAGAGGAGCCAAGTTCACAAAGACCCTGAGATTCTGCTTAGAATCATCTAGAACAGTGGTCACTGAAAGCCACAGCCTCTCCTGCCTTCAGCCTTGCCTTGGGCAGCCACAGATCCTCTCTACCCAGACCCCCGGATGACTTAAGAAAATGACAGCTACTACTCTGTTGCACCCACACCCACATCCACTTTTCTACCCTGCTTGGAATGAACCTCTAACTCTGACCTGTGGGTCGTAGGTCCTAAGTGACAAAAAGCTTTGGCTGGGGTGAAGTCTAAGGACCCTTTTTCAGAATAATACTTTTTACATGTGCAAAATGGAATATACAGAGTTACCAAGGGAATCAGTTACTTTCAACTACAGTTATTAAATACCTTTAAAATATAAACTATAGAAATGTGTGCGTTTTTTGTTAATACTTGAAATAACGAGGTCTAACAGCTGGTTAGTAGCTATTGTGATTTTACATCTATGATGCGTATAAATGGTATTTTTGGATATCTGCAGCAACTAAGATATCCAAGGAATCTTAGGAATCAAAGGAATCCTTGTAATCAAAGGAAGTGTGAATTTTTAGGTAGACCTTGATGAAAGGCTGGGCGATATATTCCTCCATGGGAGTCCACAAACCCTTGGCAGCACTGTCTCTATCTTGCCTTCTGCAGTCAGCCCTCAGTGTCCTTGGGTCATTGTCTCCTTCATCCACAGATGCTCTGGACACTCTGTTGTCCTGTGAATTCCTTAGGCTTGTTTTTATCTCTGGGGTCTTTGCCCTGCTATCCCCTTTATCTAGAATGTCATTTCCCACACTTTGTTTTGCCAGAGTACTTTAAGGTCCCAGAAGAAATGTTACTTCCAAAAAGAAGCCATCTAAAGAAGAGCCTGCTATACTTGCATTTTTTCACATAGAGCTATTTATTAAATGGTCTGTGCTCATAAACCCATTTAAAGTCATCTTCATTTATTCATTCATTTGTATGTTTTCTGTCTTTTTCACTGGACCAACTGTTCTGTGCTAGAAGTGGCTGTGTTTTACCTGGTTCACTCCCTAAGTACTGCCTGGCACATACTAGGGCTTATTAATATTGGCTGGATGAAGAATGACACAAAATATTTAAATTAGGGCTCTTTTAAAAAAAGTTTATGACATGTATTTGCTGTGACTAAATTTAACCTCAGCTAATGTTTTTGACTTAAAGTAATGAAAGTTTTTAGACTTAGGGGTTTAAACTTGAAAGTATCTAATTTCATTCTTTTCTCTACTCCTATCCTCAAAGACAAGAAATACCAGGATAGTCATAAGAGCTAAGCCATGATCTTTTGTGCACAGTTTTAATGCAGAAAAGGAGGTCCGGGATAAAATCAGGTTTATTTAATACAGTGCACTCACAATACAGAAACGAATCAGTGACACCACTGCTGGTCCAGCTGCCACCGCCTCTTGCTTCCAAGGGAGATGGGAAAGATCTGGAGAAGGTCACCAAGCCATGGCTTCAGTGAGCCCTCCACAGTCCAAGAGAGTGTGTGATCCTTACCCCCACCCCTGGGTTTTATTGGGTCACACGTCTCCGGAGAAGACCATGCCCATTGGGCTAAGTCATCCCAAACAATTGTCCATTGGACCAAATTCCCACAACACTGTTTAGGATGGTAAGCCTGGGTTCCTGTCTCAGTCTTTGGCCTTGCAAAGCTACAACTTGGGTGCTTAGTACAGTAATGTTAGTTTTATAGAGAATCCCTAACTCAAGGAATTTGGAATATGCTGTCTAAAACCTTCTTTCCAGTTTATAAGTGAGTGGGCAGGCTTTCAGAGCTAAATGACCCTCCCAAGACAGTGTAATTCTTTGGCTTTGAACTACAGCTTTCCACTCCCTAGCACCCTCTAACTGCAAACATTTGGGCCCTATGCTCCAACCAGTACCTAACCATGGAGACTCATTATGCCCTCCATGGAACAAATGTTTCGTCTTTTTCTTCTTTATTGTGCCTTGTATATTGGGCATTGCATACTTACCTACTTAGTCAGTGATGTTTGCATTTGCTGTGTGCCACCCACCAGGGGTGCAAAACAGATTCTTGCTCCCTGGAGCGTAATCACGGCTGAGCATAAGACAGTGACTAACACAGACGTGACACCTGACTGAGATCATTCCACGATGGTGAGGGACCAGTTGTTGAGATGGGGAAGAGTGGCAAGTGTTTCCTCTCCATTTGAATCTCCACTGTGGCACAGTGAAGTGGGTGGAGAGGACAGATGGATGGTTTGATGGACAGATAAAGTGGCTGTCTGGATCTTACTCTCTTGGCCTAGACATCAGAACAGTGATTGGCAGTACTAGTATTAAGACAGGAATTCCTTCCTCCTTGTATCTGCTTTTCCTGTTTGCTCCAGACTTGAGCTAAGTGATTGCAGACACAGCTGAATGAGAGGGGAGGATAGGGCCCAATTACAACTTTATTAGTTAATAGGCTAATTATTCATGTTAGTTTGTTAAGAGGACCCAAATCAAAGAAGTTCTCAGAATGTCCAAAGACTGAAAGCCTGAAAACATCACCATAAAGGTAAAAGATTGTTGAGGGCTGCAGATATTTCCTAGTGATAAATGGTTCTGTTGGGAAAAAGTGTAGGATTTTATTTATTTAGCTCAGGATCATTTTACACTTTATTCCTTTATTTTAAAAAAAAAAGGTAGAAAGGGGCTTGAGTGAAAGAGTTGATTGTTTTACCATTTGTCAATATTTCTGTATCCAAAAGCTATATGATAAATCAAAGCTCTTTCCACTCCCCTGCAGGGGTGACACTTGTGAGGAAGGAGGCTGTTGGAAGAGAATGGCTGCTGTGCTTAGTGTGCCATTTGTTCCAAGGCTGGGGAAAATAGAGTAGCCCTGTGGAGAGAGCCTTATACCAAAGTATTATTTTTTCCGAGGAACCGTTAACAGGATGTCACAGCCTGGTGACATCCCCAGAGGAAAAGATAGGTTCCTATCAGGAAAGCACCCAAACCATACTAATTTGAATTAGCCTGTTCATTGGTTATTAATTCAATTTCAGTCAGCAGATATGTGAGCTTTGAGTCAAAGTGATGTTGCTGGGAGGGATGGTCTCATTACTGCTGACAAGCTCAAAGAGTTGTTCTGCTGCTTCAAGTCGGGGGTATGGAACAAGTTGTTGATTTCTTTAAGTTGTAGCTTCTTTGTGTGGAGGGAGACATTTCTGTCAAATTGGTAGGGCTATTACGTAGGCAACAGACTATCCCATATCTGTTATTGTCATTTTCATCATCATGATGGTGCTGATTTAAGGACCTTTTGAGAGGACTTCTGAATTTCTCAGAAAAGTTGCACTGTGTACGTGACGAATGGGGTTATCACTTTCTGCCTGACACCGGTGGGTGAGTGAGTAGGTTCAGTGTCCCAGAGACTGGAATTATCTGAGCCATCCTTCTTCCTAAAACACCTTCCCTCGTCCATAAGTTTCCCATGTACCTGCCTGCTTTCAATTGCACAACATATCCCAGAAGACTCAGAGTTACCCAGACTCCTCTTCTGGCTAGAAAGTTTTCTTAAAAGGGTATATATCTCAGAAGCCTATGCACTGGCTAGCCCTGAGGCAGGCACTTGGGGCCTCAATTTCATTTGTAAGATAATTTTGTAGAGAAGACATGTGATTGGTATAGTTACAGATAAAATAAGTATGGCCAGACTTGATAACACATAATTACAATCTCGGAACTCAGGCAGTAGAAGCTGGAGGGGATTGCCACAAGTATGAGTTCAGCCTGGGCTAAGTATTGAGACTGTTAAAACAAAACAAAATAACTTGATGCTGGAGAGATGACCCTGTGATTTAGAGCACTCCTTACAGAGAAACTAGGGTTCAATTACCAGCACCCATGGCATCTCACAACTGGCTGTAACTGCAGTTCATGGGGATTTGTTAACTTCTGACTTCCTTGAGCATCAGTTGTGCATGTGGTACACAGACATATGTGCAGACAAAACATCCAAACCCTCAAATAGGTTAATTAAAATCTTTTTAAATAGAAAAAACAAGCGAACAGAAAAACAAACAAGCAAACAAAAGTACTCTCAAAACTCCAAATCAGTCAGTGAATGAAGACTAGATTCCGTAGTTGCTGTAGAAAATTATTGCTTTTCTCTTTGGTGACTTTGTGCTCCTAGAAGGGTTTGTAGGCCAGAGGGGACAATCACATGAGTCTTTCTTGTCCTTGTGACCCAGTGCCTGTCAGACTGGTAGTGACCTCTTGATTTCATTACCAGGGTAATCAAGTGTCTGTGCACGTCACTGCTGACCTTGGGGTGATAAGGCTACAACACATCTGTCATTCTGCCACTTAACCATGCTCTGATAAAGCAAAGCATCTGCTTGTCTTTGGAGGGCAAGGTAATTTTAGATGTGGTAGGTCAGGTGACTGTGTGCAGCTGGCACCTTGTGAGGGTGAAGGTGAATCAGTTCCAGGTTCCGGGTCTTTATTACCTTCACAACAGGCTTGACTCTCTTGAAGGAACCGCCTGGGCTCAGCTTTGATGAGATGATTTGTGCTCTTGATCAGTGGGTTTCTGTTGTAATTTAGAAAAAAGAAAGTGGCGTATGAGAGAGAGATGCCATGTGACAGAGCTCCAGAGGAAGGATTTTTTTATTGGGGGAATGTGAATGGGAAAAGGGGGAGGGGAGAGTGGAGACTGGCCTCTGGGGACTGGAGTGGCAGAAAAGAAAAGAGGAGAGAGAGAGAGACAGAGAGAAAGAGGGAGAGATGGGAGGTGGGCAGGACTATTTTAAAGGTGAACATGGTGAATGTGCACAGGAGGTGCTCTTAGTGGCTACAGCTGAGAAAGTATACCCCAACGTCAGGCCAGTACAGAGGCCCGAATACTGACAGTTTCTGCTTTTGCAATTCTCAGGATGGGGTGCTGGCAGGGGTTTCTAGAAATCTGGAATTGGGGTTTTCAGGGGCTACTATGCAGGAAGTGTGTGGGTATTACCTATCTTACCAGGCCTTTGCTACTTTCTATATTTGGGTTTCTGTATAAAACTTTATCTCAGGACTAAAATGTAAACTCCACTGTCTTACATTTTCTAGAAAGGTTTACTGGATCTTAGAAATTCAAGTGACTTGCTGAGGCAACTCTGAGGGAAATTTCCCACACTGTAACAGTTTGCCAGAAATTCTGTGACAAAGTACCACACACTGCCTAGCTTAAAAGATAGCATTTATCACCTTGGGGTTCTGAAGGCTGGGAATTCAAGTGCAGGGTGTCATCAGGGATGGGTCCTTCCTACAGACATTCTTATCCAAGCTTCTGGCAGTTTGCTGACCTTTGTGCTGCCTTGTAGATGTACCCCCCATCTGTGCCTCTTTATCTGCATAGGTGTGTGAGTGCTTACGTGTCCCTTTTCTATAAATGTGCAAAAAGTCCTTTTGGCTCAGGCTCTATCCTAATGACTGCATTTAAAACCCATTACTTCTACGTGCCCCCTTTTCAAAATAGGGGTACATCTTGGGTTACTGGGGGCTAAGACTCCAACCTATCTTTTTGAGAAGGCTCAATTGAACCCACACCATACCTGCTCTTGGGACCCATGGTGTTCAAGGAAGAGGGTATGAAAGATCTTGATTCTGTAGGTCTAAGGTGGCACCTTCCTCCTTCTTGCAGGCCCAGGTTTATATGTTGTTACTGGGCTACAGGAATAAATGGGAGAGGATTATTTCCTAGCCATCTTACATGGTGCTTTCCCAATTCCTCATTTTGTTGTTGTTTCAGTGATAGCAGCTGGTAAGTTACTTTTCTTAAAAATATTAAACTAGCCAGGTGGTGGTCGTACATGTATTTAATCCCAGCACTTGGGAGGCATAGGCAGGCAGATTTCTGTGAGTTCCAGACCAGCCTTGTCTACAAAGCTATTTGTAGGACAGCCAAAAACCAAACCAAACCAAAACAAAACAAATGTATTAAACTTACCACTTAGGTCTAGCTATAGTTAAGACTCTTCTTTGTTTGTTTTCTTGAGACAGGGTTTCTCTGTGTAGCTCTGACTGTTCTGGAATTTGCTCTGTAGACTAGGCTGGACTTGAACTCAGAGATTTGCCTGCCTCTGCCTCCTGAGCGCTGAGATTAAAGGTGTGTGCAACTACTGGGACTAAGACTTTTAAGTAATGTCTTCTATCTTTTTCCTTATGTTTCTCCTACACAGTTTGGTTTACTTATTCCTCTATTGTAATGCTTGGGACTGAATCAAGGGCCTCCTGCATGAGTCCTGAAACTGATCTATACCTGCACACTATTCTCTGTGTATTAATTTTTTTCATTTCTCTCCCCACCCCACTCCTTTTCTGAGTAGTGTATATGGATTGTGCATGTTTGTTGTTGTTATTGGTGATGGTGGTGATGGTGGTTGTGGTGGTGGTGGTGGTGTGTGTGTGTGTGTGTGTGTGTGTGTGTGTATGCACATGTATAACTGTGTATATGGAGGCCAGAGGATACCCTCAGCTGTTATGGTTCCTCCACCACCACCATTTAGGAAGTCCAGAGATCTTCCTGTGTTGCCTCTTCAACTCTCTGATTATAAGCACATACCAACACCCCATGGCTTTCCTTTAAAACAAAACAAAACCAAACAAGCTTGGACTCTGGAGGATCAAACTCATGCTTACAAGATAAGCATTGTACTCCAAACCCCTAGCCCTTGTTTCTTTTTTTTTTCTTATACGATAAACTATTTTTCCTGTCATTAAAACCCTTCACCGTTTGTTATATTTATTAGGTATCAATGGGAACATAATAATGAACAAAGTACAGTGTCCACGTTCTCACAGTGGCTCTTCTATAGGTGGGGGCTACATCAGTGGAGTATTGGGAACTTGCCTATTACTCACAACCCAATATTAGCGAGATGTCCCTCCTTTCCCTCCCTATCACTTATATCTTGCATGTGTCTTCGTCAAGTTTTCTTGAACACAAGTCCTTGGTCATAAATGGTGTGTGTGTGTGTGTGTGTGTGTGTGTGTGTGTGTGTGTGTAGGTTAGGACATCTTGAGAAGTGGGGTCTCTTCCACTTTTGAGTTCTAAGGATTGGACTCAGGTCATCAGG
This sequence comes from Alexandromys fortis, assembly GCF_014885135.2. Lineage (NCBI taxonomy): Eukaryota > Metazoa > Chordata > Mammalia > Rodentia > Cricetidae > Alexandromys > Alexandromys fortis. The sequence goes on along the minus strand of NW_026067893.1, from coordinate 158,950 downwards.
CTTGGTGATAGAGTACCCTTATTGACTGAGCTATCTTGATGGCCCTTCCCCACCCCCACCCCTGGTTTTGGCATTCCAGTGTTCAGATGAAGTCTTTGCATTTCACTGAGCATTTCAGTCTTCCTACTGACGCTGAAAAGCCACAGTGATTTTATTTTCTGATGTGGGAGTGTCATATATCAATCTGTTGATTTCATTGGTTAAGTTATAATAAACCAACTGCTTGGCCTCAGCTTAGAACATAGATGGGAGGAGTAAACAGAATAGAATTCTGGGCGGAAGAGGAAGTGAGGTCAGACTCTGCTCTGCTCCTGGAGAGACCCGACAGCTCTGCTGGAGCAGAGACGCCATGCTCAGCTCTCCCAGGCAGATGCACGCAATGAAGCTCCTCCAATCCCGGATGGATGTAGGCTAGAATCTTCCCGGCATGAGCTAGCCAAGTGGCCGGGGTGTTGGGGACGCAGCCCCGCCGCTCATATTTCAACAATTTTCCCTTGCAGCGCATAGGAATCAGCCCAAGGCCTTGTGGATACTAGGCAAGGACTGTACCATTGAGCTTCTTCTCTAGCCCTCAGTGTTGTCTTTTTGAAGACAACATGCATTGTCTAAATGCATTAAACTATATCAGAGCACTCTGCGAAGCATTCTCTCTGCTGCCTTCAGCTCCTCTGCAATGTTCTGTGTTCACCTTCATACTTGTATCTGCAGACACTGTTAACCTGACCCATGAAAGGGTGTAGTAGGCAGATGACGTGTGATCAGCCTCTATCCCTCCAATTCCCACTCCTATCCCTGCAGTGTTCCAGGACCCAGAGAGTTACCAGGTGGCAGGGTCAGGCCTTTAGCAGTGACTCCTGGAAAGCTAAATCATGTGGCATTCTTTTCCTTTATGTAACCTGAATGGAACCTTTTCCCTCAGCCCCTTGGGCCCCTTAGGTCTCCATTTACTAATTCAGCAGGCTTGGCAGCCCTGGGTGGTATCTCTAAGCCCATCTCATCGTCCTCTTGCCTCCAGGTGGGAGACTCCTCATCTACTATACACATGAAGGTGATAGCCAGTCCATTCACTAGCCTGTAGTCAGCTTTTACTCTAGGCACTGGGGCTGCCCAGGTTGGGAAGATGAGTAGAAAAACACACTTGACACTGGTTCATAGCATGGGCAGTTAGAGAGGTATGATGTATAGTCTCAGAACCAAGAATCAGAGGGATAGCAAGGGAAAGGATCAGAGAGCCAGGAGGGTGTTAGTTGAACAGATGAGAGGATAGGAAACTCCTAGGTCCTAGTTCAGCATAGTTAGCACCATCTAACTGGGTGATTCCTGTGGAAACATCATCTCTACTGCAACACTCCATGGACTTGAGGCCATTTCCCAGTTCTGCCTCAGGGATAGGGACCTAGAGATGCAGAGAGAACTGTGAGTTGCTGAGTTACAGAGCTCTGCAAAAACAAGGCCTAGGTTCAAAGACAGCCCCAAAGCAAAGTCATCTCCATGCTGGCTATGATTTCTCCAGGGATATGGATAGCCTTAAGCATATTTGGGAGGTCACTATCCATACTCCTTTGGTGAACCTGATGCAGAAAACCAAGTAGATTAAAGATACTGATGAGGCCATAGGCATCATCTGTGAAAGATTAGCTCAGCTCTGGTAGCTTTTGAAGTCACCTGTGGGGTGAGAGGAGATGGCCGAAGAGTGCCCTGAACAAAGTAGGCTGGACATTCAGGACTATGAGAGGTTCGTTTACTTCCCTTCCAGATATTTATGATTGGTCTGCTGTGTGCTCAGGAGCAACGGACATAATTCATTTATATAGACAGGACCACACGTTTTCCACTTCTGATGACACTAGCCCCAAGGTTCAGGTGGCAATATAGGACACAGAGCAGCTAGAATTGCTTCCCACCTGCAGCCAGGACAGTGAAGATGATACCAGTCACGGGATGCCTGTGGCATCACCTGCCAGAATTCTCCAGGCTAAAAACTGTTCTGCTGCCCACCTGTCTCTTCCCCATTCTTTCCAGGACTGGCTTCTCGCTCCCCTGCTGTTTGTTCTCTCACCCTTTTCTCCCTGAAGGGATCCTTGGAAGGTGGCAGATGGGCATGGATGTCATCCTGTCCCTTTGCCTGCACTCTTTGCTACCCCACCCAGGAGTCTGACTCAAGGCTATTCCAAGTGAGGCCTGCATGGTTGGTATTTTTGTAAACCCCAGCTGATAGGAATCAGACAAGTGTGGGATGCGGAGGAGGCCCCTCACGTCTCATGGTCCCAATGGCTGGCCAGCCACAAGATTCTCTCTCCTAGGGCTGCTGGTGTCTTCTGTCACCATCTGATCAAGAGAGGTATAGCTCTTAACCTTGTTTACCCACTGGTCTATGAACTTCCCACCTTCTCTTACCAGGAACTCCTCTTGGATTCCTGTCTCCCTACAGTGTTTCTGCCAGCCTCCCTGGGAAGAAGCCTCAGCATTCCTGTCACTGTTGATTGGGTCTCTTCTCTTTTCTATCTCATCGTCTTTATACTTGCCAGACTACAAAGATTGGTGCAGTAGTCTCTCCACTCATCTTCTGTTTGTAATTTTTTTTATCCTTTTTCCCTTCCTCCTTCCCTTTATTCCTCTCTTTTTTTCATGTATGTATATGTATTGCATTGTGCGTGTGTTTGTGCATGTTTTTTGAATGTGTGTGGATGCACATATGAATGGATGTAGGTACATGTGTGTGTGCGCATACATGTGGAGGTCCAAGATTAATGTTGGGAATTGACCTTCATCACTCTTCCATCTTATTCACTGAGGCAAGGTCTTTTAATCAGATCCAGAGCTTTCCAATGTCTGGTCTTGCTAGTCAGCTTGTCTTGGGGATCCCCTGTCTCCCACTTCTAAGGCTTGAATCATGCAGGCTGTAGAGTCAAGCTGGGATGCCTCTTGCCATCTGTTGACCACTTGAGTGTCATCAGAGAGAATTGGCTTATTCCTGGGCCCCTCTGAAAGATCTTATGGGCCATATGAGTTTTCCATTCTCCACACCCCAAAATGGGCCACCATACCCACTAGGTATTTACATGACTTTACAGGAATGTAGTGGCATTTCAATTATATTTTAATAAATAAAGACTGCCTGAAGATCTGAGAGTAAAATAGTCCCACTGGTCAGCCTTATAGACCAGGTTATGGTAACACATACCTTTAATCCCAGTAGCCACAGTGACACGCGCCTTTAATCCCAGTGGTGCACACCTTTAATCCTAGCCCTAGAGAGGAATATAAGATGTGTGTTGGGGGGGGGGGGGATAACTGTCAGAAACACAGTCTCATTCTGAGATTCCTGGAGGCAGAATTGCCATTTTCGGACTAAGGTCGCGATAAGAATTAGTGGCTGGATGTTTTACTTTTTGGATCTTCAGGTTGGACCCCAATTTCTGACCCTGAGTTTTTATTAATCGTCCTTCATTTGATGCCCAACTTTCTGGGATATGAATTCATGAAAATGCCATTTGCCTGAGGCTTTTTAACTACCAGCCTAGGTCAGAGTTGGGAGTGCAATTCCTGCTCTGGGCACTGGACCCAAATCTAGCCGCCCGGGTTTGAGAGAAAAACTAACTAACACTCCCAGCTCCCATTTGTCCCACTTTAGCTTCCATGTAAAGAGGAAGCTGGAAAGATGGCACTGGTTGGTCTTCTAGAGGTCCTGAGTTCAATTTCCAGTACCCACATGGTGACTCGCAACCATCTGTAATGAAATCTAATGCCTTCTTCTGGCATGCAGGGATACGTGCAGACAGAACACTGTATACATAACACATAAATCTTAAAAAAAAAATCCTAGGTAGAATCCCTGGCAGAATACCATACTCACCCCCTAAAAAAATCTTCTATAATTCACTTCCAGCAGGCTCCCAAAATGGTGCACCAACATGGGCCAGCTATATCCACATAAAACCTGAGAGAGCTTGGAAAAAAAATTCTAAACACACACACACACACACACAAAAAAAAAAACAGAATTTAGCACAGATTCTTAGTAGCTGCATTTTTTTTTCCCCGGATGGGCTCTGTCTGCTGGCAGCAAGCAGGGGTGCTGGGGCTCCTTTAAGAGAGATCTTTCTGACTCAGCATTGACAGCAAAAACTGTGTGGCTCCTTTAAGAAGGCTTTCTGGTTTGTGCTAGTTGCATGAACAGCTCTTCACAAATCACCTTCCCCCAAAAATGCTTCACCCAATAAAAAGCAGGAAGCAGTTTGTAGAGAACTGTGGATTGCGTTTGGGGGTCTGGGTTACTCAGTCTAGGGGTTGTAACCCACCCGGCAATCGAGTTACTCCAGGGTCTCGGAGGGGCGCTACCTGGAAGGGAATGAGCTAAGACAGAAGAAGGAGGCTAAGCAGATTTGTCAAAGCCTCCGTTTATTAGGGACGGGTTACAGTTTATATATGGTAAGGAATGGGGGGCAGGGCAAGGGATCTCACGCGTGGTTCCGGTCACGTAGGCTAGGTTACATTCGGACAGGCCAAGAAGTCACAAGTTGCCACACCTGGTTCCCTGGGTAGCTGGAATGTGAGGCGTATTCTGCTAATAGATTAACAGTTAATTGGGTGAGGGGCAGATTCTGTCAATAGAACATAATTATGGGTGTGAGGTTCCCTGCAGACTCCCCAGGGTGATGGTTCCTGTAATGATTGGGGGGAAATGGCTCCTGACAGAGAACTATGCCCAATTTCCTGAATATTGTTTATAAATGTTTGTTTACTTTTAAAGGGGGATATGATATAGAGATGAACACTTTGCATTGGTATGAATCTTGGTTTATTAAGACAAATTTAAGGTCAATATATATATTTATATATATATTTCTGCTCTTGATTAAGGTATTGTGTTTGTGAAGCTCATTTAAAAATAAATATATAGTTAAGAAATATAGGTTAATAGATAATCATTTATAATAGTTAAGCTTGTAGTCATGTTAGTTAGCTTTTCTAGGTATATAGAGATATATTTCAGATGGATAGTTAGTCTTTAAACCTTTCAAAGACTAACAGAATATAATATGGCATTTAAAATGTGTTAAAAACTTAGGATTTCAGCTGGACCGGGACTGAACGAGCATGTGATCAAACCGGACTCTCTGAATGTGGCTGACAATTGGGGTTGACTGAGAAACCATTGATAAAGGCACTGGGATTTGTCTCTACTGCATGTACTGGCCTTTTGGGACCCAGTCTATTTGGATGCACAGCTTCCTAGGCCTGGATGTAGCGGGGAGGGCCTTGGACTTCCCACAGGGCAGGGTTCCCTGCCTTCTCTTAAGGAGGGAGGGGGAAGGAGGAAAGTGAGTGGGGGAGCAAGAGGGGAATGGGAGGAGAGGAGGAAGTGTAAATTTTTGAATGAAAAAAAAAAGAAAACCCAATTATCTATAATGGTTGAAGCTTACATGTATTGTTATTGGAGAACGTACAGCACAGGTGCATCTATGTAGAGAAATTATGTAGATACATTTTTAAGGGACCCTTCTGTTTAAAATGAAAAGCCTTGCAACGCATGCTTTTTTTGAACACATGTAAATTTCATAGAATAAAAATATGTCTAAAAAAAAAGAACAGGATTTTTCATGGCAATGAGACACATCTGTTCCTGGCAGCACCAATCTACTTCAAGAAGATGATGGGCATTGAAGAGGCTCATTATGGAGTTTGTTAGTCATTTGGGCAAGAAACTGCTCTTGCCTAGACTGCTTGATATTATGCTGTATAAACTGGACATTCAGGAACCACAGAAGAATGACTGCTGAAGTTGCCTAAAGAAGGTGAGACAGGACTTCAGGGATCTTGCCTCATGAGAAAACTGCCAGACATTTTCCAGGACACAGAAGAAAGCAACTGATGAACTTTGCCAGTACAAGGCATAAAAGATCTTCAAATTTCCTGCTTCATAGGAAAGTCTGCCAGATACTTTAGACTGTAGACTGAAGATAGGTGCCCACAATGTTACAGAAGAACTTTGGGTGACTGTCCAGGCAGCAAGATGTCTCTGTCAATTCCAGAATTTTGCAAGTTGCTTGCAATGCACTTTCTTTTAACTTAGGTAATATTATATCCTTCTGGGGTCTTTGATGGAGTTGAATAATAGATAGTTATAGTTTTCCTTAGTTACGATAAAAGATAAAGTAGTTACAAATATTATAACTATAATTCTTGCTTGATAACTTTTGTTTTATGCAGTTTTGCCATGTTAAAGCTAAAACCTTCCTTTTATTTATGCAGGAAAGGGGAAGTCATGTGTGATACCTACCCCTCTGTATGCTGTGAATAGCATTGATTTAAAGAATCTGTTTTGGGCCTATTGCAGTTCAGAGTAGGGTAATGTAGGAATTCCAAGCAGATAGAGACTAAGAGAAGACATATAGCCACAGAAGGAGAAAGACATCTCTGGGAGCTTGCTTGAACCTTGCCTTATAGGCTACGACTTTGTGATGATGCACAGATTAATAGAGGTGGGTTAATTTAAGATACAAGAGCTAGCTAGCAATACGCTTAAGTGATTGGCCAAGAAGTGTTGTAATTAATACAGTTTGTATGTAGTTATTTTGGGTCTGGGCTGCTGGGAAATTAACAAGCAGCCTCGCCAATACAGGAATCTGAATTCCAGTTTTTTTAGACAGAAGTTTCTGTCCTGCTTGTCATAGCCATTCAGTCCCAAAGAAACAGAGTCTTATATTGATTATAAACTGGTTGGCCTATCAGCTCAGGCTTATTATCAAGTAGCTCTTACAACTTAAATAAAACAATAATTCTTATCTATGTTTAGCCATGTGGCTTGGTACCTTTTCTTAGTAAGACATTTTCATCTTGCTTCCTCTGCTTGTGCATGTCGGCTGTGTCTCTGCCTTTCCTCTTCCCAGAATTCTCTTAGTTACTTGTCCCACCTATACTTCTGGCCTGGCTATTGGCCAATCAGCATTTTATTAAACCAATACGAGTGACAAATCTTTACTGTGTATAATGCATTATCCCAGAGCACAGTTCTTATGCTTTCACAACAAATACCTAACTGCTGAACTATGTCTCCAGCCTGTAGCTGCAGCCCCCTTTTCTTTTCTTCTGTTTCTTACTGTCTTTATATTCAGAAAGTTTTGACTTCTCAAAGATGTCAAAGTGGAGGCTCCTGGCATACATAAGTCTTATGTGGTTCCTTTCCCACATCTTCTATCCACACTCTGTCTGGTTATGTCTCAAACCAGTTTGGTTGACTACTCTGCACTGGGGGCTGGTTTGTGTTATATGTTATTCTCTCTCTTCTAGGAGAGTCTGCAGAGTGATATGAAACAGATTGGCCTCCTCAGCCTTATTCATGCTTTCCCAGTGAATATTATGTGGTATGCCAGTTTGACACATATATGCCAGTGTGTGTGTGTGTCTTTCTCTGTGTGTCTCTATGTGTGTTTTATGTGTGTGACTGTGTGTTTGTGCACACATGTTTGCATGCATATGGCTGCCACTATACTGGCTGTGCTGAAGAGTTGCTGGCTGTTTTGGATCCTTCCACTTGCACATATCTGAGGAGAAATGACTCATAACCTAGAAGATCAGCAAGGGAGGGCAGTGGGGCATTGTAGAGGGCCTGGGAGAACCAATCTTTTGGCATTTTTTATATGATAGTGTCTTCTATCAATCCCATAGGCCATGGGTTAAACAGGCCTGGAGATTTTCCAAATATCCATAGTTTCTGCTTTCTAACTCTTTATCTTCAGCTAGATCACTCTGGGCTCTTTTGCACCCTTCCTTGCTGGACAGGGAGGCCCAGTGGTACTCACTAAAAAAGGCCTTTCCTCCTAGGACATAAACTTTCCCAGGGTGACAGAGACTGCTTGGCAGAAAAAGTCAAGGAACCCTCCTAGCTGTTTCCTTGGATCTTATAAGATCCTTGCTGTGCAAATACTTGACCACTTAGTCACACTTAACTATTGAGACCAGCAGGTGATCTTTTCACTCTTGTTTTTACAAATGAGGCTCTGAAATTTTGCCTCAGTTGCCCACTTACGGGCCCTGCCTGGTTGGCCCCAGGTCCCAGTTGCTTCTCGGATCACTGTCAGTTTTAACCTGAAATTTGCTAATCCAGGCAAGCTGATTTTCTTTGCTGCCTGGTGGGTCTCCTGCCCAGGTCAGGCTCCATTTGCATGTAGGTCTCCAATTCTCTGCTTCCTAGCACTTCCTAGCACACCTGACTCATTTCTTCAAGCCTGCATTTGGGCACAGGAAGATGAGGTGGTGCTAGAAGTGAGTGCTTTCTTGTCTGAGCTGGTATGAATTTGCCAAATCAAACATGTAATAAATGCCAAAAACCATTTTACACGGTTGCTTCTTAATGGACCAAGCCCATAATTTTCCATCGAAATGATTCCATTGCTCAAAAGTGACTCTGACACAGAAGCTGGCCACAGTATCCTCGTCACAGATTATATTTTATTTGAGCCAGAGTCACTGCAACTCTACGTAAGGAACATGCTACCTGATGGAAATCCTGCCAACAAACATTTTTAGCTGCCCATGTGGTACAGAGTGCTTTCTGAAGGTTTTCTTTGTTTGGCTGAAAAAGAATGCTTGTTTTGTGAAGTCCCTGCTGGGTTTCACTGGCTTTGCCAGGAAACCATGAAATGAATCAAATCTCACCACAGCAAAAACCGTTTGGGTTTCACAGATGCATTTGTAGGAACAATTGCAGATTCCTCCATAGACAGCTCACTTCTAGCATGTAATTTTGTGTGTGTATGTGTTTGTATATTCACATATGCACACTGATGTAGATGTGGAGGCCTGGGGATATGCTCAGGAACCTCAGGAGCTCTTCTTTTTTTTATTTTTATTTTTTTTAGGTCAGGACCTCTCACTAGCTTGAAATTCATGGTTCAGGCTAGGTCAGCTGACCAGTGAGCTGCATTGATCCTCCTGTCTCTACCTCCCTAGTTCTGAGATCACAAATATATGCCACCCACATTCAGCATTTTTTTAAAAAAATTTTTTTCAGCATGAGTTTTTGGGATTGAACTATCTCTAGACTCTTAGCATGTAATTTTTGATTAGAGCGTGCATCAGGCCTAGTGGAAGAATTTGGGCAGTCTGGAAGGAATTTGGCTGGGTCTTCTGTCCAGGTCTATAATTTGGCTGGGAAAGAACATTCAAGCACTAACCAGGCAGATGTTTAGTGTTCTTGTGTTCCTGAGTCAAGGATATTCACAGAGATAAGTGATGAAACTTGCAGTTTCCTACTCAGTGCCCATGTCAGAACTATAGGGGTGGCAATCACACCTCTTGGGGTGAGAGATGATTTTGGGTGGTTTAGCAGTGACTGAATATATTATCCCTTTGTTTTAATGTACACTATAAGAAAGAAAACCACAACTACAGTGTATATGTTACAGCTGAGAAAGACTAAGTTGATAGGTATGAAGGGGTCTTCGTTAAAATCCAAACTAAAGAAAGCTACCAAGTCAGTACTCTTTCAGATGGTTTAACACGAGACAAGTTCTTAAGTCAGCCTCTCCTCATAGTGCGAACAAAGAGTTTGCTCTCACAAACTGAGATTAGCTTGTTATTTGGCAGTGGGATCCTATGGGACCACCTTGTGTGTCATTGCTAGAATCTTTCAATGTAGGACATGACCATAGTGTGATTGTTGTCACAGTTGTATATTTTGACTTTGAAGGTGTCTCATGTGTGATTGATATCTGTAAAAGATGTTCACGTATGTCTCATGTAGGTAGGATCTTCACTTGTGTTATCATCTAATCATCAAGAGGTCTTGGACCATCCCTACTATGAGCTGAGTTGAGGAAACTGAGGCTCATAGATGTGACATGATTTTCCTGGTGTCATGTGATTATTACCTGAGAGAACTTGGATGGAAGTCGGACCAGCTTATTTCCTGATTCTAAACTCTTAACCACCATGCCACAAAGAAAGAATTGATTTTTTTCTGTCCTAGGAGATACTCCTGGCAAGCTTCTTGGGTGAAGTGACTGTGGGTAAATGGTAGGGCGTGGTGAGGGTTGATTGAGGCTAACATAGAATGTTATCTGAATGTAGACATGTGATGGTTTGAAATAAAATGACCCCCAAAGGGAGTAGCACTATTATTGGTAGGTGTGGCTTTGTTGGAATAAGTTTCCAAATAACCTCTTAGAGGCTGAATAGGCATTATAAATGCTTGGTCAATAGCCCAGGATTCTTACTAACTAGCTCTTATATTTAAAGTTAACCCATATTCCTTACTTACACTCTGCCACATGGAAGTATCTTTATTAACATGGTAAGTTCATCTCCTGTTCCCTCTGCGTCTGGCTGGTGACTGTAGTCAGAAGCTGTTCGTTTGTTCCCAGCTGTTCAGACCCCAGAAATTACCACACAAGAACTATATTATTTGCAGTACTGTTTGGCCAATTGCTTCAGCGTATTTTTGGCTAACTCTTATATCTTAAATTAACCCATTTCTATTAATCTGTATATCACCATGTGGCTGTGGCTTACCAGCAAGGTTTCAGTGCGCTTTCTCCTGTGGGTGGCTACATGGCTTCTCTTTGACTCTGCCTACTCTCTCTATATATCTTTTTCAGTCTGGCTTTACTTTGATAAGCCGTTGGTGGAAAGCATCTTCGTTATTATCCAATAAAAGCAGCAATAAACAGAAGGGCTTCCCATATCATTTCTCCTTTTCTCTTTAAATAAAAAAGACGGCTTAACTTTAACATAGTAAAATTACATAATAACAAAATAGGTATCAAGCAGGAATTACAGTTATAATATTTATATCTACTTTATCTTTTATCATAGCTAAGGAAAATTATAATTATAACTATCTATTCTTCAACTCCTCAAAGACCCCAGAAGGATATAATATTACCTAAGTTAAAAGGAAGTGCATTGTAAGCAACTTCCAAAACTCTAGAATTGACAGAGACATCTCGCTGCCTGGACAGTCGCTTCTGTGCCATTGGGGCATCCATCTTTAGCCTACAGACCCATAGTATCCAGCAGACTTTTCTACGAATCAGGAAGTTTCAAAGACAGTTCCACCTATATTGGCAGTTTGTCAGTCACTTTCTTCTGTGTCCTGCAGAATGCCTGGCAGACTCTTTCATGAAGCAGGGACCCTGAAGGACTGTCTCACCTTCTTTAGGCAACTTCAGCAGTCATTTTTCTGTGGGTCTTGTATGTGTGCCACCTGCTGCTTATAAACCCCACTTAAGCAGGGCTTCTTAAAAGAGTCACTCAGTTGTTGCCACTAATGCTGAGTCAGGAAGTTGTGTCTCTTAAAGGAGCTGTGCTTCTGCTCACTGTCAGCAAACAGAGCCCACTGGAGAAAAAGCACTTTGTTGACAGAGTTTCTGTCCCACCTGGTCCCATAGCAATTCAGTCCCAAAGAAACACACAGAAACTATATTAATTACAAACTGTTTGGCCTATTAGCACAGGCTTATTATTAATTAGCTTTTACAACTTAAATTAACCTATTTCTTGTCTTTTTAGCCATGTGTCTTGGTACCTTTTATCAGTGAGGCATTCTCATCTTACTTCTTCTCTGTCTGGATGGCGACTACAGACTTAGCCTTTGTCATTGCAGAATTCTCCTAGTCTGGTCACCCCACCTATACTTCCTGCCTGGCTGCTGGCCAATCAGCATTTTATTAAAGCAATATGAGTGGCAAATCTTTACAGGGTACAAGAGCATTATCCCACAGCAGCAGTTACTAAGAAGCTGAATTTGACTCCATTTTTGTGTGTTTAGAATTGCTTTTTTAAGCTTTGTTGGGTCTTATGTGGAAATTCAATTGGATGTTTTTTCCTGCCCACCTGTTCACAAATAACCACTCAGAAGCATATTTTAATTACAAAATGCTCAGCCAATAGCTTAGGCTTATTATTAACTAGCTCTCACATTTTAAGTTAACCCATATTCCTTATTTACACTCTGCCATGTGACGGTACCTTTATTAGATTGCACATTCATCTCCTGCTCTCCTGCTTCTGGGTGGCGACTCCTGACTCTGCACTTCTCATTATCCTTATTTGGTCACACCACCTATAGTTCCTGCCTGGCTACTGGCAAACCAGTGTTTTATTAAATCAGTTCCAGTGACAAATCTGTACAGTGTACAAGAGGATTACTCTGCTGCACTCTTCTGTGTCAGTGGGAAGCCAGGCACCTTTGTCTCTGCTCTACAGCATGTCTCCTGGTCTGACTTGGCTGTCTCAGCTCCAGCCACCACATTGTTTTAAGGAAGTATCAAAAAGGAAAAAAGAAAAAGGGTACCTTCATAGTTCTTTCAACACACAACCACTGTGAGAGTTTTTCTGGAAGTTGATCACCCATCTTTTCAGTTCACTGGCCACCTGATTGTTAGGGTGTCCGTGCACACAGGAATGTGAGTGTGGAAAACAAAAGTCCTGTCCGTAAAGTGCTTTTTGTGGAGTGGTTACTGAAGGACTCAGCAGTTAGGTGGAAAGAAAACGTTGCCTGGGAACCAGGGCTGGCTCCATTGAGCTCATGTGTTTTGTGAGCTACCACGTTAGGCTGCCATATGTAGGGAGACATGTTTTTGGGGTGACTACTGCCATGATCCTAGCTTCAGTGGGCTTGTATGTCCAACAATAAGAGCGTGAGGATTACAGAGATAAGAAAGAATCACAGAGACATAGGATAGTAACGGAAGGCAACTCAGCTAATACTGATTGCTGGATTCTTCTTCTGACTTCTGAGTTTGCCTGTGTTTGATTTTCCATATGCTTTTTTAGCCCAATACAAAAAGGAGACAGAAGGCAAAAGACTGCTGTAACAGGATACAAAGGGCAACCAGAACAGTTACTTTCCCCAATCCTTGAGACATCATTAATTCTTGAAAAAGCATTCTGTTGTTTAGGCAGTGAAACCCCCCCCCCCCCCGACCAAGTATCCTGAAGGCAGCAATTTCCTAGGTCAAACCTCCTAATTCAAAAAAGGAGCAGAAATATGATTGAATTCTCTGACCTTTGGTCAGGGTGGAGAGGATACACCTCTATGGGCCATCTTAATGTCCAAAACACCAAGTAACTACGCCCTAGGTCAGGGTGTGTAGCCACAGTGTTGTCAACAACTTTAAACAAGCTAAAACTCTCTGACCTTCAGAAAAGTTGGAATAGGCTTACATTTTTGGGCTTCTACACTCATGTGCCTGTTTTTGTTTCTTTAGGTGGGTTTTTGTGTTTCACTAGGGCATATAGCTATAGCCCACCATCATCAGCCCCCTGAAAAGACCAGAGACACTCTTGGATCAAAATCAGTTCTGTTTCCCAGATGCCACCCTCTAGAGTAACACAACCAGGGCTTAGAGCCAGCCTCTCAACCCCTACCCTGGGCCAGCTGCCACCTAGTCTCATAGAACCCTGTCTTGAATGGGAGGGTGTCCTGTGAAACCCAAGGCAAGTGTGTTACCTTGGTAGCCTATCTTCTTTCTTCCTCTCCTCATGTACTGAAGCCAGGTTTCACTCTGTGCTTCCCATCCCTCAGGAGTGCATGCTGACTAGCTGCCAGCATTGCCAAGTTCAGAGAGTTCTTTTTTCTACCTCATGACAGGGTTCCTCCGTGTAGCCCTGGGTGTCCTCGAATTCAGAGACACACCAGCCTCTGCCTCTATGATCAAAGGCATATATCATCACTGCCTGGCCAGAGAGTTCTTAAAATCAACTGATCCTCAGAACTGTCAGCCTTGTTCTGGGGACTGACTAGTCCATGTATCAAAGATTGCTCCTAGAAAGCCTTTCCTATAATGAAGAAACGCTCATTTTCACGGGGGTCTGAAATGAGCTCTTTCTACTTGGAGGGAGTCAGGATATTGATCTGTGGGAAGAATGCTAGGGGAAGCTAGGGAAGAAGCTCCTGAAGGAGTAGTGGGTGGGAGTCACACACAGGTAGTCTCCTCCTGCGCTCTTTGTTCTGTGATTACCTCAGGGCATTTTGGTAAGGAGGCTGGAGAGATTTCTTGGCATTAGTCAAATGCTATTAATACATTAATTACAGCAGGTTCATTTACCATTAAGACAGGTCCTGCAGAGCCTCCCTTTGGCATCTGTTGATGTTCTGCTTTAGAAATAAAGTCTGTTGTAGGAGGAGGGCCCGCTTGTTCGTCCTGGCTGCCTGACTAGCTTATACCCAAAATAATCTCACAGGAACTGTATTAACTAAATCACTGCTTAGCCCATTAATTCTAGCTTCTTATTGGTTAACTCTTACATCTTATTTTAACCCATTTCTATTAATCTATGTTTCACCACGTGGCAGTGGCTTACCGGCTATAGTTTCAGCATGTCTTACTCTGACGTTGGCCCCATGGTGTCTCTATCTCTGCCTTCCTTCTCCCAGCATTCAGTCCAGCTTTCCCCACCTACCTAAGTTCTGCCCTATCAACAGGCCAAGACAGTTTCTTTATTCATTAACCAATAAAAGCAACACATAGACAGAAGGACCTCTCACACCTTAACTTTCTTGTGGTCAGCCCACCTTTATGTTGGATTTAGCAGATCCCGCCTGTCTCCTGGCAGTGAAGGTTAGGTGGTGATAGGGTGAGGGAGGTGTGACACACTTCAGAAAGCAGTCAGCGGGAACTGGGGAGATAGCACAGCTTGTTAAATGTTTGTTGCACAAGCGCAAGGACTTGAGTTCATCCCAGAACCCATGTATAAAAGCTGGATGTGATGGCACATGTATAGTCCCAGCATCAGAAAGGCAGACACAGGCAGATAGATCCCTGGGGCACTCTGATCAGACAACCTTAGTTTCTTAGAGATTCATGGATGCTGGGGTATTATGTTACCTGTTCTTGTCAGGGGATATCTATTTCTAGCAGTGGAATCTCTGTTTAGCATTAGTTTTAGATTAATGGTACAAATGTTCTTTCCTTCACATTACTTTTGTCCTATAATAGTGGTTCTCAACTTTCCTAATGCTATAACCCCTTAATACAGTTTCTTATGTTGTGGTGACCCCCAACCATAAAATTATTTTGTTGCTACTTCATAACTATAATTTTGCTACTGTTATTGTAATACAAATACCCGATAGGCAGATGGTCTTTGGTGACCCCTGAGAAAGGGTTGTTTGACCTTGGAATTGTGACCCACAGTTTGAGAGCCACTGCCTTAGAAATACCTGGTTTATGAGAAAACAAAATGGCAGCCACCCAGTCAAGAACAGTATTAGGTTGGAAGACGGAGATAGGAGTCACTTGTTTTCACTGAGGGTGGATCCCTGAGGCCAGGAAGCAGGGTTGACCAATCCCCTAACTTTCTGAGGAGCCGGGAGGGCAGAATGATCCTTTGTTTAGCCATGGACTGAGATTGTCTTGAGATGGTCACAGGACTTTTTTGAAGAGGGAGCTATTGAGTAGAGTAGAATAATACGTTACTAATATACTTCACAAAGCCAACAGTATTTGTCTTGGTTAGAGTTTCTATAGCTGCAGTGAAACTCCACGACCAAAAAGGAAGTTGGGGAGGAAAGGGTTTGTTTGTCTAACACTTCCACATTGCTGTTCATCACTGAAGGAAGTCAAGGAGATAAACTCAAACAGTGATGGATCCTGGAGGCAAGAGCTGATGCAGAGGCCATGGAGGGGTGCTGTTTATTGGCTTAATTTCTCTGGCTTACTCAGCCTGCTTTGTTATAGAACCACCAGTCCAGGACTGGCACCACCTGGGCTGGGCCCTTCCGTATTGATCACTAATTGAGAAAATGTCTTACAGCTGTTTCTCATGGAAGTACTTCCTCAACTGAGGCTCCTTCCTCTCTGATGAATCTAGCTTGTGTAAAGTGGACACACAAAACGAACCAGTACAGTATTTATTAAACAACACTATCTACCAGACCTAAGTTATGTACTGTAGATATGTTAGGGAACATTCCAGCTTCCAGTTAGTAATCTGCATTATGGGAAGATATAAAACAACCATTTGTCTTTGCAGAGTCTGTGGGTTGGGAGTTCATACATATAGTCCAAATATTTAATTTTCCCTACATAGTGTTTGAAATCTCAGTTTTAAGATTATGTAGCCAAAAACTGAAAGTCTAATTGACTTGCATGTCTGATTGTTGATAGACCTATATTTTGCCATGTGTCCTAGGGTTCCCCTACAACATGGTTGTTGATTACAAAGGAGCATTCCAAGAGACAAAAACTAGACCTGCTTTGTGGCCTAGCCTCTGACGTCACAGGAATCACATTTACCATGTTCTGTTAGCTGGAGTAGTGATGAAGCCCTAGTCAGATCCAAAGGGAGGGGATATCCCTTCTTAAAATATATGTGTGTGTGTGTGTGTGTGTGTGTGTGTGTGTGTGTGTGTGTGTAAGAGAGGGTTAGAGATGGATCAGTGGTTAAGAGTGAATAATGTTTCAGAGGATCCAATCTTGATTCCTGGCACCCATGCCAGGTGGTTCTTAACAACCAGTTACTCCAGTTCCGGGTGATCCAACACTTTCTCTGGCCTTCAGTGGTGCTGTACTCATGTGTACATATCCGTGCAGACAGACAGACAGACAGACACACACAAATGAAAAAAAAAAACAAAAGAAATGTTAGAGAGACTTGAAAAACTGAGAAAGTATTAACAAAGAACAAAGTGAGAATAAAAATAACTCAATTTTCAAAATGAAAATTTAACAAATTGAAGTAAAAACATGTTAAATAGAAGATTTATATTAGTATATGAAAAGATTAGGAAAGTGTAAATTGTATTAAAATAAATCAACTAGAATATGTTAGAATGCAGCTGAGATGTTTGAAAATAAAAATAACATGACAAATAGAATGACAAGTGAGGACTGGTAAGATGGCTCAGCAGGTTAAGGGCCCCTACAAGTTATCCTTTAACCTTCACACATATGCTATGGCACCTGCACCCCTCTCCCCTCAAAATATATAACAAACAAGCAAATAAACGTTAAAAAGTATGGAACTTCTGGTCAGGTCTACAGCAGAGCCTGTAGGGATATTTACCTTCTCATACAGGAATTCTGCTGAAGGTTGACAAAAGGTTACTTTACCAAAATTTTCTCTGCCAAGCTTCTCTTAAGTCACCTACACATGCTGAGCTATTTAGTGGGTTCCTCACTGTCAGAGAGGACAGAAAGCAAACATGTCCACCCAAGAATAGCATGTAGGTGAGGACCAGGCTAGGGAAGGAAAAATTCCACATGGCCAGTCAGGTATGAAGGGACCAGGGCCACCTAGAGCCTTCAGTCCATATGGTAAAGTGATGCCAGACACATCACCCTCTCACAGGTCAGAGACTGATCTAGAAGTGGTGTTTTCCCATTTTAAATGGCAGAGCAGGACTGGGTAAGACATAGTTATTTGACCATAAATACTGGTTAGCTCTGTTTATACTCCAAAGATAAATTGCCCAAAAGAAGACAGTGTGGTCTGTGTTCTTCTGCTGTGGAAGCTATTGATTTATTTCCTGGGCATATTTCATTGAGCTGGATCTAATTCAAGAGGACCTATGTCAAGTCTGCAGATTTGTCCCTTGGGAGTCAGAGGCTGAGATTATCAAGGTCTCAGAACAGTGTCTGGCTGTGCAATTTAAAGTCAGGGGGATACTTAGACAGGGTGTGGCTACTAATCTTGCCTGCTTTGCTGGCTGCTGCCAAAATCCTTTAGCCTCACTCAGGGAAGGCATCAGTTTGGATTCTTGTTGCCTTGGCCATACTGCAGAGATCTAAGTCCAGGTAACCATTAACCAACTGTGCGAGAGTGGATGGGCAACACTGGATTTTGGATGAAGTATCAAGACCTTTGCCTGAGCCAGGCTGGACAGCGTCTGCTGATCAATCCTGGTCCTCTTGGGAAAGCTCGTCCATCATACCCAGAGGAGAGGCCCAGAGTAGTTCTTATTGAACACTGGGTTTCACCACAGATGGCTCTTGTGATTATTTTTCATTGTCAACTGCATTTAGAATCCTCTACGAAACACAACTCTGAGCATGTCTGTGAGGATATTTCCAGAGAGGATGGAAGGGCTGCTCTGATTTGGGTAACACCATGCCATGTGCTAGGGTCTCTGTAAGGACAGAGTTGAGTACCAGCGTTCATCTCTCTTTGTGACCAGCTGCCTCACTTGTCCACTTCCATATTTTTGGACTGCATCTCTTCTTAAACTCTGAACCCAGATATACCTGTTTTTTTCTTAGTTGTATTTTATTTGTTTTTTTTTCTAAGTTTTTATTGATACTTTTAAATGTATGTAAGTCATAAAGCATTAGCAGAAACTTATGCTTGTAGAATGGTCCTCTTGTCTGCCCATGCTCTTCCTTCTCATGTTTTTCCAACTGTAGACCAAATCATAGATGATGGTCCCTTTTCTGGTCACATAGCTCTTAGTTTAATGAGCAGAATCAGACAGCCTGACTCCTCAGACTCTTCAAAGAACCTTGAGACCTGCAGAAGTAAAGTTTTTCATTCCCAGGGACGAAACACTTGTCTTAGGGGGAAGCCCCAGTCCCTACATATATAGGTAAAACAAGTGGCAGTTGCAATCACTGTTTTGATCTGGGCTGTCAAATTTTCTCCAGTTATTCAGGCATGTAGTTGGAGATTCTATGGCTACAGCCAGCTATTCGCTTGGAAAACTGCTGCTTTTATTTATTTGTGAAGACAGACTCTTACTATGTAACATTGTCTAACCTAGAAATTGCTATATATACTAGGCTAACTTGGACTTGGCAGTGATCCTCCTGCCTCTGCCTTTCAAATGGTTAAGATTATAGGCGTGCATCACCATGCCTGGCTCTTTAAATGACTTTTATCAAGAAAAACTAGTACTGTCTTGGATAATTTTTCCCAAGAATTGATTATTTTCCCTTATTGTACAAATGACCTCTTTGTTATCAGTTTTCTTTGGGCCATTAGCTCATAAAAAAACAACATGGAGACTTATTATTATGAAAGCTTTGCCTGTAGCTTCACTAGCTCTTATAAATTAAATTAACCCATTTATATCAATCTATTTCTCCTCGTGACTTTTTACCTCTTTTCCATTCTTGCACATTCTGTTTTCCCTTTGTGTTGTCCACGTTCATCTTCTCTTCTCTCTCTGCCCAGAAGTCCTGCCTAACCTCTTCCTGCCTAGCTATTGGCCGTTCATTTCTTTATTAAACCAATCAGAATGTGCCTTGGCAAAGACATATCTTCACAGTGTGCAAAAAGATTATTCCACAATACCTCTTGGTGTGAGTACCTGCAGAACAGTGAGTCTCTAAGCCATGGTGGGTGAGGGCAGGGACAGTATTTTGAGGCCCTCCTTGAGCACACTTATCTGACTGTGACTGACGTGCTCTGTTCATCTCAACATTTGACTGTTGTCATAGGAACAGTAGCCCATTCTCTTTCCTTAGATGTGGGCACAGGTCATTTTGCCTGGGGTACTGTTCTGACTTGTGACCTTGGCCTTTTCTTTTATAAAACATTTGTTTGTTTGTTTGTTTATTTATTTATTTGTTTGTTTATTTATTTGAGACAGGGTCTCACTATATAACTCTGGCTTTCCTGGAACTTACTATATAGAACAGGCTGGGCTCGAACCCACAGAGATCTGCCTGTCTTTACCTTATGAGAGCTGGAGTTAAAAGCATATGCCGTTACTCCTGGCTCTTATTTATTTTATGTCTGTTTGAATTCTTGTGCTTGCTGTGTTATATAAAGAGGTCAGAGAACAACATGTGGAGTCAATTCCTTCTATCCTATAGATTCTAGGGATCAAGCTTGGGTCATCTGGCTTGGCAACAAGTGCCTTTACTCCCTGTGCCATCTTGCAGCCCTGACCTTGTGATTTGACTGGCATGTTCTAGGTCTTAAGTGAGAACAAATATTGAATTGTGCCAACCTCTTGCCCAGCCTTCATGCTCCTCCCACACAATCTAGCCAATTAGTCCCACATCCCCCATTTGTCATTCCCATGTGAAGTTGCACTAGCTCTTCCTCCACAGTTCTCTCAGGAAGTCGTGAGGGAGATAGCGTTAGCAAGCCCTGTTACAGACCTGGAAATAGGCCAAGTGATTTAACAGAGGTCATAACATTACTGTACGTGGTAGAGCTAAGTCTCACAGCTCACTCTTGTCCATATACCATCATGTCAGTCTGCTGGGGCTGCTCCAACAAAATGCCACTTGCAGCTAATCAACAGAAACTTACTGTCTAACTGCTCCAGAGATTGTAAGACCAACATCAGGGTGTCTTTAGGAATGGTTTCTGGTGAACCCTCTTCCTGACTTACTGTATCCTCACATGACCTTCCTTCTGACTCCCATTGTTAATTCCTCTTCTTATAAGAACACAAGACCCACAGATTAGGGCCGCATCCTGATGACCTCAGATACTGTTAATCACCTCCCCAAAGTCTTGTCTCTCAATATTATCACATTGAGAGTTAAAGCTTTGATGGGAAGGACATAGTTTTAGTCCTTAACACATCCTGTGCCCTTTAACTGTTTTGGATGCTGTGATTGTACAAGGAGGTGTAATCAGAGAAGTTATTTAGAGAATTTTTTTATAGGAGCCCACAGGTGGGACTGAGGTAATCTAAGGCTTTCTGAAGGAGTTATGTGTGCATGCACACATACTAGGATGAGGATTGTGTCTACATTTAGGGGAATCTGGTTAATTTCAGGTTTGCTCCATCTGCTATCCACTAGTCAGTAACTCAGATGAACTGGAGCTGTTATTCCCAGAACTGACTTCTCCCCATGGATGGGGCAAAGGATCCTTGAGTCTCTGTCTAGCCTAGCAAAGCTAATGTAGGTTGATGTACCCAACCATGTAGCACTTCTGTGACTTAGTGTGGAAGGGGATAGGATGCCAGCTGGACAGGGAAATCAAGGACAGAAATTGAGGTGCCTTCCCTTAGTGATATAATTCCATTTGTGGCAAGTAGCTCTGACTGTTCTGACCCGGGCTACTATGGAGAATTATTTTGTTATTTTATTTTACAAAGATGACCTGAGTTGGGACAACATTTCACCTGGAAATAAATTCACTAGTCATCTCCACCCAGTGTCTTCTTCTTCTTCTCATCAGACTGGATAAGGATATTGAAGGCAATGGACAGGCTAAGAACATTTCAATTTCTTCAGTGTTCTGTGTAATGAAGGTGATGTTCCTGGGACAGAGTTTTTGGTTCATACAACATGAGGGATAGATTCAAGCTTTGCAAATCACAGTGGGTTAACCTGGCTAGTAACAGAAAGGAATGCTGAGGGAGACTGAGGGAAGTCTAAGGAGGGTAAGAGACTGAGATTTATCTTCTTATTCTTCAAGCTTCAACAGCCATCAGTTCATCTACCCCTTCACTCTCAAAGACCTGTCATGTGCAGGACTTTGCTTTTAATCCTGGAGAAGGCAGCTATGAGAGCATAGGCCAGCACTCCACCCAAGTTCTAAGTTGAAGATGATAGGGAATTAATAAACAGTCAGACAGATTTCCCAAACCACCCATATTTAGTACCTCTGAGGAGGTCCCATGTAAGTAAAGTTGATCCTGAATGACCAGCTCAGCATTGTCTCTTGTGCCCTTGGGAACATAGCCAGGACGAGACAGTCTTGCACAATTCTGGCTTCTTGGGAAAACAAAATTAGGTTCTTAGAACCAAGGTATTTAATTTATGTTCTATACCCCAGAAGTAGTTCTGTTGACTTCAGAACCTCAAACTGTAACTCTCAAATGTCCTTCTAATGAAGATGGCCTAGGATACCTCCAGGAAGCAAGTATGAATAGTATTCTATAAGGAAAAAATGTCTAGCATTTCTACCATCTTGAGGTGAATAGTCTTCTGTGTAGTAGGAGGCTGCTTGTTCATCCCAGTCACCCAGAACCGAAATAATCACACAGAAACTGTATTAATTAAATCACTGCTTGGCCCACTAGCTCTAACTTCTTATTGGCTAACTCTTACATCTTAATTTAACCCATTTCCATCATTTTATATTTTACTATGAGGTTCGTGGCCTATCAGCAAGGTTCTGGCATGTCGGTCTCTGGTGGTGGCTGCATGGCTTCTCCCTGTGTCCACGTCC
Organism: Alexandromys fortis; assembly: GCF_014885135.2. Lineage (NCBI taxonomy): Eukaryota > Metazoa > Chordata > Mammalia > Rodentia > Cricetidae > Alexandromys > Alexandromys fortis. The sequence goes on along the minus strand of NW_026067893.1, from coordinate 136,867 downwards.
TATCTTCAGCATTCAGTTTAGTTTTCCCTGCCTAGCTCTACTCTACCCTATCACGGGCTCAAGACAGTTTATTAACCAGTGGTATTCACAGCATACAGAGCGGAATCCCACATAACTTCTGTAGTCAGACTTTTTCTGTCTCACCTGCCAGCTCCCAAATAGCTACATGGAGACTTCTTATTAATTATGAAAGCTTGGCCAATATCTTAGACTTGTTTCTTTTCTCTTTTTTAATTTTTAAAACAATCTTATTCTACATACCAAACCCAGTTTCCTCTTCCTCTCGTCCTCCCACTCCTCCCACTTTCTTTCCACCCTACCCCACCCCAGTCCCCATCCACTCCTCAGAGAGGGTGAGGCCTTCCATGGGGAAATCAACAAAGTCTATCACATCACTTGAGGCAGGACTAAAGCTCTTGTTCCTATATTTAAGCTGAGTAAGGTATCCCTCCTTAGGGAATGGTCTCCAAAGAGCCAGTTCATGCCCTAGGGATAAATTCTAGTTCCACTGCTAGTGGTCCCATCAACTGCCCATGCCACACAACTGCCACTCTCCTTCAGAGGGCATAGTTTGGTCTTATACTGGTTCCTCAGCTGTCATTCCAGGGTTAGTGAGTGCCTACTAGCTTGAATCAGCTGTTTCTGTGAGTATTTGCACCATGGTCTTGACCCCTTTGCTTGTAATTTCTGGACTCTAGGAGTTTGGACCAGTGCTTCGCTGTGGATCTCTGCATTTGCATCCATCAGTTACTGGGTGAAGGTTCTATGATGACAATTAACGTAGTCATCAATCTGATTACAGGGGAGGAACAGTTTAGGTATACTCTCTACTATTGCTTAGATTCTTCTTTGTGGTTTCCTGGGAGTTTTTCTAGTGCCTGGTTTCTCACTAACCCCACAATGGTTCTCTCTTTCAAGATAATCTCTTTCCTTGCTTTCCCTCTCTGTCCTTTACCCAGTTCAGTCTTCTGGATCCCTCATGTTCTTCTCTCCTTTCCCCCTTTCCCTCCCCACTTCCCTACCACTCTCCCCATTCCCTCCCATTCTGCTAATTTACTAAGGAGATCTTCTTAGACTTGTTTCTAACTAACTCTTGTAACTTAAATTAACCCATTTCTATTAATTTACTTTCTGCTTCGTGACTTCATTACCTTTACTCTGTACTGCTTTCCTGCTTCCTGTCTCTGACTGTTTGTGACTCCACTCTTCTTCTTCCCAGCATTCTCTCTGCCCCCAAAACCCTGCATAGCTATTGGCCATTCAGCTTTTTATTAAATCAATCATAGTGACACATATTCACATTATAAAAAAAGATTATTCCTCAACATTTCACATTTTTGTCTAAATAAGACAAAAAAGTGTGGTTTTTTCGTTTATTTTTTTCTTTTTTGAGACTGGGTTTCTCTGTAGCTTTTGAGCCTGTCCTGGAACTAGGCCGGCCTTGACTTCACAAGGATGCACCTGCCTCTGCCTCCTGAGTGCTGGGATTAAAGGGGGTGCCACCACCACCCAGCTAGAAGGAAAGGTTTTAACTCTAGCAAAGTAAAACTGTAAACAATAAGAGCAATTCTCAGGTGAGAATTACAATGTCCAATCCATTGTGTTGTACCTAGTTTACTTTGTATCATAGCTAAGTAAAACTGCAGCTGTAACTGCTTAGTCTTCAACTCAGTCAAAGACCCCAGAGGGGATATACTGTTACCTGAGTAAACAGGAAGTGCAGTGCAAACCACTTCCACAACTAAAAGAAATAACAGAAACAACTGACTTCCTGGACAGTCACCTAAGGTTTTTTTTTTCCAGTGTTGGAGCATCCATCTTTGGCCTACAGGCTTAGACTATCCGACAGACTTTTCTGTGAAACAGGAATTTTTGAAGGACTGTCCTACCTTATCTTGGCTAAGTTTGACAGCCACATACAGCATATTGTCAGCAGTTGAGGCAAGGGTGGTTTCTTGCCCAAATGCCTAGCTTTTGCCATAAAGAAAGAAAACTCCATATGGAGATTCTTCACTGCCTATTATCTTTTTTTTATTAATAAATTGGTGTGGCCAGGAGCAGATGTGTCTCATTGTCATGAATAGCCTTATGTTATTAAAACATTTTAAATACCATGTTCTATAGGTCTTTGAAGTGTTTGTAGATTACCTACCTATCTAAAATATATCTCTGTATGACCTTGAAAATATACCTAACATGACTATAAGTTTGGTAGTTATAGATAATTATTAACCTCTATTTATTATCCTAAATAGCTTTAAAATACTAAAACTTTATAAATCTTTTAAAATGAGCTTCAAGGTATAATACCTTAAACAAGAATAAAAACATATATACTATGTAACAAAAATAACCTTAAATTTTGTGTCAATATAAAAAAATTCATGCCAATGTAAAATATTTGAGACTAGTGGTTGTGTCTATTGGGACACCTCTTTGTTGAGACAGGGTTTCTTTGTGTAGCCTTGGCTGTCCTGGAATTAGCTCTGTAAACTAGGCTGACCTCAACCTTATAGGGATATGCCTATCTCTGCCTCCCGAGTACTGGGATTAATGGCATGTGCTACCGTGTCTGGCTAAATTGTATTTTTGATCAACCCAATTACTTTTCCCCCCAGTTATCCTCCATGTTATGTCACCCCGGAGGAGTGTTTTTAGGTTTTCCATCAGTTAAATATCCTTTTCAAGGCTGTCAAGAGGAAGAAAGGAGCAGAACTAGGGAGCAGTATCAGCTGTGAGGAAACTTATGGGGTCTAGACAATCATGAGATATGTGGGATTCTTCCAGCAGAAAGAGGCAAGGAGAAGCATGTGTGGGGTTCTGCCTACATCTATTCAGTGTTTGTATAGCTTAGAAAGCTTTAGTCTAAAATAAGTGGTGTTTCACAAGAAGTGGTACTGCATGCTGACAAATTGATTGTGCTCTTTTACTGAGATAAAAATGAAAATGCATGAGGCATTTTACTTTCTTTGCCTCTGATAATTAAAGTGTCTATTTGGCTCCTTGCAGAGAAGGCCCCTGAAGATTTATATGAGACACCTGTGTGGCATCCATTACTGGTGTCTAGACTGATAGAGTAGATCTGCCTTGTGGTGTTCAAAGTGTCACATCCCAGGGAGGAGGCTAGAATAGCCTCCAATGGGGTCTTTGTGCCAGGTGGGTGGGAGTCCTTAAGTGAAGATCTTGAAAAAAATTTTTTTTGTAATATAATTTTTTATTGAAAAAAAAATTTCCGCCTCCTCCCCGCCTCCCATTTCCCTCCCCCGTCTCCCTTTTCCCTCCCCCTCCTCTCACTCCTCTCCCCCTCCCCCCATTCCTCTTCCCCTCCCTCTCCAGTCTGAAGGGCAGTCAGGGTTCCCTGCCCTGTGGAAAGTCCAAAGTCCTCCCCCCTCCATCCTGGTCTAGGAAGGTGCACATCCAAACTGGCTAGGCTCCTTACACCTGTCAGAATGGCTAAAATCAAAAACACCAATGATAGCCTTTGCTGGAGAGGTTGTGGAGAAAGGGGTACCCTCATCCATTGCTGGTGGGAATGCAAACTTGTGCAACCACTTTGGAAAGCAGTGTGACGGTTTCTCAGGAAATTTGGGATCAACCTACCCCTGGACCCAGCAATGCCACTCTTGGGAATATACCCAAGAGATGCCCGATCATATGACAAGGGCATTTGTTCAACTATGTTCATAGCAGCATTATTTGTAATAGCCAGAACCTGGAAACAATCTAGATGTCCTTCAATGGAAGAATGGATGAAGAAAGTGTGGAATATATACACATTATAATTCTACTCAGCGGTAAAAAACAATGACTTCTCGAATTTTGCATGCAAATGGATGGAAAAAGATCTTGAAATTTTAAAGAAAGATTTATTTATTTGGGGGACCAGAGAAATGGTTCACCTGTTAAGAGCTCTGGCTGCTCTTCCAGAGGACACAGGTTTGATTTCCAGTATACACACAAAAAAAAATCTTATTTTTTAAAATAAAGATTTATTTATTTTTATTTTATGAGTATGGGATTTTTGCCTGTGTGCATGTAAGCACACTGTGTGTATGTCTGTTCCTCTCAAAGGCTAGAAGAAGGAGCTGTATCCCCTGGAACTGGAGTAGTTGTAAAACTCCATATGTGTGATGGGAGCCAAACCTGGATCCTTTGCAAGAGCAGTTAGTGCTCCTAACTGCTGAGCCATCTTTCCAGTCTCTTGGAATTTTTTCAAGTTTTAAAATTACATTTTATTTATGGTTTGGGGTTTGCACATGCCACTCTACAAGTGTAAGATCAGAGGGCCACTTGCAGCAGTCAGTTCTCTCCTGATTCAGGTTATCAGAGTTGGTGGCAAGTATCTTTACACTCAGAGACATCCTGATTGCTTGGGGATCTTGAAGTTTTAATAAAGGATTTGCCTTTATTCACCTGATGCTCATATAGGAGGGACTGTTTTTCCTATAAGTCTGAACCCTAACCCTGGCCCAGCATAGGGAGAAATTTGGAATTACATGTATTAGCATGCAGCCATTCAATAGCTACTTTTGCATTGGGTTTTATTTCACCTAGGCTGGACTCAAACTTACTAGGTGTGTAGCAGAAGGTGATCCTGAGCTTTGATTTCCTATTCTACTTCTCAAGTGCTGGAATTACAGGTGTGTACCATCATGCCTGTATCATGTGGTACTATGGATTGAATCCAGGGCCTCACACGTGTTAGATAAGCATTAATTCAGCTAGAACTTCCTCCTCACTTCTCCTCCTCCTCCTCCTCCTTCTTTCTTTCTCTTTTTTTTAAATGCAGGACTTCATACTGTACCCTAACTGACCTGAAACTCACCACATAATCCAGGCTGGCCTTGAACTCCTGGCAATCTTCTTCCTCAGCCACACGATTGTCTGGCCCTGTATTATTAGACCTTAATCTGTTCATTTACTGGCTCAGCAAATGCTGTTGCTCATAGCTCCATGTCTGGCTGTGCTAGGTGTTTGGTTGTGTGAGAAGCGAGGTAGTCTAGTCCCCTGCTGGCTCTGAGGTAGGCCAATCCTGTTTATATTTCTGTCCTGTTGGCTTAAAGACTCTCCTCCGTGTAGGTCCCAGCACAGGAATGTGCTGGGAAATGCAATTCCAATACCCCATTAAAGCCAAACATTGACTTTGGGACACTGGGGATTTGAAGACTCTCCCTTTAAAGGAATACCAGATTTGTTTGGACAAAAGAAGTATAAACAGGATCCTGGTGAGTAACTGTTCTTTGGGCTGCTACCGCTCTTTAATCAATCGTATATTGGTCATCTCATAAGAATGTAGACTGTTCCAGGCACTACAGGGAGAAGATAGTAAGAAAGAGAGGGCTTTTAGCTTGGCTGATGAGCGAGGCTGCTTCTTGGGACAGTAGCCAAAGGCATCAGGCAAAATGTAAGTTACACAACCCTGTGTGGTTCATTCTGTGGAACTGAAGATTCAAGGAGGTAATGTCAGGTTCAGTTTTCCGTAGCAAGACTGGAGAGGATCATCCCAATCATTCTTTTAGCTCGTCTAGCCAGTACATGAAGCTGCTGTTTGACCTTCCAAGAATGAGGGCTGAGGGGCAGACTGAATTTCATGCTAAGTCTCATTTCTTTGCACCAGGTTGAGAAAGAATTCTGAGTTCCCATTGGTGAAATGACTGCCCTGAATGCACAGGCCAAGGCTGTCTGAGTCCAGTTGGGAATCATGTTGAGGAAAATCATGTTTAGGGCTGAGAAATTGCCAACCCAGAGACATCAGGTCATTTGGTAAACCATCATTACTTCCACCTTCCCAGGCATTCTCTTCTCAAGCTTTTGGCTGTGTAGCTGTTAGCCTCACTATATGCTGGCCAGTGGCCCAGGAAGAAGTAGGGACACCTGGTCAGGGGTGTGGAGGATAGTTCAGTTAGTTTGTGGAGGCTGATATTTAGTTGGCTGCCCTCCACCATTTTCTGGCCTGGCCTTCCTGTAGTTTGTGTTATTAGCTCATTTCTCCTGGTGAAGCCAGTCTGGGCCCTGGAAAGGCAAAGTGGACCCAACTTTGGAAGAATCAGAGCCCCACCTGGCCTAAACTCTTCCCCAGTAGGCTTGCGTAGCCAGAAGGGTGTTGTCATATTAGAGTAACAGAAGTGCTTAGAAAAACATGATGCTCCAAGAAGTGCAGTAACCACCCTTGGCTCCACAGCCATCTGTTCCCGGGCTTAGAAAGCTGAGGCTCCTCAGCACCCAAGGTCATCAGAAAATATTACCTTGAAGCTCATGTTTACAGACGTAGGAGGAGGGCAACAGAATGAGCTTGAAGATCTCAGGGGTTCTGATGTCACGTCCACCAACAAGACAACCTCCCTGTGGCACTATCAAAACAGGAAAGTTCATGGATGATGGACTCAGGGTCATATAAGGTCAGAGGTGGGGCCAGAGGCAAAGTACAGTTCCCTGGTCCAGCTCTGTGCTCTTCAAAAAGCGTCAAGCCAGCTGGGCTCAGGTCCACTTTTCTTTGATCCTGGGGGCTCTGCGCCATTTTGGTTGGTTTTTTTTTTTCCTTTTTCTTTTTTTTTGCAGTGAGTCCTGGGCATTCATTGGTGCCTGCCCTCAATGCACAGACTAAGGGTGTCTGAGTCCCAGTAGCTCTGACTGGTACCTAGAATCCAGCAAGCCACCTGGACCTCTTTCATTGCTGTTGGATAGGAGGCATATTAGTGACAGTTAACCATCTGGGATGAACCTTATTTCCAGCAGATTGACCATGGAGGGGTGCAGAGGAAATGGGCCTGAGATTTGGAAGTAGGATTGTTTCTTTCATTAGTTTGCTCATTCATTTTACATATACACCTGTGCTGCTGTTTGGGCCGTGTACTGTTGAGGTGCACAGTATTGAGCCAGGTCTTATAGGAATATAGTGTTGGTAAACTTTCACAAAACATTCATTCTGTCCCAGTGCTGATATTGTCTGCCTGGGTGTGACCTGGGCATTGCAGTCTAAAACTGTATAGGTCTGAGTAGAAATTTCGTTTCAAGAAGAGAAACAAACAAGTAAACAAACAAAAACAATAGAAAGAATGCCCCTGTACCTGGATGGTATCCCTAGGATGGTTGCAGCAGGGCCCCAGGGTAGAGAACAGCAGTCACCCTAAGCCACCCTGTCCTTGGTTGCTCTGTGGCAGCCCTGGTCCCAAATTGCTGGGAGGTTCTGCTTCAGGCTTGCAAAGTAAAATAGTTCTGAGCACTACAAGTGTCCCACGTCTTGAGCAAACTTGGACAACTGACAGTCACAGATCTTTGCTTTCCAGGCTCTTCACTGATTTTTCAGCTGGAACTTTAGAAGTGTTGTTAACCTCCATCTGTGACAATTTTAACATTTATAAAAGTAGAAGCAAGCACAGGTCATGCATTTGTGTTTGTCCTACTTGCACCCAGCATTCCAAAGAGCCAGCACTGATACACCAGGTAAGTCGTTTGCCACCAGGTGTCATGTCCTCTGAGTAGTTTGCAGAAATGAGGCTTTCAGTCACTGAGAAACTTTGGGGTAGAGGAAAGCAGTTCAAATCCAGTGCTTACAAACTCTCCTTTACACACTGGCAAGAAAGAGAATCAGATTTGGAACTTGATTCTGTTTTGAGCTCTTCTTAGAATTCTGGGCCCATCATCCTAAGCTGTTCCTCCCATTTCTCTCACCCTACCTCTTAATTTACCAGCTCATCATCCCATTCCCACTATGAGGAAATATCTATATTCTCTGCTTTTCTATACTCTAAAAATGAGGAGGAGGTTGCTGCCTGGCTCTGGGGTTATGATATTTTAAAGAGGCCCCAGTGTGAACGCTGTATCTCCACACTCCTGTTAGTATCAGCTCTAGTCCCTTCCTGGATTTCCAGGTACCTTCCTGATGTACTTGTACAGGCAGGCATTCTTCCTTCCCTCTGCCTGTTCGCACCTGCTCCAAAAGCTGTTGATCTTGATACATGGCTTGTCCAAGTCCCACCAACCCTGTAAAACTTGGGCTTTATATTTATGATATTTTGAAGATATGTGCCAATCACAGGCATTAGTAAAGCTAGAGGCTGGAATGAGAGTCGCAGGAAGATGAGTTTCGGTGAGAGTGTGTTTGTGTAATGTGTCATTTTTATTTATATAAAACATCATTTCTGAAGTAATCAGAACCTGCTCAGTTGTTGCTGACTAATTACCAAATGTTTCCCTTTCCATGCTCCTTTCAAGGAGCAGACTGCGAGGAACTGCCCTTTTGCAGGAAGTTACCATGCCTCTCCAACATCATAGACTATTTTTCCTCAGAGAAAAAGCCAGACCGCTTTTTCTAGTTTTGGCAAGAATTTCTGAGAGAAGGCTGATTTCAAATCACCTTTTCTGTTTATTGTATTATACCTGTCACACGGCAGAATGGAGACTTGTGAACTTTAATCCATTCTCCACATGAGTTTCCCCCTGTAGGGACTATGAGGAACTTATCTCATTGCCAATAACCTGATGCATTAGGGAAACAAAATCAAATGAAGTACATTGACTTGGGTATCTAACTGGAGGAGAAATGGCTGCAGGAATCCATTTTAGAGCCCCTCCCCCTTCATTTACCATAACATGTGGTTTCATTTCAGAGGGCTCCGGTGTTAGCATTTCCATTTCCTCAGGAAGCCACATTTCATTCTTGCTCTTATTCCTGAAATGGAACGTACATTTTCCTTGGCTCGAGTTCAAGGAGTGCCTGGGGCAACAATGAAAACAGTTATAAGCAGGTTTCAGTCATGGTCACTCCTCCCCACGCCACCACCCATGGGTGTTCCTTGCTTGATCCAGAAGGGTTGCCAACAACTCTCCCAGAGCCAAGGAGGGTGTTGGGTAGCCACTGGGTTGCACTCAGGTCTTGTGGCCATCAGAGGGGAGCCCTGCTGTCCTCTATGCCTGTGTTCTTGCTTTCTGTTGGGAGATCTGGTTGCCCTCTAAGTGCCCACATACCACAGAGTCTTAATTAAGAAAGTATGTTCCCATTTCATGTAACTGGAAAAGAACGAAAACAATGACAACATTTATTTATCTTCACTATCAATATCATTCCTTTTTCTCAGTCTTAAAGGAATTATCTGGGTTGTAAGTTTTGACCTCAGGCATGAGCTATTGAGAATGTAGCTTTTTTCAGAGAGAGGGTTTCAGTGCAAGCAAAGCTGGTAATAGAGCCAAGCCCTCCCAGAATATGGACCCAGTGGCTCAAGGACAGAGAGGTAACTCTGCCCGAGAGCCTGCTTTCATGTCACCAGGAAGTCAAGCTTCTTTTCATTGGTTCCATTTACTTACCTTTCTGAGCCTTCAAAGCAGTAAAAGCTATAATTTCTATCATCTGTCTTCCTGGAACAGGACAGACCATGTGCTGGGATTGATGGGGTGCTCCTATGTGTTGCTGGTAGCCCTGGTGGCAGCAGGTTAACTCTGATTGAGTGTTCTATGGGGCAGCTGAGCCTCAAGAAAGGGACTTAGCCAAGACAACCTAGTTACCCAGGGCCACTTAATGTCTGTCAGCATTATTTCTGTAGGTAGTTGGGTAATCCTGTTATAGAGGAGCTGCCTCAGCCATTGTGGTCTGTATACACTGTTATCATAACCTCCTGCTGTGAAAGACAGCCATGACATAGATATACACACCTGACCGAGGAGCCAAAGGATAGAGGTAGCACTCAGATCCCAATATATCACTAGCTCCGTAGGAGTTTTCACCTCGGGAAGCAGCCCTGTTTGCCTCCGGAATAGAAGGATTCGGAGCTTAGATATTTCTGATCTTTTAAACTGATCAGCAGTGGATATATAGTTTCTGGAATCTCTGCAGATCCAGGTTTATGATAGAGGAGGAAGCAGTACTTGCTTGTGAGTGGTACAGGAGCTTGCTGTAACAGATCACTCAACATGCAAAGATTTTGTACATAGGCTTTTATTTTGAGTCATCTAAATACTTACTGTTCAGGGCCGAAAGGCTTATTAGTCAGCCCATTTTTGTTGTAATAAAGTAAAAGCTAAAATAAATTAGCTTAAAGGTAAAGGGGAATCCATTGGTTTATCTAACTAAAAAGTCCAGCAGTAGAACACATGACTTTGGGTATGACTGAATCTAGAACTTGTGTGTTATCTGGGACACTGCTCAACTAGATGCAGCTGCAGCTTCATTCTTTGTCAAAAATGTTACCCTTTAAAAAAAAATAGGGAGGCACCAGAAGCACTAAGTGTGTCTCCTGCTAAGCCTTTACGATTTCAGGAAAAGAAGCCCTATTATGATGGTTCACACTTTTAATCCCAGGACTCAGGAGGTAGAGGCATGTGGATCTCTGAGTTTGAGACCAGCTTGGTAGTAGTAATTCTGCTGTCTGGTAACTACAGACATACTTAGACCCTCACAACCAATTTACATAGTGTGGATCCAGATGCTTGCTCATGAGACACCTCATATTCTATGAATACTAGGCAGTCAGGTGTTAAAAGGCTTACACGGGAAAGTGTGAGTGGTGTAAACTTATATACATGCATCTCTATACATGTTGGGCTGGAAATTTAAGAGTATTTCTCCCTTTAGGAGGGAAGAACTATTCCACATTGGAGCAGCATGTTCAAACACAGATGGGCTCCATCTTGGGAATTCCTGTCAGTCTGAATGAGCCTGGGGATCTCTAGTTCCTGGAGGATGCAGGCATATCCTTGCTTGGAGTAACACTGCCCTCAAGTGAGGCCACAGTTAGGATTTTCTCATTTTGTGGCTGAAGAAACAAGCTCAGAGAACTCAGGTTGTGTGACTAATTTCTTTTTCTTTCCTTTAGTTATCTTTATTGAAATGTTACTGCTTACCTGCAAGTCACCAATTTCAAGTGTATAAGTAAATGATGTTTTATACAATCAATTTAGTCATGACATGGAACATTTTATCCATACCCAAATCATTCTCATGCACCTCTGCCATGAACTTCCTGCTTTCTCATCATTGTTCTGATTTTGGTCACCGTGGATTTGTCTTTTTTGAGTTTTAGACTTATAGGATCAGCTGTGTATGTGTTTCTTTTGCTTCCAGATCTTGGACACACACAGTCACTCTTGGTTTCATCCATAATATGTTTGCTGCTGATGTCTATCTGTGCAGTGTGAGTGTTAAGTTGTATTTGATTGCATTATTGTGGCATCTCATGGTTTTTCCTGTGTTTCTATTGATGTATGTTCTTTCTAGGGGTTACCAGACTCTGGAGGGTTTGGTTTCAGCTGGAATAGACTTGGCTTTCCTGACTTCATACCTGCTTTCCTTATTATTAGTCATATGCTCAAGTTTCAAGGATGTTTTCATTACTTATTAGCTCTTCCTTAGGTTTTTCAAGACAGTAGACATTTCCTGGATTTAGGAAGGAAGCAGCTATGTCAGAGGAATCAATTCTGTATCACATTACATTGTAAAGGGGCTGGACGCCCAAGGGCTGGAAATGGATTAATGTGATCAAATTGTGGCCCTCTACCTGCTTTTGTAAATAAAGTTTTATTAGACATAGTCATACCCATAGATAATTCATACAGTGCCAAGGGGACTTTCGTTGCAACTCCATTATTGAACAACTATGACCCAAACAATATAGACTTCAAAAGCTAAAATATTTACTATTGGTCTTTACAAAAGTTTACCAACTTTTGCCTTAGATTTATGGAGGGAGACAGACACTAGATTAGTAATTACCACCAGAGGTGGAGAAAAGCAGAGCTTTGGACTGGGTAAAATTGAGCTTCAATGTTGGCCTTGGAGTCCTTCTTGAGACTTCTAATCATTTGTGAAACTGGCAATCAAGTAGGGCTGCAGTCTATGAAGGGACTTTCAGTACCTGGTCATTCTGATGCCTTTATTTAGTAGACAAAGAAACTGAGGCCTAGAAATTCAGGCCCATGATTACTTGGAGTGACATGTGAGACTGCTCCTGCCAGTACCTTCCGTCTATAGTGTCCTTAGATTGTGAGAGGCTGGGTCAGGTATTGCTAGGGGAAAGTTCTGAGAACAGGGCCTTTGGTCTTGTTGCACCCTCTGTTGGTTGATGTCTTGGCAAATGTCAGGCTGGCCTGGGAAGATGGAGAGGGAAGAGGCTTGGTGTGCTGTGTTTGAACATAGATATTGAGACAGCTACAGTTATCACCAGGTAAATTCATCCTCCTACACAACATGACTTGATGATGCTTGTTCCTTTCTTCCTTGCTCCTATCCCCGAGCACCTTCCACTTTCTTTAGACCATCTCTTCAAGTCTGCTCTGTGACATCTTGTAGTGGTCTCATACTCTGCCCTGAATTAAAGAAGTGACCTTTAAATTGAAAGAACCTTCTAGTGCAGAGAAGCAAGAAGCCTTTGAAGAGAGTTTGATGGATATATGTCTACTCTTTGTAGTTACTGTCAGATATGAATGCCCAGGCCTCAGGCTGGGCTTTAATGTCATGGAATTAAAAAAAAAAAAGTATCATCAGTCTTAAGTCCTCAGCACTCTAGAGATAAGCAAGCCTCTTTCCAGGAAGTTCTAGAAGCAGCTCCAGGGCTAAAGACACATGCCCTAACCTTAGTGGCTAGGTCCAGGGCATGGGCCACTTTCTAAACTTATGGCTGTGGCTGGTAAATAGACCTCCAATTTGGCTATTACTGAGCCAAGTGCCCATGCTTGACCTTATCATTATCATTGTGGAGAGAATGAAGGTTCTGATTGGATTGGGCTGTGTCGTTTGCACTCTCTCTCTCCTCCTTCCTCCCTCCCTTTTTTCCTTTCTCTTTTTCTCTCGAGACAGGGTTTCTTTATGTGTAGCTCTGGCTATCCTAGAACTTGCTCTGTAGACCAGACTGACCTCAAACTCACAGATTAGCCTGTCTCTGCCTCCTAAGTGCTGGGATTAAAGGTGTGTGCTACCACCTCCTGGGTGCATTTGCTCGTTCTTGAACCTGCCATTATAGCTGGAAGACAGGTGACTCTGATTTGCTAGGGTTGAGTCACAAACCATTTTCAGAACTTGAGAAGCACCAGCCTCCCCAAACCAGAAGGTTTGGTGGGGACTTTTTCGGACTTGGGGAGAGGATGTTCCCTAGAAGAGAAGATGGTGTAGAATAAGAAGACTTACATCTGGGCTAATAATAGGTTCCCTTGCTAGTGAATGGTTGTCCTTGCTTCATCACTGCCTAGGACTTAGCCCTTCCTTTCCACCAAGTTGCTTCCAAGCTCTTTTATTAGTTTGAGGGACAGCTGCGGATTGGAAGGTTGGAGCGTCTGGGATAGCATGGTTCAGTGGTCATTTCCTCAAGCCTCCTCTGCCCAGGGAAAGCTCAAAGAATCTTAAGTGTTATTGCTGGGAAAGAATCCTAGTCCTAGCCCCAAATATGTGCTTTGTTTTTCATAGGAGGAAAAACAAAGAGGGTCAAAGAGAGGATGGGGTGAGCCATTGAAATAGTAAAACATCCAGTGCTTGCGCTCCAGCTCCTGGCTGGGGTTGGGTGGTTCACCTTGTTTTTTCTTAAGGACCCTCTTGGTGGCTGAGTGGCTGAAGGCTCGACACTTCCTGTTTCTATGCCTGTTCATATAGGAAATGCAGTTTTTATTTGAAGCATTCATTGTGTGGGCTTTTCTCCAATTGTTTAAAAATGGAAGAAAAAAAAACCAAAAAACCCAGTGCAAAATTGTATATACTAGGATGCTTTGAATTATAAGTAATTTAGGATTTTTTTCAAACTGCCCTAAGAAATCAGTTTTTCAGATTTGCTGTGGGCTGCAGGCATGGTTTGGTCCAGAGATCTGGACATTACCAGGGAACAACTCTGCTTCTTGTCATTTTTTCTGCCCTCCTGGTTCAGCCCTATTCTCACAGCCGCTTTCCACGCAAGGTCCCAGACACTGTTGTAGGCACCGACTTCTGGAGCAAGAGGGAGTACTAGCTGCATTTATATAGGCCATGAGCCTGACACCTTCACCCAGTCGCCAGAATCAGGCTTTTTTTTTTTTTTTTTTTTCTTGTTGTTTGGCCAGAGAAGAGCCATAATTGCCAGAACCACTCATGACTCTGTATAGAAGTCATAATACTGAAAAACAGCTAGGTTGGCCTGGCACCACTCTCTGTTTTAGACTGCTGTCCCTCTGTCCAGATCCTATGAGATAATGGCTTACATCCACCATTATCTGGCCTCATCTATCCAGAGTTCTTGACACAATTGTAGAGTAACTGCCTAGTGCTCCCTGGTCTCACCACACTTTTTTTGTCTCCAGACAGAGATTACTGCAGTCTATGTGACAAGCAACCAATTGGGAGACTGCTTTTTCGACAGTTCTGTGAAACCAGGCCTGGACTGGAGTGCTACATTCAGTTTCTGGACTTAGTGGTAAGTCCCTGCCAAGTGGCCCTTGGATTTTCAGTGATCAGCAGTTGGTTTTGTCAGAAGGAAATAAAGATAAACCTGATGGTTTTGAAACCAGAAGTACTTAAACTCTTGTTGCATGAGAAGCTCTTGGATGCTGTTGCCCTTCCTCCAGCTGAGATGCTTCATGTAAAACACTCAGCTAGAATCTTTGTCTACCAGTTTACTGTCTATTTCTCCAGGAAATGCAGACTTTTGGCTTTTGAGTTTCTTGTTCACCCCATTCAGCAGAGCTTCCTGAATACAAAGGCACCATCAGTAAACTCTTGTTCAGTGAGTGCCCATTGGCTGTTTCCAGCCAGCCCTCACTATATCAGGTGTCTGTGCCTGATGCTTCCAGGACTTCCTTCAGCTGTGTTGTGTCTCATTTGTTTAACAAAAGCATAAGTTTTAAAGGAGATTATGAAAATTCTCAGGAGTTCATTCGCCTTTGATCAGGATGGTCAAGACCCCTAAGTCCATCGCCTAGACAACTACCCTTTGGATTTCTATTTGGGGATGGAGATTAGGGACTTTAGGTGGCTGGGTAAAGCAATAGGGAACCCATGTGAAGGGAGTGGGGTAAGCTTGGATTTCCTGTCAAGGACAGAACCGAGATACTATTGTTTCTTAGAGACTCACATGGCTTCTATCTCTGTTTAGGCTGCTTCCCCACAGGGCTCAAGTTTTTATGCCTCTTCAGAGTTTCCCTATTGTCTCTAAACCAATAAGCAAAGCAACTAGGGTAGACATCTCCATTGAAGTTCCACCACCTCTACCAAGTCAACATACCCAACACATGGAACCATTTCTCCCAGGTCCTCCAAACTCTCAGCCCCAAGAATGTACCTGGCTCCCCAGTTACTGGAAGCTGAAGTCTTTGCAGTGGCCTTAATTGATCCGTCTTCCTCATTCTTTGCCCATGTTCAGGGACCATGTGCTCTGCTCCTTGACCTCTTGATCCCTTTTCAGGCAGTGGCTTCTGCCTCAGTCCTGGTCCTGACACAGGCCCTAGCATCTTTCACTTGAATGATCAAGCTAGTTCTCGACCATGACTGGAGATTAAAAACACATGGGAGTCTTAAAAACTACCAGTGCCCAAGCTGAAACCCAGACTAATAAATTTGAATCTCTGAGAGTAGAGCCTGTTTTTTTTTTTTTAAACTTATTATGGAATGTTCAGTCTACTAAAAAGTAAAAGTCAGCTGTATAATGTAATGCATCCTCATGTGTCTCTCTCCTCACTTAAACAGTATTGGCCCAGACTTCCACCCTCCCTTCAGCTGTGGCTTATAATAATTATCAACTATCAAAATTGTTTCATCTGTGGAGTTTTTAGTATGTATCTTTAAAGAGTAAGGGCTCTTTAAAGCAAAATAAAACAAAAAAAATGACTTAGGGTTTATGTCTTAGTGTTCTATTGTGGGAAGAGACACCATGACCATGACAACTTTTGTAAGAGAAAGCATTTAACTGGGGGCTTTCTTACAATTTCAGATATTTAGTCCATTATTATTATGGTGGGAAGGGAAGCATGGCAGCATGCAGGTAGGTGCTGGAATGTAGTTGAGAGCCACATCCTGAGAGAGAGGCAAGCGCGCGCGCGCGCGCGCGCACACACACACACACACACACACACACACACACACGAGACACACTTCCTCCAACAAAGACCACATGTCCTAATCTTCCCCCAAGTATTGCCACTCCCTAATGTCCAAGCATTCAAATATATGAGCCTATGGTAGCCATTCTTATTCAAACCACAACAGTTTAGGATGTGGTTCAGTTAGAGCTCTGACCTAGTATATACAAAAAGACCTGGGTTCTATCCCCAGCAATGCATAAAAACAGCACATACAAGAAAAAAGAAAGAGCCAGGTGGTGATGGTGCATGCCTTTAATCCCAGCACTCAGGAGGAAGAGGCAGGAGGATCTCTGTGAGTTTGAGGCCACCCTGGTCTACTGAGCTAGTTCCAGGACAGCTAGGGCTGTTATACAGAGAAAACCTGTCTCGAAAAAACAAAAAGAAAGAGAAAAAGAGAAAGAGAGAAAGAAGGAAAAAAACCACCACAATACTGTTATTATAACTAAAATTTTCTTTATTATCATTAAATATGAATGTATAAATTTCTGATTCTCTTGTACACTTTATGAGTTTGTGTTTTGCTATCTGTAGAACTGAGCTGGGTTTATACCATTTGGTTTTTCTCTTCGCTCCAGGCTCCCCCATCAGCACCTTCTGTGATGGGTCTGTTTTCTAGAGTAGAGGAACTACTACTCCAGCAGCTGCTTACTTACTGGGCCCTCAGTATTCCTTGCAGATTTCTTATGTGTGTATTTGTGTGTTCATGTTTGTACCTGATTGCTCAGAGTAGTCTTAATTCCTTCCAGTGGGGAGTATAAGTTATCTGCTCATCTTTCTTTATGAGACAGCAATATTCAACACCTAAATCTGTTGAGGGGTGAAGGGTTACAGCATGGCAGCATTCTAATTTTACTCTTCTTCATGCTAACTGGAGCACTTTCTTTACTTCTTCTATCGCTATCTAACAGTAACTGAGTGATGAAAGCTTTTCCTATGTTTATGTTTCAAGACGCCCAGTTTGGGTTTGGGGGATAGTTCAGTTGGTAACATGAAGATCTCCCACCTACCTTAAAAAAAAAAAAGCTGCTGGCAGTGTGCTCTTATCATCACGATGCTGGAGAGGCAAAGACGGATGGATCCCTGGGGACACTACCAGTTAGTCTAATCTATTTGGTGAGTATGAAATTCAGTGACATACTTTCTCAAAAATCAAGGTGAAAAATACCTGAGGAACAAACCCGAAATTGACTTCTATCTAGCCTTCATATGCTTATACATATACATACACTCTTTCCAAAACACAGCAAATCAAGAGCTCCAAATTGGCTCCGTAACACCATCAATAGTGGTAATACATGAGACTCGTGGCTTTAACTGTGTGGTATGTATCCCAGTGCACTGAAGTTCTTGTCCTTATTTCTTCCTGGAATCACTGTTGGCCAGTGGGAACCTCCCTTGGAGCACTTGTGGAAACCAGGATTCACTAACAGTTCCCTTGCTGTCTGCAGTGACAAAATTCTGGATCCATCTTGTCCTATACCAAGAAGCCTGGTTCCTTTGCCTGGAAAGTGACCTTTGGGAACCACAACTTGACACTAGGGGTACTCGTTGTAACCAGATAAAACATCATTTCTAGCAGGTAGTAATGTTTTTTCAAATCTCCAGGGACTTTATTGTGTATCTGGGGTTGGAAAGTATTGATGTCAAGCTAATACCCAGGCTCTGAGGATGGCTTACCAGATTAGCCACCAGCAAACCTTTGCTTTCCCTTTAATTCCCAGCCTTCACAGATGTTTTTACCACTTGTTGGAGCTCTGACTTGCTAGACTAAGTTAAGTTTCCTGGACCTGACTGTCTGAACCCCTCTTTCTGCGACGCCACTCCATGATCTCATTTCCCTGGCAGGTGCCTACTTGCTCTCCTGGCCCTGTTAGAACCTTTCCCACCTCATTTCCCCTCTTCTCCGAGTCCTTGCTTCCTATGTACACATGTTATTACACTGTACTGGCAGATGGTTAGTAACAGAAATGGTTGGATCCAGAGATAGGATTCTGGATCTAGCTCTTGTGAAACTGTGGGCAGGCATTAACCTCTCTGTGTGAGGGACTCCTCTTTTCCAGGATCTTTGGTTATGGCCCTCAAACCTGAAGACCACTGGTCAGGAATTAACCAGGGCCCTCTGTGTGTACCCACCTACTGCAGTCACCTGGACTATGTTTTGGAGAGTCCTCACTTTGGCCTCATTTGCCTTTCTTTAGGGACTCAGACACTGTGACCTACAACACAGCTTTCACTTGAGCCAGGATGAGAAGCCCTAGTACCAAGCTCCTCATTAGTCTTTAGCATTTCATTCATATAACAAAAATACTCTTTGCTGGGTAGAGTTTTAGACATTTGGGACAAATTGATAGAATAGCCTAAAATGTCTACACTTGTGGTGTTACCTTCTAGCCAGGAAAGGATGTGCCCTGTGCCATAAGCACAGGAGGACAGTGATTTTTACGTCCTAAGAAAGTGGTAATTGGGGTGGAAAAAATAATCAGAACAGATTACAGTATTGGGAGTAAGGTAAAGGAAGCCTGGTGGTAGCATTGAGACGAGTGGTAAGCATGGGTAATCTTGCAAAGGTAACATGCGATTGAAGATTAGAAGGAGCTGGAGCTAGTAGGTAGAAAGGGCATTTCGGAAAGGGAACCTGCTGTAAGAAGGCTTGTTGGCAAGAGTGTCCATGGTTAGGGAGGAAGCACAGGAAGTAGGAGAAGCATTGGTCATGCAAGGCCTTAGGCCTCTGAAGGACTTCGGCTTCTATGTTGCATGAAGCTCAGGAAACAAAGGGGGATTTTAGCAAAGCAGTAGGTGGCATGATATGATCTAGGTGGGCATAGGTAAATCTGGTAGAGCCAGTTTATAGCAACCCAGGTGAAAGCCACAGTGAAAACAGTGACAGGTGGTTGGATTAGGCTTAGGGGGAATGTATTAAAGGCAGAATTCCAGAGTTCCCTGATGGACTGGAGATGAGATAGAATTGTTGAAGATGTTTTCTCTGTTAGTCAGCAGAATAACTGACCAAAGCAGCTTAAGGAAACAGGGATTTATTTTGGTTCATCATTGGTGGGGAAGTCTTGGTGTCAAGAACTTGAGGCATCCATGGTCAGGAAGCAGGGAGTGATGAATGAAGGTTGCCATTGCCTCTGCCTCTTCCCCCTCCTTCTAAAAAATGGCTTTCTTACTCAAGAAGTTTTATTTGTGCCTGCATGAATATCTGTATACCATGTACATGCCTGGTACTCTTGAAGACCAGAGGACAGTATTGGGTCCCCTGAGGCTGGAGTTACAGACAGTTGTGAACAGTCATATAGTGGGTACGGAGAATTGAACTCAGGTACTCTGGAATAGCAGAGTCAGTGCTCCTAACCTCTGAGCATATCTCCAGTCCCATTTCCTTCCTTCCTTCCTTCCTTCCTTCCTTCCTTCCTTCCTTCCTTCCTTCCGTCCTTCCTTCCTTCCTTCCTTCCTTCCTTCCTTCCTTCCTTCCTTCCTTCCTTCCTTCCTTCCTTCCTTCCTTCCTTATACAGTTGGAGGACATGAGTGGAACCATTCATAGTAGGGTAAGTCTTCTCACTTCAGTGAACTTCATCTAGATTGCTCCCCATGGGCATGCTTATATCTTTCATGATTATAAATCATGTCAAATTGACAGTATTAGCCAGCTTCCAAGCAACTGGGAGAATGAAGCAAGACTAAGGCTGTGGGGAGCTCGTGCTGAGAGAAGATCAATAATTTCTTTTTATATTCCGAGCCTTTAATAAGACATACATATGAAGATAAGTATCTAGATCTGGGACTCATGAGAAACGCTTGGGCTGGGAATGGAAAACCAAAAATTGTCACTATACAGCTGAAACATAAAGCTTTGGTCTGTGGGGGCTGCTTTGCCCAGCAGATAGAGGGGAGCAGCAGTGATGACCATAGTTTGCGAGTGCAGGACCAAGGCTGCTCCCCATCTGGAAAAGATGAGGTGGCAGCAGCCTTGAGACCTGCCTGAAGAGTTGGTGAGGCAGAGCAGGATCAGGCTGAACTGAGGAGCTGGTGGAATTTTCCAGCCATGTACTATGTTAGGTGTATCTAGTCCACAAAAAGGGAAAAAATAAAACTCAATGGATGCCCAGTTTCTGCTTGTGCAGTCCTTCCCTTCTTACGGTGCCAGTATCCAGAGCTGTTTATTAGAAAGGAAATGAGAGTCTGTCTCTTGCATTAACAAGTCAAATGCTCTATATACACCTTGACAGAGCACCAACTTAGAGAGGCTGATCTGAAGCCTTGGTACTTTTAGTTGGGAATTAGCAAGTCCCTTTCATTGCCACCTGTTGTCATAATTAGCCTCCGGATCCATCTTTAATATTTAAGGACTTTGCTGAGTTTTCTAGTGCCAACATAACTTCTCATGTGAAATTACTATTTTTTTCTTTCATTTTGACTGGATGGAGGAGGTAGGAATGTTTGCTAGTCTCTTCTTGGGGTATGAGGGAATGTTGGTGGATACTGAGCCAGGTTTGCTTGGCATGTATTTATCAGATATCTCCTGTGAGTGAGGCTGTCTTCTGCAGTTGGGAGATGCACAATGAATGGAAAAAACAAGTTCTTTACTGTTGTTTTGTGTTCAGTACAGTGGCTGAACCTTAAGAAACTACTGTCCCAACTGGCAATTGCAACTCTGCAGCTACCAGCAGCAGTTTGGCCACATGGGGCTGCAGCCAGGCAGGAATTCTGTTCCCTCAGCCATTGCTAAATCTCTATCCTTCTTTAGGCTCAGAATTCAAAGGGTGAGGTGAAATTCCACTAGCTCAGAGAGGCTGAATAGCAAACAGCTAACCTTCTCTCCTTGCTTGTGTCTCCCCCAAAAAGGGCCTTCCTTCTGCTCAGTCCCCACTAAAGACCTTCACTACATTTTGTTATTCCTTACCATTTCCTGTCAGCTGGTTGACTCAGCCTCCTGACTCCAGGTTAATTTTATTTAACCAAACAATGTAACATGTCTTTGCATCATTAATAGAAGCAGCAGAAACAAATATAACATACCTTTATACAGTTAAAATAATATTCCACAACACTTTACCACATGGGAGCTTACCTTTTTGGGTTAAGAAAAGATCAACTGGGGCTGGAGAGATGGCTCAGTGGTTAAGAGCATTGCCTGCTCTTCCAAAGGTCCTGAGTTCAATTCCCAGCAACCACATGGTGGCTCACAACCATCTGTAATGGGGTCTGGTGCCCTCTTCCGGCCTGCAGGCATACACGCAGACAGAATATTGTATACATAATAAATAAATAAATATTTAAAAAAAAAAAAAGAAAAAGATCAACTATCAGCAAATAAGAAAATGCCTAAAGAAGTAAGCAACACCAGCTATAAGTTCAGAGAGCTGTTAAGAGTAGGAACCAGCATATTAGAGTAGGTCTCTGATTCTCGTGCCTGCTCTTGAGGCTTTTTCTTCTCCTGGATTGCCTTGTCCAGCCTTGATGTGATTTTTTTCTTTACCTCATTATATTTTTATTTTGTCACATTTAGTTGTTATCTCATAGGAGCCTGTTCTTTTCTAGTGGGAGACAGAAAGGGAGTGGATCCGGAGGGGAGGTGAAGTGGGGGAGGAGCTGGGAGGAGTAGAGGGAGGGGAAACTGTAGCTCAGACATTACTCACAGGCTAAGTAAGGTCCAAAGGTCATTCCTGGTAGTTTTAGTCTATACCCTCACAAAGATAGGGGCCTGTTCTTCCTTTCTCTTCATGATACCATCTCATATGCTGTGCCAAGATGACCCAGGGGCCTGTTGGGCTGTTCAATGAGGGACATATGACAGGCAGGTGCAGCTTTTGGAGTGGGCCAGATCCATCTAACCCTGCACCTCTGAGGGTGTTCCTCATGCAGTGGCTCAGCGTTGTAGCTGTAGTGCAGAAAGTGAGCCAGGTTGGGCCCTACCCGCTGCGGCACGCTGCAGGCTGTCACCTGGGTCCTCCCAGGAAGTGGACACTTAGCTGAAGTGTGAATGCTGTGCATAGCAGGGAAGTTTATAAGGTTAACACAGGTGAGGAGATTAGTTGCTATGCTTCCCTTGTGCGGTCCCCATGTTCTGACATGCTAGGATGAGGGAAGGCTGATCTGTGAGAGCTCGGTCTTCAGAAGAAAGTCTGGGGACTGAGATGCCAAAGTGGAAGGGAGTTGAGAAAGCTACTTTATCGTCACACTGTCCTCCCCCTCTACTGGGTGGAAAGGGCTTGGAGGAGCAGTCTCTGTAGTTAGCACATGCAAATAACCAGACCAGTTTGGGTGGATCTTGCAGTTTCTCCAAAAAGGAATGCTTGGAGTAGCCCTGCCGCCCAGGCGTGCTACAGACCTGCATCACAGGCTTTGGAATAGCTGACCATATCAATAATTATGGAAGCTGGAGATAGCAAAGTTTCTTGACATTTCTGACTTCATATTTCTGCCAGTGCTAGACAGTAAGTCTGCTGAGGTGAAGCAGAAATTAGTATAAACTTTTTTCCCCTTAAAGCCAAGGTCTCAATTATATAGCCTTGACTGGTTTGTAGCTCATTTTGTAGACCAGGATGGCCTCAAACTCAAAGATCCATCTGCTTCTGTGCCTCAAATGCTAGAATTAAAGGTATATGCCACCATATCCAGCTTACATGCTACTTTTGATCCAGAGTGGTTCCTAAAAAAACATCCTCTGAGGGAGAGGGGCTTTCCCTGCTAGGACCTGTTTTCCCAGCATTTTCTGAGATTGATGATGCAGTCTTAGCAGGTTTATAAGCTGGGTGACCAGTGGTGTTGGTGCTCTCTGGCGGTACAGATAGAGGACTAACCCTTTGTTGGCTGAACTCAGTAGAGCATTTTGCTCCTTGTGACTAGGTAGCAACTGCTCCCCAAGGCCATCATTCGTTTCTTATTAATCACAAATACTGCCTGCCTTATTTTTACCTGGAGTGAATCTGAAAGGAGAAATAGCCTCCAAGGACACTGTGTTTATGAGCAGTGGGAAGAACTCAGGTGGACAGGAAAGAAGATGGTTAGAACCTCTTCTGTTGTGGTAGGGAACATGGCCTACTAGCCACTCTGCTGGGAAGGTGTCATCTTCAGATGGAGTTCAAAGGACATTCCTTGCATTAGGTTTTCCTTTATTGTCTTTTAGAATTAAGAAATAGGGTCTTTCTATTGAAACTTGGCTGACTTGAGATTCCCCGCCTCAACCTCCAAATGCTGGAATTATGAGTTTATACCACAGCGCATAGCTATTTCTCTTCTTTGAAGTCATCATCTGCCTGCCATTTTTGGAAATTTCTAGGCTCTTGGCACAGACTTCTATTGCTGCTTCCATTTTCTGGTATGAGCTGGTATAAACTGATTGGAACTTTTCCTCACTACTGGACAGGGATTTTTGCAGAGAGGTTGTTTCTGGGCTGGTCCCAGTCTTGTGTCATGTGATCTGCCTTGGGCCCATCCATCATGGCACCTTCCTTCTCTCGTTCTGTGGCCTCTCAGTACTCATCCCCACGAGCTCCAGTCCTCGTTGGATCATTTGGAAACAAGGCCTGTCACTCTAGGTGACTTAATCAGTGTGGAAAAACCAGCTGGCATCTTTCTGTTGGTTTTCTGCCTCCCAAAACTAACGCTTCTCAAGTGGTGGTGGCCTGACAGTCTCGTCAAAAAAAGGTCTTTTGATCCAGGAGTGGAAAGGCCTGTCCCCAAGTGCTCCCAGCTGCCTTCTGGTGAAGTTTGCATCTATCTGGCCTCAGCTGGGAGACAGCTGACCTGAATGTGATGTTATTTTCTTTTTTTTTTTAAACATGGATTTTAGAACCCAGAGCAATAATATTTTCAGCTGGTCACTGAGCCTGATCAGTGAGCCCCAGACCTCCGTCTGGTTAAATAAATTTGCCTTTATAGATGTATTTTGGAACAGTGCAAATTCAGTGTTCAGAGTGGGATTGAGTTACCACAAATGGTGGTCAGTCATTTGCCCAGGGTCCTGGCCCTATAAAGCAGTCTGGCTATGTCCATGCGCCAGACCACAGGGTGAGGCTTCCAGTAACACAGGATACTGGGTGCTTCTTTGCTCCCCCTGGGAAAGGGGGGTTGGCTTTAGTGTTGAAGCTTTGTTGCAACCACTCTGTAATATGTGAAGCTTGGAACCTCAGTGTTTTCCTCTGTATATTGGGAACAGTTATTCCTGCATGTTGGGCAAGTCTGTCATCAGTGCTCTATGTAAAATCTCTCTCTCTCTCTCTCTCTCTCTCTCTCTCTCTCTCTCTCTGTGTGTGTGTGTGTGTGTGTGTGTGTGTGTGTGTGTGTGTTTACATGTGTTTACCCATCTGATTGTTGGGAATATAGGGAAAGAAATTAACAGGAAGAATTAAGAAGAAAGAACCTCCTCTCCTTAAATCATCTCAAAAATTCATCAGTCAAAGCAAGACACCATGAAAGTTTCAGTAGTCCAAGTCTCCTTTTGCTAGTGAGGAGGAATTGGTTGTAGGAGAAATCTGCTGTGACCTGATGACACAGTGGGAATCAGGGCCTACTGGGACAGTTCTTACATTGTTGCTGTTGGCCGTGTGAACTTGGGCAAGTTCTTTGTTTCTCTGAGCCTCAGTTGTAGCCTATAAAATAAAAGGTTGCATATCTTCTAGAACAACCACGCCTTAGCCCAAATGGTCATAGGTTTTGTGTTTATACATTGGAGTATTGTGACTTTTGGCTCTTTTTATTAGAAGAGGGGCATCAAGGCAAGGGAACTTACTTGATTTGGATAAAAATATACTGCTCCCTCTGTGGCCCTTCCACAGGCTTCCTGACCTATTTTTTTTTGTTTTGTTTTTGTTTGTTTGTTTTTATTTCCAGGAGGGTCTTTTGGCAGGCATAAGGGAACCAGAACTTAGATCCTGAGCTGTGAGCTGCCTTCAATTTGGCAAGGAGGGCCTAGTAGCTACTATATCATTTAATGCTTGGAAGAGTGCAGACCTGTCTGCATTGGTCATTTCCTACGCCTTTTTGGTCTGTACTTTGGTGTTGAGGCTGACAAATTCTCAGGTGTAGGTTTTGAAGTGATTTTACCCCATCTGAAATTAGTTGCTTTGTCTAAATGAGAAAGGCAAACTCACTCAAGCTTCTTGTTA
Source organism: Alexandromys fortis (assembly GCF_014885135.2). NCBI lineage: Eukaryota > Metazoa > Chordata > Mammalia > Rodentia > Cricetidae > Alexandromys > Alexandromys fortis. Next base: position 111,731 of record NW_026067893.1, on the reverse strand, counting down.
CAACATGAGACCTTTCATCCATTTAGCAAGTCCATTAGATGAGTGAAGGAGCCCTTCTTGGCTCAAGGAAAATGTAAAACTTTGATTTTCAGATTTCTTTAGAACTTGAAATTTTCTGGATTGTTCAGTGACCTGGAGTCCTAAGTTTCTTAATGATACTAAGGAAGAGTTCTGGGTATGGAAGTCAGAGCCCCAGCCATGTCACCTCTGACTTCATGACTCTGGGCTAGTGGCTTTCCACTACTGAGGAGTGTAGAATGCCACCCTCTGCCTCCCTGGTTCCTGATCTGTCAAGATGTGATGTCATACTCTTCCTGCCATGAACTTCTCTGCGCCTTCCCCACCACAATGAAAAGTATTCTCTAAAACTCTAAGCTAGAATAGATTCTACCTTTCTTAATTTTCTTCTGAATTTTTTCACAGCAACATATAAAGTAATTAAAACAAAAAAATGGTACTAAGAAAGTGGATTTTTACTGTGATAGACCTAATCATGAGGTTTGTAGGCCTTCAGAACTGGTTGGCAGAAGGAATGGAGAAGCATTTAGAGCTGCAGGCTAGAGTTTTGTAAGTAGGGCTTAATGGGTCATTCTGGTGGGAGTTCAGAATGCTGGTCAAAATGTAGATAGTAAAGGCTAGGCCCAGGAGGTATCAGAGAGAAACAAATTCTCTGGGAAATTGGGCTAGAGGTCACTCATATTACAAAGGATCTGGCTACATTTTACGTATGTCTGAGATTAAATCCTAAAGTAATGGACCAATTCATGACAGTGTAGTTGGACTGTGGCCTGGTTTTTGCTCTCTCCTTTTAGTTTAATTTATAGAAAAAATTCTGAACAAAAAGTTGCTAACGGAGATTGCACTTTTATTTCCCGGACACCCAGCATTACACAGAAACTATATTAATTGCAACACTGGCCAATGACTCAGGCATATTTCTCTTTAGCTCTTGCATCTTAAATTAACCCTTAATTTTTGTCTTTGTTTAGCCATATGGCGTGGTACCTTTTGTGCAGCATTCTCATCTTGCTTCCTCTGTGTTTGGGTGGCAACCGTGTCTGGCTTTCCTCTTCCCAGAATTCTCCTAGTCTGGTCACCTCACCTATATTTCCTGCCTGGCTATTGGCTAATCAGTGTTTTATTAAACCCATACGAGTGACAAATCTTTACAGGGTACAAGAGCATTCATTATTCCATAGCAAAAAGTAGAACAGAAAGAAAGGAAAAATGTTGAATTTTGTGAAGAAAGGAATGTGGGCATACTTAAATTGTAGACAGGGTAGGCACAGAAAAGCCAAGGATAAAAGTAGGTTTAATTGCTAGAGATTAGCATCATGGAGCACAGGAACAATAGGACAGGGGTCTTGAGGATAAGACCTTAGTCATAGAAGGCTCCAGGTCATAAAAATGGAAATTGATTTGAAAGCAGAATGTGGGGGTGTTTGTGTATGTGGAGGGGGGTGCCTGAGACTGATGTTTCAAAGGCAATTTACTATGCTTTCCAAGAGTATCTGAGTAGACATGCAGAGACCCAGTGCAGCTGAAATTAAAGGGGTCCTGGATACATCTTGAGCTAGCCATAGAACCTGATAGCACCATCCACATAGTGCTAGAGTTACAGTGTCATGGAGGCTTGTACTAAGCTTCCAGGAAAAAGCCAATGAGACCAAGAAATGTCTGACAGTTCACAGTCCCTGCAGGGAATTCATGTGTATTGTAGTTGTTGGAGCTCATATGTTGTCACCACAAACCCTAGATGCTGGGCATGAAACTACAGGGTTTGGTGTTTGCTGTGCTGCATTTCATTCTTGCTTTGGCTCAGGCTTGCTTTTCTCCAGTTCTTTTGGAATGGGAATGCTTATTCTACCACTATATATTAGAAGAATGTAACTTTTTAATTTTTTTATAGGAATCACAACTGAGAGTATATTTTTGGTTTCAGGGGTCTCAGAAAAGATTTTGGACTTTTGAACATTCTCAGAACCATAAAAACTAAAGTTGGGTTTGATAGATATTGCATCATGAGATAACTGTGAGCCTATGGGGGCCAAGGACAGAATGTTTTGGTTTGAGTATCGAATATTTCCACTGTCTCCTGTTTGAACACTTAGTCCCTAGAATAGTGATTCTGTTTGTGGTAGCTATAGAACCTTTGGGACATAGCAGTTAGGCCCCATGGCTGACATGTTGCTCTAGTGGCAAGCCTTACATGTTACAGCCCAAATCTGTTTTCCGCCTGTGTGTTCTACTTCCTTATCTAACAAAATGTGACTAGCCTGGGTCCCCATTCCTGCCACCATGAACTTAACTATGGCCTTCCCACTATGATGGACTATACCAGTGGTTCTCAATCTTCCTAATGCTAAGACCGTTTAATACAGTTTCTCATGTGACCTCCAACCATAAAAATGGTTTACTGCTACTTCATAACTATAATTTTCCTACTATTAAGAATTGTAATGTGGCCAGGTGGTGGTGACACACACCTTTAATCCCAGCACTTGGGAGGCAGAGGCAGGCATATCTCTGTGAATTTGAGACCAGCCTAGTCTACAGAGTGATTTCCAGGACAACCAGGGATGCACAGTGAAACCCTGTTTCAAAAATCAAAAGAGGGGCTGGAGAGATGGCTCAGTGGTTAAGAGCATTGCCTCGTCTTCCAAAGGTCCTGGTTCAATTCCCAGTAACCACATGGTGGCTCACAACCATCTGTAATGAGGTCTGGTGCCGTCTTCTGGCCTGTAGGCATACATGCAGACAGAATATTGTATACATAATAAATAAACAAACAAAAATCAAAAGAAAGCCCTTAATGTAAATTTCTGATATGCAACCCCAGAGGGGTTGTGACCCACAGGTTGAGAACTGCTATACTATATTCTTAAGGTTGTAAACCCATTTTCCCTTAAAAATAAATAAATAAATAACAGTTACTGTTCCCTTGTCATATTACCTGTTTCTTTTAAGGTTGTAGTAAGAACATCTAGAAAAATCACTGTTTCTTTTTTGTCAAACTTCTGTTTATATTTTCTATTAGAAAAATCAATTTTGTGGCAGAAATCTATTGGACTCACAGTTTCAGAGGTTTCAGTTCATGGTTGACTGGATCAATAACTATGGAGGGTAGAGTGTTTTTTTTTTTGTTGTTGTTGTACTTTGAGCTCCCTGTCCAGGTCTTCCTCTCTCTGTGTGCTACAATTACCTATTCTGTAGAAAGAGGGGATTGGTCAGGTGGTTCCTGATCAAGAGGTTAAAGGTACCATAATTATTCTAACTTCAGTAGCAAAACTATTAGTAATTCTGTTTTCCTTTTGTTTTAGGCAGAGTATGAAGTTACTCCAGATGAAAAACTTGGAGAGAAGGGGAAGGAAATAATGACCAAGTATCTCACTCCAAAGGTAAGAGTCCTCCTAGACTTCTCATTGGGAGGACTGAGGAGCTCTGTCTAGGAATGTGTGCAACCCTGACACACAGGAAGGGTGGCTGCCTCTGGTCGGTTTCCGTCTCCACCCAGATCATGCCTCAGCCACATAGATTCAGAAGGGGGTGGTCCAGGATAGACCTGGCATAGGGTAGGAAACCTGGTTTCATGTAAGGGTCCTCTTACTGCCGACTGCCCACAGATTTAGACAGGAAGGTGATTCTCACCAAAATCGGTGTTGGAAGCGCACAGATGGGAGAAGGAAAGATACCCTCACCCATGGTCCTGTAAGCAACCTTCAAGAAACTCATTTGGTGAGCTGGTGGTGATGCGGGACACTGTCTTGACCCATTTAATGGTCTGGTCATAGCTGTTCTACCTATTTGGTTAAGCTGCTTTAGCTGAGTGAACCCCAGAAACATCTACTCCCCCGCCCTAAATATCTCTACCACCGTTTTTTTCTTTTTCGAGACAAAATCTCACTATTTCATGCTGGCCAAGAACTTACTGTGTAGTCTAACCTCAAACATTTTTTAAATTTGCATTTTGTGTGTGCACATGCACACGTATGCCATGACATGCACAGAGATTAGAGGAGAATTTCATCAGTCAGTGAAATTCCACCATGTGGGACCTGCGGCTCAAACCCAGGTCATCAGTCATAGTGGCAAGTGACTTTACACACTGAGCCACCTCACCAGCCTCTCAAATATTTAATCTTCCTGCCTCAGTATCCTATTTGGTAAGATTATAGACATGTGCAATTATAACCAATTTTAGATTTCTTTTTTGAAAAGTAGCCTCCCTTTTGGTCAAATGTGGTGTCTTTGTGAACAGCTCCTTACCCCTTAGGGCCAATGATTGTCTTGTTCAGTCCAGTAGACATTGAGCACAGTTTCTTGATTAATGTCCCAAGTTAATGATAGATCAGATCACCACACTTGCAGGACAAAGTCCTTGCCCCCATTCTCTCCCAGTACTTAGTACTTGTTCTCAAGCACGCGTGTTCATCAATGACTACGGTTGGCATGGCACGTCCTTTCCATGCCGAGGGCAGTGTCGTAGCCAAATGTGTGACTCGTATCATTCTGCTACTCCACATACCTACTGAATGGCCGCCTCTGACATTTTACAGATCTCGTTTTCTTTCTTCTGCCCTGGCTCTTCCTCACTCTGCTTCCATCCTAGCCACACACTTCTGTTTATGGGACCTGCAGACATCACTAATTCTTTACAAAACTAGCAGAATTAATGCTGGTGAAATATCTCTCAAAGCAAAAACTGCCCAGCTTGCTCTGGTCAGTGTATGACCCAACAATATGGCTACTCCCTTCATCTGTGAGCCATTGTATAGCATGCTATCGATGCCAATATGCAAGTGGGTCATCCTCTTGATTCACAGTCATGACATATGAAGCAGCTGAAGGTGACTGCATTTCTCGTCTAACTTCCATGTAAAGCACAGCAAGCACTCTGAATGTGAATAGATGATTCACGTCTAGAGGCAGTGTTCCTAAGGGGAGGAGGTATGCCAAAGGATGATGGTGACAACAGCTCCCTGACTGAAATCCTAGTATGCACACATACAGGCACCAGGGCCTGCAGACCTCAGAACTCATGCTGTTACCCATGGATTCTTTACCCCCTTCCTACCACACGTGTACTAGGTCTGGTCCTCCTCTTCATCTGTACCACCAGTGAAGCTGACACCTACATGTGTCTGCCCAAAGCAATGGCAGCTGACAATGTTCACTTGCCGTATCAAGCACTAACTCAGAGTCCTTTTTATTATATTACTATTGATATTCTACCCTATAGCCGTCACATCCCAGATCACACAGCTAGAACGTGGCAAGGCCAGGATTTGATCCTAATCCCAGGAAGCACCATTTACTATTCCTTCCATTCAGTACTCCCCCCCCCCAATCATCTGGTGGAAGTAGAGAGTTTCCTTTGCCTCAAAAGGAGTAGGCTCTGTGGTCTGTCTCAGTGCAGGGTGTCAGAAAGCACTGGGCCTGCTCCCCTCTCTCTCTCTTTGCTGCCCCTTCTCTTTCTCCAGTCCAGAGCATCTGTCAGAAGACCCTCATCTTAGTCTTCAGGTTCCTCACCTCTGTTCATGTTGTCACATCTTCTAGAGGCATGAGGCCTGGATTCCCTCATCAACTCAGATGGTTTTATAAGTGCCTTGGTGCCTGCCAACATTTTTTTTCCTAAGTACTCCTCAATTTCTGAAATTTAAACCACACCATCTGCTGCAGTCCAGGGGCTTGGGGGAGGCCATCCCCTGGGTTGAGTGTTTTCCTACAATAAATTTTGAACTGCTTATTAGCTTTTCCTGGAGGAACTTTCTCAAAAGCCTGCTTCACTTCTCAGCAATGCAGAGGCCCAGGTACAGGGGAAGCAAAGGACTGGGTGAGGGCCTGAACTAGACACTGATGGCTTCACGGATGCTCCAGGGCCAATGCCCCCAAACTAAATTATCCTCATCATAGGCCTTTCTTCAGGATGCACACCAAGTACCATCTCACCCTCACCCACAACTGACTAATTCAGAGACGCTGTGATCAGTACCGTGTAGAAAGTGTTACACTGCAGATCTCTCATGGATAGTGACTCACCCATCATGGGAACTTATCAAAAGCTCTGAGAAGGCCTGAAATGAGGAAACCTGTTTACCCGTTGATAAAGAGTTTTCTAAACTTTGTTTACCAACTTTCTTATTTTATGACCTATTGGCACTCTTGGGCTACAGAGCAAGAAGACTTACCCAAGGGTTGTCATGGTCACACCTTTTGGGCTAACTTACTTTTCCCTGTTACTTTTCTGCATTCATACTAGCTCCAGCCCTACGACTTTCCAGGCCCACCTTGATGTGCAAGCCCTTTTGGTCTTTGTCCCTGCTGTTTGAAGAACGTGTTACTCTCTGCTCCATCTCTGCTACCCTTGTGTCTGCCTTTGCCTGGTTCTCATGCCTTCCACTGTCCAAGGCCTCCTTTGCCACTGGACAGTCCATTGCTCTGAGTACCCTACCTTTTTGCTGGGTCTTCTGTGCCTCAAGATGGGGGTCTCAGGACCTCAATTGGATGATACAAGTCAATACTGCGTAAAATGAGCCCAGATGAAAATCAATTGAATGTTTATGATGGCAGCAGTGTTAGAGTCCATGGTATTTCCATGGTGAGTCTCAAGAAACTGACAGTCCAGCCAATGAACCAGGGGAGTTTCTAGGAGGGCATGCTGCCAAAGCAGATCTGAAAGGAGGAGGAGGAAACCTGGTGCAAAAGAAGAAAAAGGAAAAGAATTTTTCGTGGACCTCTATGAGCACCAGGCACACAAGTGGTACACATGCATACATTGCAGAAAAAACACTCATATATATAAAATAAATTACATTAGATCTTATAACTATCACTTGAAAGTTCTGGTTTATCTACATCTTCATCTTTCTCTCTTTTCTCACTCCCCCTTTTCACTCTGTGTATCTGTGTGTGTGTGAGAGAGAGAGAGAGAGAGACAGACAGACAGACAAGACAGACAGAGAGACAGAGAGAGGAGAGAGAGAGAGGAGAGAGGGACAGAGAAAGAGAGAGAGAAAGAGAGAAGGAAGAGAGAATGAACACAAATGAGCAGAGAGAGAGCTATTGAGAACATTTGTGTGGGTGCTTTCACATGTGTATGCACATGTGGAATCCAAAGGTTGATTTTTAGGCATCTTCCCCTATTGTTCTTAACCTTATTTTTAGAGACAGAACCTCCCTTGTACCTGGAGTTCACTGTTTTGGCTATACTTGCTGGCCAACAGATCCTGCGAGCTGCCTGTTTTTGCTTCTTCGGTGTTGGAGTTGTAGGTACACCATCACATTCAGATTTTATGTGGGTCCTAGGTATCTGAATGCAGGTCCTCATACTCATGCAGTGAGTACTTTACCCTCTGAGCCATTTTCTCAGCCCTCAGTTTTCTGTCTTTATTTTATCAACCTTAGTGGTATGAGTTAGTTTCTTGGTACGATTTTGATTTGCATTTCCCTAGTCACTGATAGTGTTTCATCTTTTCCTGTGCTTATTGGTCATCTGTATATTTTCTTTGTAAAAGTTCTATTCAAATCCTCTGCCCATTTTTAAAGATAGTTGTAAGTCTGTTGATTTACAAGAATTCTTTGTATACAAGAATTCTAGATACAAGTCATTTCTCAAATATATGAATCGCAACTATTTTCTCCATTGTGGATCTCATCTTTTCACTTTCTTGATGGTATTATTTAAGACATTTACAATTTTTTGATGAATTTCATGCTTCATTTCTGTTACTTATTTTCAAATGACTTGTGCTTGCCTTGCCTTAAGTGTCTTTCTAAGAAGTCCTCTGTTCCTTTGGGAACAGGGTGTGTACAGAAACAAAAAGAACAAATCCTGGTGTACATGATGTGTTATGAGCCACTCTTCCTCTGGAGAACCAAAACCTTGATGTCCGTCAGAAAAAGGTCAGGACCAAGCCTGATCCTTCATAACCATTCTGCATGAGCATCCTTCTGTGGTTTTCTGTGATAGCCTTTAGATCCTTCGGAGTATAACACTACACTGTCATGATTTCTTACAGATCTTCCCAGTAACTCTCTAAGAGGGCACTTGTGCATCCACTTTACAGGCCCAGCAGCTGCGGTTTGGGAAGAGAAGCTAGTTCAGAATGGACTATCGAGTGACTTGCCTCAGCAGTGCTATCTGTAGGGCATTTTCCTGTGGCTCATTTTATTTGGGCTCATGAACCATTGTGCTGGTTCTCCATTATTTAAATCTTAATGACTAAGGCCTGACAGGTGGTTCCCACTTTAGATCTAATTTTGCTAGAAAGTTTAAGTGGATCCATATGAAGCTCAGTGCTGGTGCATTGATGCCCCCTGCCCCAACCTCCCAACACACGCACACACAACGCACACACACACACACACACACAATCATTGACAAAAGCATCTTATAAGAGGAAAGGGTTTGTTTGGCTTACACCACCAGATCACAGTTTATCACTGAGGGAAGTCAGAGCAGAAACTCAAGCAAGCCCTGCATGGGGTTCTTCCTAGACAGGAAAGGTAGACAGGTGGGATCAGCAGATTTGACAGAGTCACTGTAGTGTTCCTCTGCGGGATGGCGAGGATACCCAGCCCAGGCAGTATTTGGAGTTTATTTTTGGACCAAAGGACCTCAGGCAGGATATTGTTCTCCCTGCCCTCTGCAGACATAGGGTTGTCTCTTTGTTTCTATAAACAATGACAGAGTCGTTTTGATTTGCATTTCCCTTATGGCTAAGGATGTTGAACATTTCCTTCAGTGTCTTTTGGCCATTTAATATTCTTCTGTTGAGAATTCTCTGTTTGTATATGTATCCCATTTTGAATTGGTTTATTTGGTATTTTCATGTCTAGTGTCTTGAGTTCTTTATATATTTTGGAGATCAGTTCTCTGTCTGATGTGGGGTTGGTGAAGATCTTTTCCCATTCAGTAGGCTGCCTTTTGTCTTATTGACTGTGTCCTTTGCTTTATAGAAGCTTTTCAGTTTCAGAAGGTTCCATTTACTTATTGTTGCTCTCAGTATCTGTGCTACTGGTGTTATATTTAGGAAGTAGTCTCCTCTGCCCATGTGTTGAAGGCTAGGTCACACTTTCTCTTCTATGAGGTTCAATGGATTTATGTTGAGGTCTCTGATCCATTTGGACTTGAGTCTATTTGTATTCTTCTACATGCTGACATCCAGTTATGCCAGCCCCATTTGTTGAAGATGCTTTCTTTTTTCCATTGTATAATTTTAGCTTCTTTGTCAAAAATCAGGTGTTCATAGGTGTGTGGATTAATATCCGGGTCTTCGATTTGATTCCCTTGGTCAACCTCTCTGTTTTTATGCCAATACCAAGTTGTTTTCATTCCTGTAGCTCTGTAGCAGAGCTTGAATCAGGGATGATGATGACTCTGGACATTCCTTTATTGTATGTTATTGTTTTGGCTGTCCTGTTTTTTTTGGTTTTTGTTTTTTTTTTTTTCATATGAAGTTGAATATTGTTTTTTCGCGAATTTTTTATGAAAAATTGTGTTAGGATTTTGATGGGGATTGCATTGAATCTGTAGATTTCTTTTGGTAGGATTGCCAATTTTATTATGGTGATCCTACCTATGCAAGAGCTTGGAAATCTTTGCATTTTCTGATATTTTCTTCAGTTTCTTTCTTCAGAGATTTAAAGTTCTTGTCATATAGGTCTTTCCCTTCTTTGGTTAGTATTACCCTAAGATTACACCAGTCACAATGGCTAGAATCAGGGACACCAATGATAGCTTATGCTGGAGAGGATGCAGAGTAAGGAGAAAGAACACTCCTCCATTGCTGGTAGGAGTACAAACTTGTACAGCCACTTTGGAAATCAGTATGGCGGTTTCTCAGAAAATTGTACCTTAAGATCCAGCAATACCAATCTTGGGCACATACCCAAAATATGTGCAATCATACTATAAGGGCATTTGCTTAACTATGTTCATAAAAGCATTATTCGTAATATCCAGAACCTGGAAACAACCTAGATGCCCCTCAACTGAAGAATGGTTAAAGAAAATGTGATACATTTACACGATGGAGTACTACTCAGCGACAAAAAAAGATGACATCTTGAAATTTGCATGCAAATGGATAGAACTAGAAAAAAAAACCCATCCTGAATGAGGTAACCCAGATCCAGAAAGACAAGCATGGTATATATGCATTCATAAGTGAATATTAGATGTAAATCAAAGAATAACGAGCCTATAATCCAAGACCCCAGAGAAGTTAGGTAACAAGGAGAATCCTAAGAGAAATATAAATAGATTCCCCTGGGATGGGGAAATAGTCAAGATCTCCTGAGAAATTTGGGATCATGGGGGTGTGGAGAGAAGGAAGGACAGAAGGGGGAGGTGAGAAAAAGAGGAAAGGGGAAAAGAACTTGAGGGAATGGGATGGTCTAGATGGGGAAAGGACAAAGAAGGAGAACAAAGAAAGAGATATCTTGATTGAGGGAGCCATTGTGGGGCTAGAAAGAAACCTGACACTACAAGATGACCCCAGCTAAGACCCTGAACAGTTGTGGAGAGTGTACCTGAGCTGACTTTTCCCTGTAGTCAGAATTGATGGCTATCTTAAATGTCATCAAAGAACCTTCATCCAGCAACTGATGCACAGATACAGAGATCTGCAGTGGAGCACTGGACTGAGGTTCCAAAGTCCAGTTGCAGAGAGGGAGGAATGGTAATATGAGCAACGGGGGGAAGGGGTCAGGACCATGACGGGGATACCCACTAAAACAGCTTACCTGAGCTAATGAAGCTCAACAACTCCAACCTGACAGTGGGGGAACCAACAAAGGACCAAACTAGGTCCTCTGAATGTGGGTGACAGTTGTATGGCTGGGGTAGACTGTGTGGCCACTGGCAGTGAGACCAAGATTTATCCCTACTGCTTGTACTGACTTTATTGAACCTATTCTCTTTGAAGGGATACCTTGCTCAGTCTAGATATAGTGAGTGGGGAGGGCCTTGTTCCTGACTCAAAGCAATGTGCTATACTTTGGTGACTTCCCATGGAAATCCTTGCCCTCTCTGAGGAGTGAATGGGAGGTTAGGTGGAGGGAGTGGGAGAGGATGGAATGGAAACTGGAATTGATTTGTAAAATGAGGGAAAAAAAGTTTTTTTTTTAAATAAATTTTAAAAATGACAGGGTAAAATGGAAGTTTGTTGCTGTTATGGTAGATCGATAAGCTTACTTTTGCACAAAAGAAATTAATCCCTAATGTATGTTTAGCTCTCTGGGAAAGCAGCCACCCTTGAAAAAGAAAAGGGGTTGTATGAAAAGAAATAATGATTCCTAGTTTGCTTCTCAATTTCTTGACCCCTCTCTTGCCTATTGTACCTTCTCAGTGGTAGGTTTTTCTGCCCCAGACAGTAGCACCAGGATGTTGAGCAAAGGCTGGTCAGGCCTATTGTACCCTCTCAGTGGTAAGTTTTTCTGCCACAGACAATAGCACCAGGATGTTGAGCAAAGGCTAGCAGGCTGGTTCTCAGCTCTGGCCTCAGGGCAGTCACCTGGCTTCACTCTTTGTCAGGACCACATAGAAGACCAGTCCTGCTAACTTCTAGTACTGCAAGCATCCTTGGAGTCTATATTAGTAACTTTAACATCACTGTGATCAAGTGCCTGGGAGAAACAACTCAGAGGGAAAGGTTTTAGGGAGTTTCAAAGTTCATCACAGTAGGAAAGACGTGGCAAAGCAGCTCCATCTATGGTGGCAGAATCTTTTTTTTTTTAATTAATTGTTTTTCCATTCAAAAATTTACACTTCCTCCCCCTCCTCCCATTCCCCTCCTGCTCCCCCACTCACCCTACTCCCTCTCCCACCCTCCTTAAGAGAGGGCAGGGAACATTGCCCTGTGGGAAGTCCAAGGCCCTCCCCTTACATCCAAGCCTAGGAAGCTTTGCATCCAGATAGACTAGGGTCCCAAAAAGCCAGTACATGCAGTAGAAACAAGTCCCAGTGCCTTTATCAATGACTTTTCAGTTAGCCCCCATTATCAGCCACATTCAGAGAGTCCAGTTTGATCACATGCTCGTTCAGTCCCGGTCCAGCTGGATTTGGTGAGCTCCCATTAGAACAGGCACACTGTCTCAGTGGGTGGACCAACCCCTGTGGTCCAGACTTCCTTACTCATTTTCTCCCTCCTTCTGCCCTTCAACTGGATCTTGGGAGCTCAGTCCGTTGCTGTGATGAGGGGCTCTGTCTCTATCTTCATCCATTGCCAGAAGAAGATTCTATTGTGATATTCGAGATAATCATCAGTGTGATAGTGGGGCAAGGCCAGTTCAGGCACCCTCTGCTCTGCTGCCCAAGGACCTAGCTGGGGACATCCCCGTGGACACTTGGGATCCCCTCTAGAGCCAAGTCTCTTGGTGGCAGAATCTTGAGGTGTGCTCTGATCTCTTCTTTGTTTCGTTGATAGAACACTCTGACCAAAAGCAACTTAAGAAAGGAAAGGGTTTTTGTTTTGTTTGTTTGTTTTGATTTTGTTTATTTGTTTTGGTTTTTACTTTGAGGTCACAGTTCATCACTGAGGGAAGTTGGTAGGAACTCAAGGAGAACTCTGAAGCAAAAACCATGGAGGAATACTGCTTGCTGTGCTTTCTCTTTTATTTACTTAGGCTCATGCTCAGGTAGTTTCCTTATACAACCCAGAATCACTTGCTCCAGGAATGGTGCCACCGATAAGTGGACAGGTCCTTCTACATCAATTAAGAGTCAAGACAGTCCCTCACAGACAAGGTTGTGGACCAACCTGATAAAGACAGTTGATCAACGGAAACCTTTTTAAAGGTTTTTCTAAGCTGTGTCAAGTTGACAGCTAATGTTAATAGGAAACTCCTTATGTGGTGGAATACCAAGAAACAGGGAGTGCAGGCTGGTATCAGGGCATGGGCATAACCTTCAAGGCACTTATGACCTACTTTTTATATCAGGCTCTACTCTAATGCTTCCACAACTTTCAAAATATTCACAAGATACAAAACAAGCATTGAAATCGTTAAACCTATTGAGGACATTTCAGATTCAAACAACAGTACCTTAGTTTGCTCATCTGAGTATGGAATTGAAGAGAGCGAGTGCAGGCCTGGACTCAATATCATCAGTTTTCATAGATATCATATTTGCAGACCACAATTACAGTGATCAGCATTTTTCTTTTGAGTCAAATCATGTTTTAACTAAAACAAAGTGAGCTGCAAGGTAAACCAGTATGTATATAGGGATAACTAGAGAGTAATGCTCTGGACATGATGAACCTTTCTCACTGTATGGTGATTAGTATGTGTCAGAGGTGAGCTAATCATATACTAGCACACTGCTGAGATTTTCTTTATGGGACTTGAGGAAGAATTGAACAGGATAAACTTTTCTGAGTGCCTCAGTGTTATTTGTCACCCTGGTTCTCCTAAGACCATTAATTATCTTCAGAAATGCTCTATTCTCCCTAGCTAGTGATGCATTATGGGATGCTGACTTGATGATAATAAAGATAGTGTGGCCTGGAACAAGGATTTCTGAACCAGGTGACACAACTTTCTGATATAGGTAGTGTAGAATTGACCAACCTGTTTGTATTGGATATTTTTCCTGTTGCTGTGACCAATTTCTGGTTAAACAACAACAAAAACAAAAAAAAAACCAACTTGATGAAGGAAGGATTTATTTTGGCTCACTGTTTTACAGTGTTTGGACAAGAGCATTGTGGTGGTATGAGTATGTGGCTCTTCCCTTTACATCATCATGGACAGGAAGCAACAGGAAGGGACCAGGAAAATTTATGGCTTATAAAAAGGTACTCCTAGTATCCAACTTTGTCTAACTAGGCCTTACCTCCCACAGTAACCCCATCTCCTGGGTAATCTGTTTGAATATTGTGTCTATCAATTGATGAGTCCTTAAGTCAGAACCCTCATGGTCCAGTTGTTGGAAAAGCACTCAAAAAAACATTCAGAGGTAGATTTTCCTATAGATTTCTCAAGTCTAGTCAAGTTGACCTGTAAGATTAGCTATCACACCATCTAGCCAACCTGTGGTCTCCAGGGCAACCAAGAGCATGGGAATTATTCCTACAAAAGTACTTTCTCCAACCTTCTTCATAGACCATGAACTCTATACACTGGCCCTGAATCTGGCTTTTCTCTTCTACTGAGATTATTGATTCCTGTCTCCCAGAAACAGGAATGGATCTTCACCCTGTTGTCAACGAATGTAATGAGTTCAGAGTCTGCCTTTGCCTTAATAAGGGGTCTCTCCAAGTGGCAGGCTGGGGTGGAAGGGTGATGCAACCATATGCCTGGCTTTTCAGCTTCTTGCCACAGTACTGTGAAGAGAATTGAGGGCAGAAAAGAATTGGAAAGAAAGCTTGAGGGTGGGACTTTTGAAGTCACTTTCTATACAAGTTCCAAGTAGGCTACTTCCTCCTGTTTTCCAGTGTACAGGCAGACAAAGAAGATCTTCAGTAGTTAACCAGGCTTCCCTTTTGCATTTCTTTCTCACTCCTTAGGATCTGACTGTAAGAATAGTTAGTGTTCCACTTAACCCAGTTGAAAATTACTGATCTAAGCCAGATTGTTTATTTCCTACATGAAGAAACAGGCCCAGAGAAGGACTGGTCACACAGCTTGAAAAAGAAGACTAGAATTACCCTTGCAGAACTTTGCAAGACCCTGGGCAAGAAACATGGATAAATAACATCAAAAGTGCACTGCTTGGCTTTGTTTTCGTCTTCCACCATAGGTGGCCTGCATCTGGGCCCAGATTCCCCGCAGACTGTTCTTTTGTGGTCAGTAAATGTCTAGATGCTGTACCATGTGTAGTGCTTGAGCTTACTGGAGTAGGCAGTTGGTGCCACCTTATCCTCATCTACATGTTGAATTTATTCTCTCTTACCAAAAGCGGGTTTTCATGTTGGAGGTGGGAAGAAGAAGCATTAATTACTGTACAGCACATGGGACTTTATGCTTTTAGCTCATTCTAGTTTCTGTATAATCCTCAATGAAAAACAACAGTTGTCTCCATTTTACCCTAAACCACATGGGTTAGTAATAATGAAGAAGGGGAAACTGTAAGCAAGGACTCAAATATGTGTCTGCAAATGTCCAGATTGCATTATTTACAATTGGACTAGAATCCAAGTGTCCATCAAGATGTACATAAATAGATAAAATACACCATATACGTATAGTGACATATTTAAGTCCACCAAATTCTGATACATACTACAGCATGGCTGAAGCTCAAAAACCTTGAACTAAGTGAAAGATGCCAGATTTAAAAGTGTGTGTGTGTGTGTGTGCGTGCGCGCACGCGCGCGCACGCACGCCACAGTATACATGTAGAGGTCAGAGGACAACCCATGGGAGTCAGTTCACTACTTTTACCATGTGGGTCCCAGGGATTGAACTTAACTTGTAGGCTTGGTAACAGGTGCCCTCAGCTCCTGAACCATCTGGCCAGCTCAGGATAGACAGACTTACAGAAATTACATTCAGGTTTTCCAGAAAGGATGTGGAAAAGATGATTGAAAGAGTGAACTCAACACCACTGAACTGTACACTTAAAAATGATTAAGCTAGCATATTGGTAAAAGTAGAAGAGTGACAGATTAAGAGTGAGGCTGGGATGTAGCCTTATTCTGTAGAGTTTGGGCTCTTCGGTGTTTGGGCTTCTCAGAATTTAACACACAGCAAAATTGTCCCCTGAATCAGTTTTCTGGGTGTAGCTAGAGTGACAAGGCGCTAAGAATGATCAAGTCTCAATGTGAGGTGGGGCTGTTGTCTTTAGCTTGCTCATGCTGATTGGACTCCCCTGTCCCTGAGTCTGGACTTCCGTTCCACTCGCACCCGTGCTGATTGGACTCCCCTGTCCCGGAGTCTGGACTTCTGTTCCACTTGCAGTGCGTCTTGATCATTTTCTCTTGTAAACGTCCTTCTGCACAAATTGTTCTTCATTCAGATATACCTCTGACTCCTGAACAGTTTTTCCTGGAAACAGAATTGTCTTTGTCTACAGCCGTTTCATTTCAGCTTCTCATAGCAAGATGAAGCAGGTCCCTTAGGGCTTTTTTTCCTTTCTTATGACCTTTCAGGTCAGAAAATTGGACATCCCTTTGATGCTCATACGGCCAGCTCTGCTTCTGCCCTCCTTTCTTCTCTGTGCGTTTCTTGTCTAGAATTCCATTTTGGGTATCTGCTTCTTGAGCATCCCTTCCTCCAGCTGTCCTGGGTGGGCAGAACACTGACCCTAGTAGTGCCTGTGCTTGGCTGACTCACTGTATATCCCACCTTCGCACCCACATCTGCAGGCCTTGAACACAGACATGACATTAACAGGCATAGGGATCACTGTCCCTCCTTCATCTTAACATCCACAGATTAAATCTTTACTAGAGAAAACTAGCCCGCTTTCAGATGGAGACTGGATTGGAAGCTATGGAACAGGAGGACAGTGACTATTCTAGAAGACAGAAAATCAGCTGGCTGTGTCCTCACCTCTCACACATGAAGCCTAAGGAACTCTCCTGAAGGGACACTCTACACTTCAGCCCCTTGGGACCAGACTGCCAATTGTGAAGAACCTGCATGAGGTGGCATTGGCTCACGTAGAACAAAACTGGCTGAATACAAACCACAAGGAAGAACCCCTTCTGCCCCAGCAACTTCCCTGGGGTTGCAAGCCCCATGTGCAAAGCCTGTGTAAACATCTCTGGTTGCACACTTGGCTTCACAGGTCACAACTGGGTATTATCAAATTGACAGAGCTCAGCTGGCCTCTCATTCCATGTCTGGGCACACTACATTTTGTTAATTATCCTCTTTTGCCTCTGACGTAAAGGGTCGAGGTCTGGGTCAGAGTCAGTGTGGTTTCCTTTCTTTCTCATTAGTGCTGTCCATATCCCAGGGCCCCTGGTTAAATTCCAGTATTATTTAAAATGTTCTCTTCCCATTGCTCAAGAATTTTTCATTCTGATTTCTGTGAAGACACTTGAAAAGCCAAGAAAATGTGTGTCTAGATCTGTTGAACCCAGTGAGTGTTCTCCTGAGAGCCATGTCTATTTCCCGGGGGTTCTGTGTTCTTCTTTGTTATCCAAAGGAACAGCATAGGTCCCAGTGGCCTAGTCAGTAGGGCTTGTTCCTCGTTCTTTCTTGCCTTCACATCATCACCTGCTCTCAGTTAGGATTCTTGTAGGTTATCCTGTTCTCTGAATGTTGTACAGAAATACATCAGTTTTGTCCTAAGGAGAAAATTAATTCATCCAGAACTTCATTTTTCTTTGAACCCTTCCCAGAGCACAGACACTAGGAATGGAAAAATGAAGGGAACTCTACTGCCTACTCAACCACTTCATCTCTAGGCATGGTTGTGCCTTGCCTCAGCTGTAGAAACACCTGTGTTGATGAGACCATCTCTCTAGCTCTCCCTGAGGACAAAGAGGCTGCCCACAGCCACCCACAGTCTTCATTGGTCTGTAACTATTGCTGCTGGGGAACTGACTTGACCTTTAAGCTCTTGGGCTGAATCCTGTGATGTGGACACAGGATGCACATTCAGGGAGTCTGTGACTGATGATAGACTTGACTCAGACCCCAGCTGGAGAAGCATCTGACTGATCACACTGTGCTCTCTACTTCTGCTTACCTATCAGAATTCTCATCTGCCCTCAAGGCCACCGTCCATAAGGTTCAAGAGGTCACCACCTAGAGAGTCATGTGCCTGCATTGTGGTGGAATTGTGGACTTCATATAGAATATTCATATAGAATATTGTTATTTCCAAACCAGAGTCAGAGTGTTTTCAATGTAACACCCCCACCTGTGTGTGGGTCTTGGGCATAAGTATGACATCTGATGGGGGTGGGGAGTTCTGGTTGAATTTTTTTTTTAAATTAGAAGATTGCTTCCCCTCATTTATCACTATCTCCCACAGATTAAAATCTTTACTGGAGTTACCACACATGATGGCACATGCCTTTAATTCCTTCTCAGAGACAGGCAGGTTTTCGTTGAGGCCAGCTTGGTCTACAAAACGAGTTCCAGGACAACCAGGGATACACAGAGAAACTCTGTCTTTAAAAAAAATCAACAAGGGGCTGGAGAAATGGCTCAGTGGTTAAGAGCACTGCCTGCTCTTCCAAAGGTCCTGAGTTCAATTCCCAGCAACCACATGGTGGCTCACAACCATCTGTAATGGGGTCTGGTGCCCTCTTCTGGCCAGCAGGCATACATGCAGACAGAATATTGTATACATAATAAATAAATAAATAAATAAATAAATAAATAAATAAATATTTAAAAAATGTTAAAAAAAATCAACGAAGGTGGGCGGTGGTGGTGCACGCCTTTAATCCCAGCACTTGGGAGGCAGAGGCAGGCGGATCTCTGTGAGTTCGAGACCAGCCTGGTCTACAAGAGCTAGTTCCAGGACAGGCTCCAAAACCACAGAGAAACCCTGTCTCGAAAAACCAAAAAAAAAAAAAAAAAAAATCAACAAACAAAAAATTCTTCACTGGAGAAAAATCTAGCCCCTTTTTAGACAAAAAGTAGCAGGGTGTTACCTTTCGGTTACTCAAACACCTAACCACATAGAGCTCAGACTCTGGGTCTTTGAGATCTTCATGAAGTAGAAAGATGACAGGTTGGGCTTACCTTCCTAGAAGCTTGGAGACTGCTG
The DNA here is from genome assembly GCF_014885135.2 of Alexandromys fortis. NCBI lineage: Eukaryota > Metazoa > Chordata > Mammalia > Rodentia > Cricetidae > Alexandromys > Alexandromys fortis. The sequence goes on along the minus strand of NW_026067893.1, from coordinate 93,052 downwards.
AGCCCTGAACTAGGCTCTGGACAGATCTCTGGATAAGTGCCTCTGAGACTGGCCATGAACACTCTATAGTGGAAGCAAGGGAAGGTTCTGGTTTTATGAGGGCTGAAGCTTAAAGGATGTGGGAAATATTCTCATTTAAGAAAATAAATAGCAGTTGGGCATGGTGGTGCACACTTCTAGCACTTTGGAGGCTGAGGCAGTAGAAGCACCATTAGTTTGAGGTCAGCCTGAAGTATAAGCAAGATCCTGCCTCATGGAGCGAGAGAGATGACTAAACTGTTATGAGTATTTGCTGCTCTTACTTAGGACCTGAGTTTGATTCTCAGCACCCACATGGTGGCTCATACCATCTTAACTCTAGTCCAGGAATCTGGATTCTCTCTTATAATGAGAGCACCAGACATGTACATGATACACATACATACAAGCAGGTTAAATATTCATACACATAAAATAAAATAATTCTTCAGTAAATTCTGCCTCAGAGGGGATGAACAGAAGGAGGGAGGGAGGGAGGGAGAAAATGAGGGAGGGAGGGAGCACCATATGGGGGGATACAAAGATACTTTAGTGTTTAAGAACACTCATTACCCTTGCAGAGGGCTTGGGTTGGGTTCCTAATACCTACACGACAGCTTAAAACCATTATCTGTAACTGTAGTTCCAGGGCATCTGACACTCTCCTCTGCTCCACAGGTACCAGACATGCACACAGTGCGCATACAAACTGTAGGTAAAACACTCAAAAAATAAAAATAAATTTTAGCTGGGCAGTGGTAACACATGCCTTTAATCCTAGAGGCAGGTAGATATCTGTGAGTTTGAAACCAGCCTGGTCTACAGGGCAAGTTCCAGGAAATTCAAGATTATACAGAGAAACCCTGTATTAATAAATCTATCTTTTTAAAAAAGAGCACACCATGTACAAAAGTAAATACTGAAAACAAAACAAGAAATCACCAAATTCCTGGAGCCATTTCTGTTTACTGGAAGTGTTTTTATAGAAATCCTGTCCACAGAAACTGATTTTTCCTCCTCCTTTGAAATATTCTATAGCTCCCTGGGGCAGGAAATAGAGAGCTCCAAGCTTAAATCTTACTGCAGATGTTGTATGGAGGCCACTAGTTCGTTCCCAACTGCTTAGCCACAAAATAACCACACAGAAACTGTATTAATTAAATCACTGCTTGGCTAATTGCCTCTAGCCTCCTATTGGCTAACTCTTACATCTTAATTTAACACATTTCTAGTAATCTGTGTATTGTCATGAGGCTATGACTTACTATGTAAAGTTCCAGCATCTGTCTCCAGCAGGGCTACATGACTTCTCTCTTACTCCACCTTCTTTCTCCCAACATTCAGTTTAGTTTTCCCCACTTAGCTCTGTTCTTCCATACTCTGCTGTAGGCGCAAAGCAGTTTCTTTATTAACCAATGGTATTCACAGCATACAAAGGGGAAGCCCACATCACCTCCCCTTTTCTATTTAAATAAAAAGGAAGGTTTTAATTGTAACATAGTAAAATTACATATAACAAAACAGGTATCAAGCAAGAATTATTATCAAGCAACAATATTTATATCTTCTTTAACTTTTATCATAACTAAAGAATACTATAAATTCTTCAATTCCATCAAAGACTCCAGAAGGAGATAATATTACCTAAGTAAACAGAAAGTGCATTGTAAGCAACTTCCAAAACTCTAGAATTTACAGAGACTTCTTGCTGTCTGGACAGTCACCCAGATTTCTTATATACCATTGGGACATCCGTCTTCGGCCTACAGGTTCATAATATCCAGCAGACTTTTCCACAGAGCAGGAAATTTCAAAGACAGTTCCACCTATATTTGCAGTTTGTCAGTCACTTTTTCTGTGTCCTGCAGAATGTCTGCCAGGAACCCCAAAGAATGATCTCACCTTTAGGCAAGTTTAATAGTCATTTCTCTGTGGGTCCTGCATGTCCAGTTCACACAACATACCATCAAGCAGTCCAGGCAAGAGCAGTTTCTTGCCCAAATGGCTAACATACTCCATGAGGAGCCTCTTCAATGCCCATCATCTTTTTGAAATAATTGGTGCTGCCAGGAGCAGATGTGTCTCGTTGTCATGAAAAGTCCTATGTTCTTAAACATTTTAAATGCCATATTCTGTAGTCTTTGAAAGGTTTGAAGAATGCTTATCCATCTGAAATACAACTCTGTACATCTAGAAAACCTAACTAAAATGACTACAAGCTTGACTATTGTGGGTGACTATCTATTAACCTATATTTCTTAATTATACATTACATTTTTAAATGAGCTGCACAAACACAATACCTTAATCAAGAGCAGAAATATACATTTAACAAAATTGAACTAAAATTTGTATCAATAAACCAAGATCCATACCAGTGCAAATCTATATCATATCCCTCTTTAAATGTAAACAAACATTTATAAATAATATTTGGGAATTTGGATATCATTCTCGCCAAAGTGCTTCCTGCTTTTTGTTGGGCAAAGTAATTTTTGAGGGGTGTTTACAGTGACTTTCAGGGGGTCTTAGTCCATTAAACCACATTAGTCTAGAATTGATCCATAGGTTCTCATCTTCTGTCGAAACAAAAGCAGAACCTCTTTTCTAAAGCAACATATTCTTAGACCCAAATTTTAAAGACAAGATATCTTTAAAGCATATTTGTTGGTTACTTAGCTCATTCACAGTCAAAAAAATCAAAGAAAACACAATAATATTCATAATCCAGACTCTATTTTCCATCTTTACGTGGCTTATTATTTTTTACTCTATAACTTTTTAATATTTATTTTATTATCTTTACTTCTTTAATGTATAACTGTCTGTACTCTGTCTCTTTAAAGACTTTGTTTTATATTTTTCCTTAACCATTTACTTCCTTTTATGACTCTATACTCTATCTTTTCTCTTCTAAGCCTATGTACATTTTTAAACACACTGTGTCTCACTTAGAGGTCTTTTATTTCTGAATCTCTCCTTATTGTACATCTGTAATCCTTTTCTGACCAGGATGACTTCTTAAAAAGCTGAGTACTTCTTAAAAACCTAAGCGGAATCATTGCTAGGGTTAATATGGCCCTGCCTGCTCTCTCCACCCAGTACAACATGGTGGAAGTCCATTAGTGCCTGAGATTTCCGGGTGGGAGCCATCCTTACCACCTCAACTCTGATAACCTATGCTGGCCTATGTTGGCCTATGCTGCCACCAAGTAACTAGCAGCATGCTGCCCACAAACTCCATTTAAATGCTCAGCCTCCCGAAAAAGCCAGAGTTTGCACTGGCAGCATGGCCCAGAAAACCACCATTTTAAAATCGTGTGGCTTTTCTTTTCTACTACTGCTGAATCAGGAAAACCTCTCTTAAAGGAGCCATCGTGTTAAGCCATGCTTAACTCTGTTTTTTTGTTTGTCTAGAATTCCTTCCCAAAGATGAACCCATAGTAGATATGGCACTACCCTGACTGGGCTGGAGAGCACCTGGACCCAAGAAATGTCTCCCAAAAGTAACTGCATCTTTTCTGGCCTTCAGCCACAAGTATCTGTCTGAAATTCCCCCTGACTTTCTATTTAGTTCTAAGAAAATTGTCCCTAGTGTCACCAAAGCAGAGATAGACCAGATGACTCCATGAAGCTAACTTCTGGTGTCTGAAGAAGGATTCTTTTTTCAAAAAATTTGGTGTCATACTTGGAACCTAGGACCTTGCAGGTAACAAGCAACACTGTATCACTGGATAACTCATAGCCTAAACACATATGTGTACATACCTTTATTTAACAAGCATATTAAGCACCTTCTGTGTTCTGAACCTCATCATTTGTTTCAGCAAGTAGAGTTGAGAAATTTCAGGTTTGAAATTTAGGTAGACCTGAATCAAGGGTCAAGTCCATTTCCTGAATATTTAGTCTCTTAGGAAATACTCCAATTTGGAAAACTGGAGTGAAATACCAACCTATTTTACCCCAGCTCTCTAAGTCTCAGCATATATGCCTATGTCCCTGGAGCCATGAATTACACTTTACATCATACTTTCCAAGAGAAGCAGAAGTATAAATGATAGGAAACTCACAGGGAGGGTCTAGCACATTGTGGCCTCTGCTCAGCACCAGCGACTGTCAAGCCAGCCCTCTCCCCTGGTGCCCATAGCCGCTGCCTCCGATCCTGGGTCCTGCTAGGTGTCTGATTGCCATTCCTTCCCTACTCCTATTGCCAGGCTTCCTATAGCCGATACAAATCCCCTCATGTAAAGGGGCATTCAGAGTATATTTGTAGGAGTGTTCATTCCTTATTCCCCTCCCTGAGGAAAAACGAGGATCCTCAGAACATCTGCCTTCACCCATGTTCAGCAGGACAAGCCAAACCTTTTGTTTAGAAAGAGGGGAACCCCTGAGGACTCCTTTGTTCTAGAATCTTGCCTTTCTGCTGTTTCGCTTTTCCTGAGAAAGTTGGAGATTGCAAATAGTTTACATACAGAATGTCAGCTGCCCACATATGAAAATATACACATCATTAAGACCTAAGTACTTGCGTCTGGAGATAGAGCAGACAGTCTCCCCAGCTGACCTTTTGTCCACTGGCAGAACCACTTCTAATGAGCATTAAATTCCTCACAGGGATGTTTTTGTATGTTGAAGCAAAACATATGTTGGACATTAGCTTGTGTGCATGCATGCATGTCTGTTCACCTGCACATGTATGCACTACCTGTGACAGGACCATATAAGCAACATTGATCAAAATATGAATAATATGCTACGTTTCCTTTTCCAACATCCATGGTTTGCTCTTTGAGGTCATAGTCACGGTTTTACATGCTAATTAGGAAGGAGCTTGGTGTCCTTCACCTCCTGCCGCTGTTTAGGGATGGGGCTTTCTGGTCAAGTTGCCAAGGTTTGAATCTTAGTTTTTATTTTTTTATTTTTTTTTGAGGGGTGCAATGAACTTTATTGATGATATTCAAGAGAGTAGGGCTCCCTAAGCCCCCTCCTGCTATTCTGGGGGTCTGGGATGGAAACTGAGGGAGATGCTCAGTGTCAAGGGTTAGTTAGGACAGGGACTGCTCAGCAGCCGAGGACCTCTCTCTTGCTGTGTCCTTGCTGGGATGGGTGGTCCAGGGCGGGCTTCTTACTCCTTGGAGGCCATGTAGGCCATGAGGTCCACCACTCTGTTGCTGTAGCCGAATTCATTGTCGTAACAGGAAATGAGCTTTACAAAGTTGTCATTGAGAGCAATGCCAGCCCCAGCATCGAAGGTGGAAGAGTGGGAGTCACTGTTAAAGTCACAGGAGACGACCTGGTCCTCAGTGTAGCCCAGGATGCCCTTTAGTGGGCCCTCGGATGCCTGCTTCACCACCTTCTTGATGTCGTCATACTTGGCAGCTTTCTCCAGGCGGCATGTCAGATCGACGACGGACACATTGGGGGTAGGAACGCGGAAGGCCATGCCCGTGAGCTTCCCGTTCAGCTCTGGGATGACTTTGCCCACAGCCTTGGCAGCGCCAGTGGACGCAGGGATGATGTTCTGGGCAGCGCCACGGCCGTCTCGCCACAGCTTCCCAGAGGGGCCATCCACAGTCTTCTGGGTGGCCGTGATGGCATGGACTGTGGTCATGAGTCCTTCCACGATGCCAAAGTTGTCATGGATGACCTTGGCCAAGGGGGCTAAGCAGTTGGTGGTGCAGGAAGCGTTGCTGACAATCTTGAGGGAATTGTCATATTTGTCATGGTTCACACCCATCACAAACATGGGGGCATCGGCAGAAGGGGCGGAGATGATGACCCTCTTGGCCCCACCCTTCAAGTGGGCCCCAGCCTTCTCCATGGTGGTGAAGACACCAGTAGACTCCACAACATACTCGGCGCCGGCATCCCCCCATTTGATGTTGGCGGGATCTCGCTCCTGGAAGATGGTGATGGCCTTCCCGTTGATGACAAGCTTCCCATTCTCAGCCTTAACTGTGCCTTTGAACTTGCCATGGGTGGAGTCATACTGGAACATGTAGACCATGTAGTTGAGGTCAATGAAAGGGTCATTGATGGCAACAACATCCACTTTGCCAGAAGTGAAGGCAGCCCTGGTAACCAGGCGTCCAATACGGCCAAATCCGTTCACTCCGACCTTCACCATCGTGTCTCTGGAAAGAGGCTGGCACTGCGCGAAAAGAAGCGGCTGTCTCTAGAACAGGCAGGAGCAGAGAGCCTGAATCTTAGTTTTTAAACCTCAGTTGTGTGACCTTAGGCAAATCATTTAACTTCTGAGCTGTCTCTGTATCTGTAAACTAGAGATGTCAATAACAGAACTTGCCTTGAGAGGTTGGACAAGACCACACTGGACAGCCTCATACCTGGCTTGTGGTAAGGAGGTGTTCATTGTGCAACTGCCATGAGGACAGCGATCATGGCTGTTACTACTGGGAGGTGAGGTAAGGTAGAAGGCCCTAGTTGCTAAGAGGATTCTTTTGGCTGTGGGTCCTGAAGCATCTCTTGGGTCATGGGTACCATGATGGGTGAAGAAGGGTTCTGTCCATGGGAGCAAGCAAGGGCCCCATGACAAAGTTTACTAAGGACATGTCCAGAGCATTGGGAGAGAGGCCAGAAAGGGGAAGCAGGTCTGGAAGGGTATTTGAGGGACAGCTCTAAGAAGTTCATGGCTTGATCCTGAAGGCAGTAAGGATCATAGGAATTGTGTTATCTGGTAAAACTGCTTTGAGTGTTATGATGTCAAACCAATAGAGAAGTGATTGGAAGAATTTATGAGGCAACTCCTAGGAGAGACTTCTGGAAAGCAGAGTGATGACGTGGAGATGGAGAGATTTTAGGATCCAGGATGACTAGGAATGTAAAATGCGGACAACCTGGTTTTGAGTGGAGCTGATGAGGTCAAAGCTGTGTCTTCCCCATGGAACTGGACCAGAACTTATAAGGTTCAAGTCTACAACTGACTCAGATGCTCCTTATCTCTACAATAAGCAACATTAGAGCACTAGGGCCCTTTTCTCTCAGTTTTCCTATCTGTGCCATGATGGATCGAAAAGTGATCACCTTTTCAAGTTCAAGGTTCTTTCTAAATATCTCACCCAATTTGTAGGGTGTATATTTCCAAGATGGCTCAAAGGGGATGCAGAGGACTGTCGATGACCACTGAGGAGATATGTGGGTGGAGGAACCTGAAGGTCCAAGTAAACCTGCTTGTGTAACTGATCCACTTTTCACTTCAACTTCTTGAAATACTTTGATGCAGAGACAAAGCCTTGGCTATGAGAGCCCAAGATATTTGGGCTTTTTCTGGTGTGAAAAAAATGCATTTTTTTTTCTTCTTTCTGTTACACAGGGTCTCTAGGAATAGTTGACATCATTGAGGTCATCAGTGTCTCCACTTTAAAGATGTCCTCTACAGGCTCATGACTCTGCAGTCTCCACCTACCCACTATTCTTTTTATAAGTCTGCATTTTCTAGACTGGTCTTACTATGTAACTTCGGGCCTTCAGCAAGAACTCTCTCTTCATCCCCTACATCCTCTGTCTCCCTCGAGGCCCTGCTCTTATCTTAAACTACTCAAGGTTTCCTTCCCGAATTGATCAGTTATTCTTCCGTTTCACTGTTGTAGTAAAGGCTATACTACTGGGTGAAAGTCATCTAGGCTGACTGTTTCAACTGTTCCCCTCTGGCTTCCCCACACTTGAGGACAGAAAGCTGTGCCCTGGCCTTCTCCCTCTCATTGGGAAGCAGTACTGAAGGGGCTCAATAGTGCCATCTTGTGGACCAACTGCTTAATCGATGGCTGAATTGGCAAAGGCTGATCTGGATTCGACTCCATCTCTCCAACAGTGAGCTTGTAACCATCAGCAGAGGCCTTGTGTGTTGGGGTGATGTACACATGCTTTGTGGCGTGATTGCTGGCCTTGTCCCAGGACAGACCCATGCCTTCTCTGCCCTCCTCAGTCTGCCTCTGTCCCCCAAATTCCTAGGCTTATTTCTTTTATGAGTTCAGCACTGAAGGCTCTGTGACACTGCAGGACTCTGGAGGACCAAGCATTGTACAGTGCTGTTCCCAGGAGAAAGATTGCAACTTTTCACATACAAGACACTAAGCCACCCCAACCAAGCTTATACTTACTCTGTATCCATTTCATTACCTATACAGCTTCAGGATCCCCCAACTCTTTCATTCAACCAGACCACTACCTCAACCATCTCCTCTACACATTCCAAGGCCTGTGGTGCCTGCATCATGCATAACTGGCCACCAGTGTCACACTTGAGATTTTCAGTGGTTGTGTACCTAGTTGGCATGTTGATGCTTAGGGGCACAGAATAGATATCACAGGGAGGTGATATTCAAAGGACAAAAGTAAGAAAAGAGGCCTAGACAGAAACAAAGGGACAAGGCCATCCACTGTCAGGGGCCTGCTCTGCTTCAGAATGGCATGGAGGATTTTTTTTTTTAATGTGTGACAGTGCCTAGGAAAACTCTTACATGAATTTTTTCTTTCTTTCTGCATGGAGAGGTGTGTTCTGGTAAACTTAGACTTCAAGAACTGCTAGGATCCCCAAGAACAAGAAGAGGAAGCCTCTGGGAGAGTAATGAACAAGGCAAAAAAGGCAGTGAAGAACATAGCAGGAGGTTCCCAGGAGAGTTGCGCCCTGATCTGGTGTCTTCTGTCTGACTCTTCTGGCAAACTCAGGCTTCCAGTCTAGATCTCTCTTTTCTTGGAATCACTGGAAAGAGGATTTGGTTTGAATCACTTAATTTCTTTTAGTTGAACCAGAAGCTGAATTTAAACCCATAGTTATTAAACCAAAACATTATTATCTGTCTATTCTGTGGCTCTCCTGCCAGGGCTCTTTGCCTGTGGGCAGCCAATCCCAAGTAAGAGAATTGCCTGATGTTATGTGCATAAATGGGTTACCTTTAGACTCATGGCAGTCCTGCTGTCCCTGAGAAAAGAACCCTGTTGGTTACTCTCACCTACAAGTAAAGGCTGAAGAGGGGGTGAAGAGGCTTCAGGCTAGGTTCTGTTTTGTCTCCGACTTCATCTTCCCAAAAGTCTTTTGAGATGAGTCCAGCCCATTTTGGTCTTTTCTTCCTGTGAACTTACAGGCTGCTGGCAGACCTTACAGTGTCTTGCTCCCTACACTAGAAGATAGAGGAGGGGACCAGATGACCATTACTTCCAGTCAGATCTCAACCAAAAGTAATCCAACCTGGGTTCAAATTTCTTCTCTACTCCTTCTTGACTGCATTATCTTGGGAAAATTACTTAACCTTTCTGAACTTTCATCTTCTGCAAGGTGATGACATAGTTGTCCCTATCTCATAGAACCACCGTGTATATTAAATAATAATGTGTGCCAGGCGTTCCATTCATTATTGAGCAAGATTGGGTGTTAGTGTATGTAAAGCATGGTAATAGACTTTTTTTTTTATTGCTTTCCAATATTAGATCTGTAAGTAACTTTCATTTGTTAGTAAAGAAAGGTCAGGGGCTAAGAAAATGTGAAGCCATCAAGTTCTGGTTTTAGTTCATTTTGTGTAATTACCATATGTAACCAAGGGACATTGGGACTTTTCTGGTAGGGTGTCTGTCACCTTATGGCATGTCATTTGTATGGAGAAAAACAATTGAGGTCAATACCACACTGGCTTTAACTTTTTCTCTCCTACTTTCCCCATGCCAGTTGCCAGTTGGGCTGATAAGGTATAAGCTGGGTCTTGTGTAGGTGAAAAACAGAAAGACCCTGGTGCCTAGTACAGACAATTTGTCAACTTGGGCCCCTCCTCTGTGAAGCTAAAGAATGGCTTCCTTCTTCCCCACAACTCCCACATCCAGCGTCTCTCACACTAAGATCAAGATCAGACCCTGACCCAAGGCATTCTGTGATTGACACTTATGCAGTGAGCATAAGTGCCAGGTGTAGAACCCACCTTCCCAACCCAGGTGGCCTACCAGCCAGCCCTCTTTCTCCTGAGTAAGATTTGCCTACAGCTGTTGGCTTGTAATTTTATTGCCTGCAGTTACTGGCTCTGAAGAGACTAAACTGCCAGAATCCCCCAACCAAATTTATCTTCTTCTTAGGGGGAAACTTTGAAAAATTCTTGAACTCTAAAAGTTCAAAGAAGCCTTCATCATCTCTGGAGTACCTTTTTCCAGAGAAAGAGATGGAGCCACAGGATGGCTAAGGTCAGGCCCCTGACTCCAGTAGGAGAATAGACATCTTCTCTTTGGGATACAATCTTAAGTTCTTAGGGCAGAGAATGGGAAGAGGACAGGAATAGATCAGGCAGAGTTCACAGAAGGCAGAGGGAACTGCTACCACCTAAGACAGCTTATGTGCTCTTGGTGAAAATGCCTTTACAGCCACACCACAGGCCACCTCCACCAGGGCTGGGGCCTCTCCAGCCAGCCGAGGAGGGAGTCCCCAAGGGGGGTGAGCCCACACAGAGGGCAGGTCTGGGAAAGAAGAAATAGATTTCAGCATTTGAAACCATGAGGAACAGAAAGTCAGCCACTTCCTTTATTCAGTAGGGATGTACTAGATGCTACCTCCCCACTCCACCACCCCCAGGATCAGCTTCCAGTAGGCACTGCCTGATGGACCTTAGCTTGTGTCCCAGCCCTATAGCTACATCTCTGTAGCTGAGAGAAAAATCAAACCATTCATAATTTACATTGCTTTTTTTTTTTTTTTTGGAGTCTGCTTGTTGCAGTTTTCTAAAAATTTCCCTGTGATTTACTAAAATTCCACTTGAAGTTCAGATGGTGTGTCAAGTCCTGGGAACAGTTGGCAAGGGTGAATGGCAGAGAGGGAATGGGTGAAGCTGGGGAAACAAGATTCTGAGATGCAAAGAGCCCTCCATGAAGTCACATAGCAGGAAATCTCACACTACGTCTGGGCTCATTCACTGCCGTCCATTTTAGAAACCTCTCTGCCACACTAAACACTGTCCATGCATTGTAGGCCAATTGTGTGTGTAGTGGGCGCAGACAGAGGGCAGGCAGCCAAATGTTAGGACAGGTATCTACATCTATGTACCATCACCTGGCATCTGGCTTGTCTTTGACCCTGTATCTATGAGGCAGTTCCAGCCACCCTGTTCCTCCCTCCTCACTGACAACAATCCTTTTCTTCTTCTAGTCCCCAGTCTTTATCGCCCAAGTTGGCCAGGACCTGGTCTCCCAGACAGAGACGAAGCTCCTGCAGAGGCCTTGCAAGGAACTCTTCTCTGCTTGTGTTCAGTAAGTGTTCTACCCATCAGGGTCCTCCCACCTGGGAGAGTCCTGCCTATTTGAATAGGTCTTGCCTGCTGTGGGATAATGCTATTGTATACTTTAAAGGTTTGTCACTTGTATTAGTTTAATAACATACTGATTGGCCATTGGCCAGGATGAAAGTATAGGCAGGGAGACCACTAAGAGAATTCTGGATAGAGGAAAGGAGAGAATCAGTCACCACCCAGATGCAGAGGAAGCAAGATGATAATGCTTCACTGAGAAAAGGTTATCAAGCCACGTGGCTAAACAGAGACAAGAATTATGGGTTAATTTAAGTTGTAAGAGCTAATTAATAATAAGCCTGAGATAATAGTCCAAACAGTTTATAATTAATATAAACCTCTGTGTGTTTCTTTGGAACTGAATGGCAGTGGGACCAGGTGGAACAGAAATTTCTGTCTACACTTGCCTACTTGGGCAAACCTGTGCCTACCTGGGCTGACTGACCCTTATCTATCTGGACAGACTCCCACCTATGTAGGCAAATCTTTTTCCTCCTTGAAAGATAGTGTTTTTTCTTCTAGACCAAACCCAAAGCCTGGGTTCTTAGGGACTGTATCCCACTCTGTCTTTTTCCACCTATGAATCATAGCCCCTTCTCTACCTCAGCAAGTCAGCATCTATTCTCACTTCAGCTCATGGTCTCCTCAGAGAACTCCTCCTGAGTTGTAATTTAATATAGCTCATCTCTGAGATTGTTGACTTAATGTTTGTGATTTACCGTTTTATGTTCCCATTTGCGTATCTACCCCATACTCCCTGCCTTACTACAGGACCTGAAACAATTGCTTGCAAGGTCAATCCAATTAAGCAACCATTTGAAGAACAAACAGGCCTCTGGCCAGGTGTAGAGCATCCATTGCAAGGCTTGGCTTGTTTGCATTCTAAAGGCAGTAACCCACTAGACTCTGTCTAGCTCCTTCAAGGTGGAAATTATAACAGGTTCATCTTTTTGTCACTCTGGACTAGGTCTGTCCATGATTACTTGAAGGGAGACCCCTTCCATGAGTACCTGGACAGCATGTACTTCGATCGTTTTCTGCAGTGGAAATGGTTAGAAAGGTGAGTACCATGCACTCATCACGTGGAAGTGTGCGAGTGTGAGGGATAGGGTAGAGTTCATCTGTATGATAATTCATACAGAGATAAGATGCCTTCTGTAAACTCCTGGTGATAATCAAGTTGACCACTCTCCTTCCACTAATGTTTTGGGTAGTCTAGAAATGCTATGGACTTATGAAAGAAATGCTATTGACTGGGTTGTGCCCCCATACACATCAACTTGTTTATGCTTCTTTGGTTCTCTGTCTTTCTCTATTGTATACTGTGTTCTTCTCTCTCTCTCTCTCTCTCTCTCTCTCTCTCTCTCTCTCATTCTGAAGATCAAACCCTGCACCTGCTAATTATATGCTGACTATACCCCTAGCCCCCAGTCTTAGGTTTTTATGCTACCTTCCCTAAAGGATGAATAGCTTCGAACATAAAACTCTGTGTACTTTTGGCAGTACACTCTCAAAAGGCACTAATTGTGATCTGTGAGGGGCTTGCTCAATTGCCCTCCAAAACAGCCACCTCCAGTTTCTAGCCCTGCCAGTGCCTGAGCCCCTGCTCCTTATATTCTGTACTGTTCTCATGTTTTCCTCCCACTAGTGAGCAGTGGGGTATCTTTACTCGTTATTTTCCCCTCACTAATTATAAGTGAGACTGAGCATCTGTCTAGTTTATTTGCTGCCCCAGTCTCTTCAAAGTTCTCTCAGGGGTAACTCTTTCTTGGGCACATGTAGCCTCTCTGTGACTGACAAGAAAGCAAAAGTCATGAAAGGGACATGATTTATCTCGTCGCTGATTAGGCAAGTCAATTCTGAGGGGCTAGGAGAAATATTCCAGCCTCATTTTATGACTAGCAGAGTTTATACCTGGCTTAAAGCATTCCTGGATAGACTGGGAATGGAAGTGTCCCCTCAGGTCAGGAGTCCCTTCCACAGAAGCTTGGTATCCCGGGGTATGTATGCTCCACACTCAGAGAAGGAAGCCATATTATTCTATGGACTGTACTGTACAGCACTCATGGGCCAAGTCCCTCACAGATAGTTAAAGGCTATGGGCCGGGAGCCATCTCAAGGCCCCAGGGAAGACCTGTCTTCTATGCATCCTTCAGAACACTCATCATGAAAGCAACCTGCTTAAAGCCATTGTTTTTCTATCCTGGCCAGTGAGAATGACCTGACCAGGTCTCAACTTTGTTCATGGCAGCACTGGGATCCAAGCCTTCAACATACAAACCTTGGGGACACAGTTTTACATTCAAACAATGACAGCACTCACAAGCAAGGCACATCTAGCTTAGGTGTGGTCAACTTGAAGATCCCCAGAACATTCCTGTTCTTTATTACAAATAATGACATCTACTACAAAAGCAACTTATGAGAAGCTTTGGTATACATTTTCCTTCTCATTAAATCCATTTTATTGAAGATGGAAGGCCTAGAGAGTTTGGTGGGTTGGCTCTAGGCTACACAGCAAAGAACTGGCGAAGGCCAGAATCTGAATACAGTCTTTCAAGCCCTTGGTTCTCATTCTACCCAGCAGTCCAATTCTAATTGATTCTTGGCTGTGGCCACTGGCTTTTTTTTTTTTTAATTTATCTGCACTAGCTTCATGAAATGGACATTTTGATTACTACAAAGTTAAGAATATGCCCTTTGAGCCGGGCGGTGGTGGCGCACGCCTTTAATCACAGCACTCGGGAGGCAGAGGCAGGCGGATCTCTGTGAGTTTGAGACCAGCCTGGTCTACAAGAGCTAGTTCCAGGACAGGCTCCAAAATCACAGAGAAACCCTGTCTCAAAAAAACCAAAAAAAAGAAAAAAAAAAAGAATATGCCCTTTGGAAGGTACTAAGTTCTTAGAGCCAATAAGATAGGATCCTAGATTAGGAATGCCCCACATCACTGATAACACCCCACCTCTCCAATGTTTCCCCCTCAATCATGACATATTTAAACAGTGTTACTGAAATATTAAGGGGAATTTTTCCCTCCCAGGGTTAACCAAGAATTTCCTAGGAAATTGCAGAACAATCATTTTATAGTAGAGGACCTCTGCAATAGTGGTGACTGACTGTTTATTCTCCATGCATTGTAAACGGTTATGCCAATATAAACTTTTCTGCCCTTATGTAGTGGCTGTAGGAAAGGCTTCTTGCCCTGTGTCAGATGCTAGCTCTTCTCTGGACACCTGAGATGCCCTAGTGCTAAGTAGGAAGCCAGGTACTGAGGGTTTCTGTGACATGGTGCTTTGTCAGTCCTCCTCCTCAAATGGATCCAGTTCTTTGACCCAGTTCAGTCTCCTCTAGCCCCTGTCCTGCTCAGGACATGGAATTTTATAGGGCATGGAGTGGAGCGTGCGCGCGCGCGCGCGCGTGTGTGTGTGTGTGTGTGTGTGTGTGTGTGTGTGTGAGAGAGAGAGAGAGAGAGAGAGAGAGAGAGAGAGAGAGAGAGAGAGAATAGCCCTTGTGCTCCAAGAGGTGGTTTCCCATATTACTTACATTGATAAGTCCTTGCCAACCAGGACAGGGATAAAAACAAGCTTTTCACCCTAGAGTTCTTGGCAAAAGCTAGATTATTTTATTTGTTATCTATTTGGGAACTGGGAAGCTGCAGACAGAAAATGATGGGTATTTTATCACCACTTCTTTGGTCATTCATGGTATTCTAATGTCCTGGATGGATGGAAATATAGCAAAGCAGTCCCTGTGAAGGAAAGTTTAAGAGCTGATGATCACAGAGTACCTGAAACAGACCTATAACCAGCAACATTTGCTCTAAGCAAGGTGCACTCACTCATGAGTGCCCAGAATAGCAAGTATGGGCACCTGCTGGACTAACTGAGCTCTACAGGTGTGGGGAGATCTGTATGTTCCTATGTGGCCTCTGCCCCCCCCCCCCACACGTACACACACACATACCATATGAAGCAGAGTTCCCTTTTAGGTCTGGTCACAGACTGTAAGTTTGGGAGAGAGCAAAGGGATGTTGTCAGTGGAAGAGTAGCAACTAGGGAGCCTTTAGTTGTATGGGCTGCACTGAGTTCCTCCAGAGAGAAGTCCTGACTCAACCTGGTTAAGCCCTGTGGGCTTATTCTTCCAAACCTTCTTTGTCCTTCTGAGCAAGCCAGGGTGGCTCAGCCCCTAGATGCCCAGGATCCGGAGCCAAAGGTCTGAGTCTCTAGTACAGCCTCAGAAGAAGGCATTGCATGTCCTTGGCTTGTTCCTTACCAACCACCTTATCTGTTTTTTATGGGTCTTAAATCTTACCTTCAGGATATCAATGTCAGATTCTTGATATTTTTCAGGCAACCAGTGACCAAAAATACTTTCCGGCAGTACCGGGTGCTGGGCAAAGGTGGCTTTGGAGAGGTGAGTGAAAATCTTCATTAAAGGGTCTGGCCTCTGCTCCCTTTCCTCACCCTTTTTAGATCAGTAGTGCTTTCAGAAGGATCTTCTTGTTCTGCCCTGGCCCTCTGCTAGGAGAGAGGTCTGGTAGCAAGGGGTCTGGCCTGGGCGTGGACATATTTGTGAGAGAGAAAGGAGAGTAACAAGAGCCTTCACTGCCCTGTGAGGGCAGGTGAAGTGGAGGTTCTTTCCACAACCTCAAGTGGGGGCTTCACGGAAAGGATGGGTCCCCTGGGTTGTGTTTGAGGATGTATGAGGGCACTGAACAACCTTGGCCAATGAGGGGTCCACGTGATACTGCTAGTATATCTTGTTACAGGAATAGAGATTTAATAATACTATGTGGTCCTTTCAATATTTGAGGTCAGCCTTGTTTCCATTTTGAAGCCAAGGAAAACTGTTCAGAAAAGACTGGTGACTTAGGCAAGGTCATATAACCAGTAAAGAAAGAACTGGTGCTAAACTCTCAATGCCCTTCCCGTTTCTCTGAGTTGTAAAGTTGGGGTTCCTGAAGGTCTTCTTTCACTGTACTCCCAAAACAAGCTCTTCTAGCTGGCAGGAAAAAATTCACTTGTACCTGATGTGGGGATCAGGGGTAGCACTTGAAGCCTCAGCCAGTCACCTGACTTTATGCTGTGGTCATTTCAGTACCTTCAAGGCCAGGAGCCTTCTCAGGGGAGGAGGCGTCTTAGAGCTACTTCATGAAGACAGAGTTCAGGCAGCACTGGGCACAGAGCCAGATGTCCTGAACTCCAACAACCACAGGTCACACCTGCTGGCTTTGGACCCACCAGCTCCAGCTCCAGAGACCTGACATCCTGGCATTGGAGTTGGGTAAACCACTTTAGTATCCTATGACCTTAGTGTCTGCTTCTACTGCAGGTCTGTGCCTGCCAGGTTCGGGCCACAGGTAAAATGTATGCTTGCAAACGCTTAGAGAAGAAGAGGATCAAAAAGAGAAAAGGAGAGTCCATGGCACTCAATGAGAAGCAGATTCTTGAGAAAGTCAACAGCCAGTTTGTGGTGAGTGTTCAGGGCCCAGCCACAGGCCCACTCTTGTGGTGACTGGGACTTCCTTCCCTTGCTAGGAATGATGGCCCTCCAATGCAGCGAGTCCCCACTTCTGGGATCTCTGTTCTCCAAGGCCACCTTATAAACCCCTCAGTGAACAAAACAAGATTATTATCGACCCAGACAAGGATCTCTGGGTTCTATGGATGCTGTTGTCTGGTTTTACTGTGGTGGAGACCATCCTGGTGGAGTTTCTTAGAGAGGTGTTATTTTGTTTGTATGCCTCCAGGTCAGTCTAGACAAGACTCTGCCCAAATAATAAATTAGCCCTAACTTTAATTAGCTAGACACAACAAAAGCTTATCTTTCAGCCACACCAAGTCCAGTCAGATTGACCCACCCTCTTCACTTACTGACTACCCTAACCAAAGCTAGGAAAGAATGCTGAGGGGTCTCTGTTGGGACCTCTCACTATCCCTGTTGTTAGACGAAGATTCTATGGTGATATGTAAGATAATCATCAGTTTTACTACAGGGCAAAGCCAGTTCAGGCACCCTCTCCTCTATTGCTTAGGGTCTTAGCTGGGGTCATCCTTGTGGATTCTGGGAAATTTTCTAGAGCCAGCCTTCTTGTTAATCCCAAAATGGCTCCCTCAATTAAGATATCTCTTTCCTTTCTCTCATATCTGTCCTTCCTCCATCTCAACTATTCTTTTCCCTCAAGCTCTCCCCAATATTCCCCTTCTCCTCTCCACTTCCCCTTCTTCTCTTCCTTCTACCCCTTGCCCCCTTGCTCCCAAATTTTGTCAGGCAATCTTGTCTGCTTCCAATTTCCAGGTGGATCTATATATGTTTTTCTTTGGGTTCACCTTATTACTTAGCTTCTCATGAACTATAGGCTCAATGTCCTTTGTTTATGGCTAGAATCCACTAATGAGTGAGTACATACCATATTTGTATTTTGGGGTCTGGGTTATCTCACTCAGGATAGTGTTTTCTACTTCCATCTATTTTTATGCAAAATTCAAGATGCCATTGTTTTTTTTTACTGCTGAGTAGTACTCTAATATGTATATATTCCACACTTTCTTTATCCATTCTTCCATTGAGGGGCATCTAGGTTGTCTCCAGGTTCTGACTATTACAACTAATGCTGCTCTGAACATAGTTGAACAAATGCTTTTGTAGTATGGTTGGGCATCTCTTGGGTATATTGCCAAGTGTGGTATTGCTAGATCTTGAGGTAGGTTGACTCCCAATTTTCTGAGAAACTACCACACTGATTTCCAAAGTGGTTGCACAAGTTTGCATTCCCACTAACAATGGATGACCCTTACTCCATATCCTCTCCAGCATAAGCTATCATCACAGACCCAGACATGGCCATCAGCAGCAGTTCATTCCCGGACATCACCACTGCCCTGGTGGCAGCATAGGCCACTTAGATCAGTATGGACCCAGTGGCAGCAAGGCCCTCAGACACCAACGTGGTTTTAATGGCTATCCAGACCCTGGGTTTCTGCATAGCCCTTGGTGGTAACAGGAGCCATGGACATCAACTTAGACCCTTACTGCTGCTGGGCCATAGACCCAGACATGCCATAAGCAGCATCCTGGGCCCAGGCCACACCATGGCCTTGTGTGACAGCATAGGCTACCCAGATCAGCATGGCCCCACTGGCAGCACAGCCCTCAGACACCAACATTGCTATGGGTTGTGGCCTAGTCCTGGACATCTGTGTGAACTTTGGTGTTACTATGTGCCATGAACATCAACACAGACCCTGGCTGTGGTAGGACCATGGACCCAGACATAGTTTTTGGTAGCAGCCCAGGACTGGATGTCACTATGGCCTCAGTTGGCAATGCAGGCCACCCAAATTGGCATGGTTCCAGGTGGCAGCCCAGACCCCTGGCATCAGCATGGCCGATGTTATCAGGTGCCATGGGCATCAGCACAGACCCTGCCTGTGGCATCTTGATGCTGCTCAGTGGAACCCTTATCTGTGACAGGGGTGCTGGTGGGTCCTACTCTGAGAAGCATGGTATGTCTGACAAGCCTGGGCTGGCACATCTTCAAGGTCCATTGGTTTTGATGGCTCCACCATCCTTAAGTGGATTCCATCCACTACCTGTGGCAGAGAGTTCTCACAATAATACTTGGTGTCAACTTTTGTCACTATAACAAAATACCTGAGACATTTAACTAATAAAAAACAGTGATTTATTTTGGCTCCCAATTCTGGAGCTTCCTATCCAACATCAAGTAGCCCTGTTGTAGGATTTACACCATAAACAAAGTAGAATTGAGGGACAAGAGGTCGTCAGGTCTCACAGTCCTGTTCTAGGACACCCCCAATGACCTGAGGTTCTCTCCTCTCCTAGTAGAATTGAGGGACAAGAGGTCGTCAGGTCTCACAGTCCCGTTCTAGGACACCCCCAATGACCTGAGGTCTTCTCCTCCCCTAGCAGCACTGCTGTGGGTCCTAGTTCTTGAACATGTGGACCTTTAGAGAATATTCACTCAAACTATGACACTCCTGTGGAGCCTTCCTGGGGCTCACCTGGGCAGGTGTAGAGGGAAGAGGGTCAGCTCCAGCCGCTGGCGATAGAACCCAGCGCTCATGCCACCTCTACTACCAGATTGTCTCCTTTCCTCAGAAATAACTCCTATTCTTCCTGATGTTTACATCCTATCCCCAGCCTGGCCATCAGTGGCCAATTTCATTTGTACAAATTCCCAAAGTGAAGACGACGGCATAGTGTAAGGTGCCTTAACCCAGCACTACCTGCCTCATTCTCTGCCTCGTAGGTATCTGGAATCCACCAGATCCACATCTGTTGACATATCTTTCATAGATTTTTTTTTGTCAGGCCCTTACTGCTCCAAAGTTTTACTGCCCCTCCTACAGCATAAAGGACCACTATGCTTTGCTTTTCTGACCAGCCAACTAGGCAACATCTGGTTTAACAAACTAATGTCTCCACATGTTTTGTAGTTTGGAAGCTGTAAGCCCTTTACTTTGAGCCACTTGTCAGAAGATCTGAGCATGAGTTCTTTGCTGGCTGTGAGGGAAAGCTGGCAGGGTCAGCGAGGGGAGAACTGGGCACAGGGTATGAGCTGCTTTGTCCCTTCCACTCCCCTCTCCTAGTGTTAATGATCCAAGAGAAGGCAGTATTAGTCAGTGACAGCTGCTGTGACCGCATTATAGTGCTGCCCTTGTGTTCACAGGTCAACCTGGCCTATGCCTATGAGACCAAAGATGCGCTGTGCCTGGTCCTGACCATCATGAATGGGGGTGATCTGAAGTTTCACATCTACAACATGGGGAACCCTGGCTTTGAAGAAGAGCGAGCCTTGTTTTATGCAGCTGAGATCCTCTGTGGCCTGGAAGACTTACACCGTGAGAACACTGTCTACAGGTGAGCGGTGCTCCCAGAGTATGGCCCAGGGATGCTCAGTGGATCCTTGAATCTGTCCCAGATACGGGAACATATGGGAAGAGTTACTGACTCACGGTATCACATTGCCACATGACCTGCGAGAACAACTGCTGTTAGTTAAACAAAGCTGGCTGGTGCAGAACTGGAGCCTCCATCCAGATGCCAGTTTTGTCAGCCCTGGGATCCCAATCTAAGCTACAACTTCACCCAGCTTTTGCTGGGATATCCAGTCTTCTGTCTGTTCCCCTCTCTGGGAAGGCAGAAGTTATTCTTTATAAGCAAGATCCTGTCAGTGAATTGAGACCATTATGGATAAGATGAAATAGCACCACTAGCAGCTGTGGCTTCTGCCTGAGCTTAATCCTGGGCTTTGACACAGTAGGACTTAGGAGATAAGCCAGCCTCCTGGGACCTCTTCCATAGGCATCTCTCCTCTGGCCCATCCTCACCATACAGCTTTCTTCCTAATGGTGCTGTGGTCTTGGTGTCTTTTCTTTGTTTGTTTCTAGGACCTGCTCTGCCTACAGGGTATTCCATGATATCATGTCTTCCCAGCCCTCCAGCGAGTCTCTAGCCATACTAGCCAGTGTCCTCTGCCCCATGGACCACCTGTGTGAGGATAGGCACTAGAATTGGCCTTTTCTAACCTCCTAGTTACTCTGTAGGAAAGAGAAGAAGCCAAAGGCAAACTTCAGCATTTGTGTTAAATTACTGGGAGGAGAGAAATGATCTGACAATGGTCTTGACCCATAGAGACCAGACTATCTCAACCCAGAGGTGGGAGGCAGACATCTTGTGGCCCCTGGGTCTGTTTGACACCAGAGGATCAGCTGAGATGCAATGTGTCTTTGCTGCATGGAATGGCCATGCTCAGATGCCTATTGTTTTCACCCTGCAGAGATCTGAAACCAGAGAATATCCTGCTGGATGATTATGGTAAGTCAGGGACTGGAAGATGGGGACCTTTTCCATTACAGTGTCTGAGGCTAATGTTTCAGGTTACCCAGAGCAAGGGCCTGCAGACTCTCTCGGGAATGGAGGGCCTGGTTAAACCAGGACCATGGAAAGGGTTGGGGGGTCCGTAGGGCAGAAGACCCCATTACTGCTTCTTACTCCTGGGCTTGAGGAAGGATCCTTCTTTGTGAAGTAGTGTAGCTCAGCTGACTCTGACATCAGAGCCAGTGTCAGTGACAGAGTGATGACCAAAAGCAAAGAAGCAAAGATTTGGAGATTTTGGGTAGTGCTGGATGGACATCCATGCCACTTGTCCTGCTCCTTGTCCTGTTTGTGAAGCAGAAACATCAGGACTGTGATGGACACTGTGAAGAGGACTGTGTAGTGAGGGTACTACATGATGGCCCGCAGAAAACAGCCTGCTGACTCCAGCCAGCTGTGAACATGTCATTAGCTGTGTACTCTCATTGTACTTGCCCTTGGGTATAAGCAAGTGGGTAGTATTCCCTCATGCAGTTCAATCCCTCATACCTATAGAGTAGTTTCTCATGTACCTAACTAGGTTTTCCTAGTTCTTCCTGCCACAGAGGGACAGGTGGCATCCAAGTATCCATCTTACATATAATAAGCCTGAGACTCAGGCCAGCCTGACCATGACAAAGATACTACCAAGTCTCCTGCATATTCCTGGTTACACAGCCCCCCTCCTCCTTCCCAGTTTGGTGACTTGGAGAGAGCTGTGTGTAGAGGAACAAGGAGCACAGTATCTTCCAAGAGGTCCAGGCCACAGTGCATTCTCTGAACTACTCACACTGAAGTCCCACAGGGGCTCTCTTCCCCTTTCCTGTTAGGGACCATAGAGCTGGAGGCCATCTGAGATACTCAGGCCTGACAGGCATTTATGGATAAGGGCATGTGCTCCTTCCTGAGTGTGAAATATAATCCATGACTCTGCATAGGTAGAGGTAGGCAGTGCTGCCTGGGCCTTGGGGGTCAGTTTGGACTCTGAACTCAGATTCCAGGCCAGATCTTGCTCTTCTCATTTCTCCATATCTTTGAAGAAAAAAAAAAAACTCCAAAGACCAATCAGGAAGGCAGGGAGTGGCTTCTCAAATTGCTTTATAATTTTTCCCCTTAAGCAAATTGTTGCAAAATGTCAAGAACTTCATATTTTTCCTGTGAAGCAATCTGAGAGTCAGCCAGGATATTTTAAACTCTGTGACCTCAGCCTTCCAGAAAGCCTATTGGGACATTAAATATGATAGGTCAGTCAGTGACTAGCCTTGTCCAAACATCCTTCTGCATTTTTATTAATGTTTCCCTCATTATGTACAATTTCTACAATCTCACCTAGTCTCCCAAGGTCACAGGGTTACCTTGTAAGAGCAGGCTGAGGTCACATCTTCATTGCACAGAGGCCTTGTGTGTCTATGTCCTTGACCAGGGTGTTCATGTGACTATGAGCCCATTGACCCTGCTGTCCCCAACAGGCCACATTCGGATCTCAGACCTGGGACTAGCCGTGAAGATCCCTGAAGGAGACCTTATTCGTGGCCGTGTGGGCACTGTTGGTTACATGGGTAAGTAATACTTTGTGCCCATCACAACTGAGCCTCCCAAGGCCATCAGTTAAAAGTCCTCTTGTCTCTTTTTGTTTTGCTGTTTAAAAGTATTGTACTGATTTTCCATAGGGATGCTTGGTAGGAGGCCTAGTCAGGTGGGGTAGGCCAGTGGGACCCAAGGTGTAACCTAAACTGAGCTCTCTGTAACCCCCTAACACCAGCCAACCTAAGTCTTTTTTTTTTTTTTAAATACTTATTTATTTATTATGTATACAATAGTCTTTCTGCATGTATGCCTGAAGAGGGCACCAGACCTCGTTACAGATGGTTGTGAGCCACCATGTGGTTGCTGGGAATTGAACTCAGGACCTTTGGAAGAGCAGGCAATGCTCTTAACTGCTGAGCCATCTCTCCAGCCCCAACCTAAGTCTTAAAGACAAGTCATCCTGGGGATTGGGACCAGAGCCTGGCACTAGCATTTCTAGGGGAGCTGTTGTTGAAGAACGATGGACCTAGAACAGGTATCAGGTAGATATTCTTTGGGGAGACCTCTGAGAAGAATGTGGCCATTAAGAAGAGCTCTGGGACCACCACAGGAACAGGTACAAGGGAGCAACCATGGAGGCGGGCAGGCCTGAGCCAGAGACCTCTGTGGGAGCAGGCCTGAGCCAGTGACTTCCACAGGATCAGACCTGAATCAGTGACCTCAGCTGGAGCAGGCCTGAGGCAATGACCTTCACAGGAACAGGTGGGGCAGCTGAGGGAACGGGCCCAAGCCAGAGACCTCTGCAGACCCGGTGGGCATGAATTGGCAACCTCCAAGGGAGCAGGCCTGAGCCAGCAACCTCTGCCAGAGCAGACCCAAGGCAATGACCTCAGTGGGAACAGGTCAGAGCCAGCAATCTCTGCGGCAGCAAGCCCTAATAACACCTGGGGTTGCAGAGCAACCTCTGGAGTGACTGGAACCGTGACCCTGACTGTACCACGAGGGGCATCCATCAGAGCCTTGGATCTACTGGCACCTGAAAGATTGATCATCAGAGACACAACCCTAATTACACCAATCAGGAAAAGAAGGGTAGACAAGTAAAAACACACTCAACACCACAAAGAACAACACTACACTAATAAAAACTAGTGGCCCTATAGCAGCAAGACTTGAACAACCAAATATGGATAAATCAGAAGAAAATTACCTAAAAG
Organism: Alexandromys fortis; assembly: GCF_014885135.2. Classification (NCBI taxonomy): domain Eukaryota; kingdom Metazoa; phylum Chordata; class Mammalia; order Rodentia; family Cricetidae; genus Alexandromys; species Alexandromys fortis. The sequence continues at coordinate 69,135 of NW_026067893.1, read as the reverse complement.
ATAACTTTAGGAGAATGTTTCAGTCCCTTAAAGAGGAAATGAAAATTTCCCTCAAAGAAATGAAGGAAAAGACAAAAAATTGGAAGAAATCAACAAATCCCTTAAAGAAAACCAAGAAAAAGCAATCAGACAGATGAAAGAAACTATTCAAGACTTGAAAATCAAAATAGAGACAATAAAGGAAACACAAACTGAGGGAATTATAGAAACAGAAATTATTGCAAAACAATCATGAACTACAAATGCAAGCATAAACAGCAGAATACAAGATATGGCAGAGAGAATCTCCAGCACTGAAGATACAATAGAGGAAACCGGCTCATCAGTCAAATAAAACATTAAATCTAACAAAAGCTTAACACAAAATATTCAGGAAATATGGGACACCATGAAAAGATTAAACCTAAGAATAATAGCAATAGAAGAAGGAGAAGAAGTCAAACTCAAAAGCACAGAAAATATATTCGATAAAAAATCATAGAAGAAAAATTTTCCCGGCCTAAAGAAAGATACAAGAAGCTTACAGAACACCAAATAGACTGGATTAAAAAAAAAGTCCCCTTGCCACATAATAATCAAAACACTAAACATACATAAAGAATATTAAGAGGTACAAAGGAAAAAGGACAAGTAACATATAAAGGCAGACCTATCAGAATTACACCTGACTTCTCATTGGAAACCGTAAAAGCCAGAAAGTTGTGGTCAAGTGTTATGCAGACATTAAGAGACCATTGATGCCAGCCCAGACTACTATACCCAGCAAAACTTTCAATCATTACAGATGGACAAAACAAGATATTCCATAACAGAACCAGATTTAACCAATACCTAGCAATGAACCCAGCCTACACAAAGTACTAGAAGGAAAACTCCAACCCAAAGAAGTTGACTACATCCACAAAAACATAGACATTAGAAGATCTCACAGCAGCAAATCCCCCAAAATGGAAAAATACACACAATAACATCACCAACAACGAAAACTAAAATAACAGGAATTAGCAATCACTGGTCATTAATATCCCTTAATATAAATGGACTCAACTCACCTATAAAGAGACATAGGCTAACAGTTTGGATACAAAAACCGAATCCATCCTTCTGCTGAATACAAGAGACATACCTCAACCTTAAAGACAGACATTGCATCAGAGTAAAGGGTTGGGAAAATTTTTTTTCCAATCAAATGGACCCAAGAAGCAAGATGGTTAGCTATCCTAATATCTGACAAAATAGACTTCAAACTAAAATCAATCAAAAGAGACAACGAAGGACATTTCATATTAGTCACAGGAAAAGTCCATCAAGAGGAAATCTCAATACTGAACATCTATGCCCCAAATACAAGGGCGCTCTCATAAGTAAAAGGAACATTTATAAAGTTTAAATTATATATTAAACCCCACACACTAATAGTGGGAGATTTTAATACCTCACTCTCACCACTGGACAGGTCTGTCAGACAAAAAAAAATCAACAGAGAAATAGGGGAACTAACAGATATGACTCAAATGGACTTAACAGACATCTATAGAACATTCTGTTCAAACATAAAAGAATATACCTTCTTCTCAGAACCTCGTGGAACCTTCTCAAAAAAAAAAAAACTAAGCACATAAGGTAACAAAACAAACCTTAACAGATTAAAAAAAATTGGAACAATGCGATGTATCTTATCGGATCACCATGGCTTAAAATTAGAATTCAACAGCAACACTAATTCCTGAAAGTCCACAAACACATGGAAATTAAACAGTGCTCATCTGAATCATCAATGGTTCAGGGAAGAAATAAAGGAAGAAATTAAAGACTTGCTAAAATTCAAGAAAAATGACCACCCAACATACCTGAATTTATGGGACACAATGAAAGCAGTGTTAAGAGGAAAGTTCATAGCACTAGATGCCTATATAAAAGAAGCTGGAAAAACCCAACACTAATGAGTTAACAGAACACCTAGAAACTGTAGAACAAAAGGAAACAAATTTACCCAGGAAGACTAGACAGAAGTAAATAATCAAATTGAGAGCTGAAATCACAATATAGAAACAAAGCAATACAAAGAATCAATGAGACAAAGTTCATTCTTTGCATTTCTAAGAGCTAAACTCTTAGAATCTCCTACCAATTAGGAACATCTTTTACTTCCTTTCACATTCCTTGTATATGTATGTATCCCCAGTAACTCTGGGGTGTAGGGTTTCCCTGAAAACTCTAGGCTAGGGACCTGTTGCCATCTATCCAGGCCTGTACCTGCAGATGATGTGTGAGATTCAATACATTGTCTCTGGTACTAGATGCTTTTTTCACACTACATAACACGTGGCAAGCTGTGGGATATTTGTGTGAGTATGTGTATATGTGACCATGTGAATTCTGATAGTTATATTTGAGAGATCTGAGGGATATATGGTAAATAGATAGATAGGGGATGGATGATAGATAGATAGATAGATAGATAGATAGATAGATAGATAGATAGATAGATAGATGATGGATGGATGGATGGATGGATGGATGGATGGGTGGATGGGTGGATGGATGATAGATAGATGGATTGATGGATGGGTGGATGGATGATCAATGGACATAAGGGGAGATAAGCAAAGAGATAGATAAAGATACACTTGTTCAGTGCCTGCCTGGAAATCTGTTTACACATTTGTATTGCTCTCCTTTTGGACATAGTTCTGAATGCTTTGTTCTCACACAGTCTTTGTCACGTGTCCACTGGTGCATGTCATGTGTGTGTGCTTTTCATTCTGACTGGCCTCAAGACATGTAGCTGTTTTGTGCTTCTGTGGTGAATCTGTGTGTCATTTCTATCAGAGTGGTAGGAAAGATACAATAAAGGATTTAAAAAATTATTATTTTTATTATTTTATGTGTATGGGTCTGTGTACCATCTGTGTACCTAGTTCCCATAGAGGTCAGAAGAGGTTGTTGGATCCCCTGAAAATGGAATCACTTGTGGTCCTGAGCTGCCATGTGGGTGCTGGGAATCAAACTCAGATGCTCTAGAACAGCAAACCCATCTCCCAAGAAATTATTAGAAGTCCAGGTATGTCAGGAGCCATTTCCCCCCAATCATTACAGGAACCATCACCCTAGGGGGTCTGCAGAGAACCCCACACCCAATTAACTTATCTGTTAGCAGAATCCGCCTCACATTCCAGCTATCCAGGGAACCAGGTGTGGCAACTTGTGACTTCTGGCCTAACCGTACGAAAGTAACCTAGCTACGTGACCGGAACCATGTGGCGAGATCCAGTTACCCTGCCCCCCATTCCTTACCATATATAAACTGTAACCCGTCCCTAATAAACGGAGGCTTTGACAAATCTGCTTGGCCTTCTTCTTCTGTCTTAGCTCATTCCCTTCCAGGTAGCGCCCCTCCGAGACCCTGGAGTAACCGATTGCAGGGTGGGTTACAAACCCCTAGACTGAGTAACCCAGACCCAGAACGCAATCCACACAGGTAGATCGAATAGAATCTTCAATTTAGGTGGGTACCCTTCTCCATTGAAATAAATATGTATGCAGTGTCATACCTGTCACTGGGGACAAAGTAGTGAAAACTGTGGTGTGTATTCTATCTGAGGACACATTTCCATGCTCCATAATCAGAGTTCTGAAACCTCCTTCAGAGCTCTTGGGCACAGTGAAGCATCATGTCCGGGAAGGCTTTCTAGACAAAATAGTATTTGCAAACCTGCTGGGTTGAAGTTGGGGCTTTGAAAGAAGGTAGCCCCAGTCCAAAACCCCAGTCCTTCTGTGAGAATACATTACCCTTGGGTACTGCTAAGATGAGGAGCAGCACCGGCTGTGTGCTTGGGCTGCATCCTGCTGCCTATTGTCCCTCATTTTCTCCCTTCCTTCTGTCCTCAGCCCCAGAAGTCCTGAACAACCAGCGATATGGCCTGAGCCCTGACTACTGGGGACTGGGCTGTCTCATCTATGAGATGATTGAGGGCCAGTCGCCGTTTCGAGGCCGCAAGGAGAAGGTTAAGCGGGAAGAAGTGGATCGCCGGGTGCTGGAGACTGAAGAGGTATACTCCCCCAAGTTCTCTGAAGAGGCCAAGTCCATCTGCAACATGGTAAGCTCATCTCGGACAGGCTGACAGGACAGGAACATTAATACACATCTATGGGTGGTACACTAGAACCGCGTGTGCTCCTTGATCTGACTGAGATGTCAGATATGCCTTAGGGGAAGTCTGGCATATTAGGCAGGATTACCCCGTGAACAAGAAATGGGGATTGAGGGAACACCCATGAAGGTCTATTCTTTGTGGAGAAGTAAGCAAAGGATGAGGATGATGGCCTAAGCTGGTTCACAAGCAAGTTTCTGCTCTTGAACATGGACCTCCTTTTCCCTCAGCTCTGGATTCTAACAAAGCGAGCCTTGTTGACAATGTCTACTATGGTGCACCAGGCCCCTGACACTAAATTGAAAATTCCAAAAGGTGATCTCCCACTCCTACTTTAATCCCAGGGCCTGGGTTGGGGCTTAGACACATCATTGTTTTCTGCAACTACCCCTGTCTGGCCACTTCTGTGTCATAGTGCTACGGGAAGGGAATGACTGGATTTGCCATCTGATCAAGTCCAAAAGAAGAAGAAGTGTTCCTCTGCCCTGACATGTGTAAAAGACACGATGAAGAATGGCATGCAACAAATAGACCCTAAGCCCATTAATCAACCTCAGAGAAGCATTGCAGCAGACAGAGTGGGTACCAGAGGGATGGGCAGCAAAGGTCAGGGTGTAGGGAGACGGTTGCCAGTGATGCTTGTTTATGCCATCTTCAGCTATCTATGTGGTGTGACAAGGCCATTGGAGGAGGTATCACAGTCTTAGGTCAGGGGCAGCAATACTAAGAAGCAGGTCTCAAGAGACTTCAACAGGGACATGTACATACTGAGAGGATGAGGCAAACATGATCCCTACTAATAACACCACTACCACTGTAGCTGGTCTTTCTTCAGACTGTCAGCTTTTGTTTAAACTTTTTTCCAACTAGCTTTTAAAACTTAAATGAACCTGTTTATATTAATTATGTTCTGCCATGTGGCTCATTACCTCTCCTCAGTATCTTACATCTGGTTTCCTGGTGTCTGGCTGGCAAACCTCCCACCTCAGATTCTTTCTCAGAGTTCTGTCTCTGCCTGCAAGTCTCACTTAATCCCTCCTACCTAGCTATTGGCCATTCGTCTGTTTATTAAACCAATCAGAGGGTGCCTCAGGCAGATGAAGTAAAACAGAGGCACCCAGCATATCACCTTCACCCTCCCCCACCAACCCTCCACTTCAGCCCCAGTCTTTGAGCTGGAACTCAACTAGGGACACTGCTATTCCTCTTCTGCCCCCTTGTGGCCACTTTGGGAAAGATGCTGGCTAAGCTTTATACTCTGGTCTGTAGCTGAAAAGAAACAAAGGGTTGAACCCTCATCTTTGTCACTTGGAAGAACCACCAGAAGTCTCAAGCCTTGCTCTGTCTTCTCTCGTGGTCTTGGATTCTGGACTTAGACATCCTTTTCTTTGTAATACACCCCCTGCTCTACTGAAGTGCCTGACCTGTAAATCATGCCTCTTAAGGTCTAGAAGTCCCCACATCTAACTTCTTTGTCTCCTGGATCATTCTTGGCCTGGTAGTAGCCGATAAGCAACCTAGCCCTGCTTCTCATCCTTCTTTCATCTTATCCTTGATGATGCTACCAATCTGCCAGCACTGTGGGCTACTGGAGCTGTATTGACAGCCACTTCATAGCCTTGCTTCTTTGGTGTTTCTTGGAATGGAGAGAACATATCTCAGTTATATATGGAAAAGAGAAACTCAGGGCCAGAGAGATGGCTCAGTGGTAAAGCTTTTTTTTTTTTTTTTTAATATTTATTTATTTATTATGAGTACAATATTCTGTCTGTGTATATGCCTGCGGCCAGAAGAGGGCACCAGACCCCATTACAGATGGTTGTGAGCCACCATGTGGTTGCTGGGAATTGAACTCAGGACCTTTGGTAGAGCAGGCAATGCTCTTAACCACTGAGCCATCTCTCCAGCCCAAGCTTTTTTTTTTTTTTTTTTTTTTTTTTTTTTTTTTTTCTGTGCAAGCCTGGTGACCTAAATTCAAGTCCTGGAACCCATTTGAAAGGTAGAGGGACAAAACGGACCACACCAAGTTGTCCTCTGATCTCCACACACAATAATAATAAACAAACATTGTAAAACAAAACAAATTAAAAAAGAGACGCCCAGGTGTGGACACTAATCTGAGCCACCAGCCTGGTAATGTGCCACAGGGTAACTGAGAACATGCCTTATTTGTTACAAAGATGTGATCTGGGGCTTGCTTTGCTGCCACTTCAATTCCTCATCTAGACTGTGAGTTCTAGGAGGCAGCACTGGGGAGGCTAGAAGAGAGACACTTGTGAGAGCTATAGCCACGAATGTTCCTTCACCCTTCTGTCCTCTGGGCAGAGGGAAAGGCCCAACCACATGGCCTCATGGGATTCTCTTGTTGCAGCTGCTCACCAAAGACTCGAAGCAGAGGCTGGGCTGCCGGGAGGAAGGGGCTGCTGAGGTCAAGAGGCACCCCTTCTTCAGGAACATGAACTTCAAGCGCCTGGAGGCTGGGATGTTGGACCCTCCCTTCGTTCCAGATGTGAGTAGCCACCACTGCTCTTAGGAGCTCTAAACTCACCTCTCCCAGACATGTTTTCTAGTAGACTGAGAGTCCAGCTCCCTTCCTACACTCTGGCTATTTTGTGACAGGGCTGTAAATCATGTTGTCAGAATGTACGGATGGGGTGTTGTAACACCCGGTTTTGGTGTTACACATTCGGTACAGTTTGCGCGCAGCTGTACCGAATGCGAGTCCGGGCAAGGGCCTGGAGATTGAACACAAGACACAGAGACCAGGGTCATTTGATAGGAGATCAAGCGAATGCCGTTTATTCAGACTTGGGGAAGCCCTTTTCTACCTAACTGCAGCACAAAGATCTCTCCGCCCAGGGAGGTGGGAAATTACCATATTAACAATGGAGAAGATTGCCTGCAGCTAAATCACCAGGTGGGGCAGGGATAGCACGGAAACACAGGAAGCTTAGTTAACTGATAACAAACTGTCCCCGTCAATGCACCCCAGGAATAAGGAAGACCAGGCGCCCACAGGGTGTGAGCCCTGGAACTCTACATTGGTTGTACAGAGATTTAGGTACTTTCTCCAGTATAGGGGACCTAGACAACCTTCAGTTGTCTTACCTGTCCAGTGCAGTCCAAGACACCTCCCCTCCCTGAACCTTCCAGTACACGGAAGATTGAGATGACCTGAATGGAAAGTGTTGTAATGAGTATTAAGGACCACCACATGCAGTTCAGTTTAGCTGAGCATCTACTGTCCAGTTAAATTAGGATTTTCCTTAAAGGTGCTCTACTGGGTCTGCATAGCCCAGGCTCATGTTTAGCTCACACTCACAAAGGAGGCCCACCCAGCAAGGCTTTTTTTGTGCCTCTGTACTTTGAATATTGAGGACCCTTGTTGGGGTCTGGAGAATGGAGCCAAGGACTGTGGAAGCTACAAGAATATTGGAGTTGGGAACTGGCTTGTTTCAAAGTTGGCAGATGTGGTACACATCTCTTCCCAGCCCCCTGCTTGGTAATGTCAGGACAAGAGCCTGCAGTAGACCAGGATGGGACTATTGACACCACAGCAATTGGTAAATATTACAAATCAGAGCTTTTCAAGACCCCTTTCCAAGAACTAGTTATTAACCATTTAGTAGCATGGTTAATAAAAACCCAGAGACAGAAATTGGGGTTCAACCTGAAGTCAGAAAAAGCAAAATAGTCAGCCACTGGCTCTTACCTCTACCTCAGTCCAAAATGGCAATCCTGCCTCCAGGAATCTCAGAATGAGACTGTCTGAGAGCTGTCTCTTCCTGTTTTATATTCCTTTCTAGTGCCGGGATTAAAGGCGTGCACCACTACTGCCTGGTTTCTCTGGCAAACTAGGGTGGCTACTGGGATTAAAGGTGTGTGTCACCACTGCTTGGTCTGTAAGACTGATCACTAGTGCTGTTTTACTCTCTGACCTCCAGGCAAACTTTATTTATTAAAATACAAATGAAATATCACTACACTTTCCCTTTTGTCAAAAAGAGGGCTATAACTAATATAATAAAAACTATACACGATAAGTACAATGGCTATTATAGTATATACAGACAATAAATACATCAGCAATGTCTAGTCCATTTGCATTTGACAAATTCACAGAAAATACTCCATATCTATCCTTTCTTAGTGAGTCAAAAGTCTTGTACCTAATTTATTTCTATCATAAAGTTATGCAAGTCATTCTGTATCTGGTAAACTATAACTATCATCTTCAACTTCCTCAGAAACCCAAGAAAAAAATAATATTAACTGGGTAAGCAGGAAATGCAAGCAAGTGACTTCTAAAAATGTGAGAAATGACAGAAAACAGCTGGCTGCCTGAACCCAAAGTTCCTTTGCAATGTGCTATTAACTATTAATTATGGTATTAACTATTATTAATAATGTTAATATTATTAATTATGCTACACAATTTGTTATCGCAGCACTGAGGAAATGAGGAACGGTTCTCGCATATTTGGCAAGGAAAAGGTTCCCTGGTCATCAGGGTAGGAGGACAGCAGCCGATGTGGGGAGCTAGGACTAACTGCTGGATGCTGAACAGTGTCCATGGTCACCCACTGGAGACCTCTGTAACCAGATGTGGCATCTACATCATAGATCTGACCAGGGAATGTTTTTGACATTCGAAAGATTAAGTCAGTAAGTGCTGCAAACTGTACATGAGAGGAGGTTCAGGAAACTCAAAGTATAACAGTGTCTCTCAAAAGTAGTTTCCCATTTGGAACCACCGAAGAATAAAGAAAAGTACTGATCCTGGCCTGTAGCTCAATAGATAGAGTGGAGTACTAGCAAGCATGGAGTTCTGGGTTTGATCCCCAGCACTATAGTAACCAGGCGTGATGGTACACACCTTTAATCCCAGCACATAGGAGATGAAAACAGAAGGATCAGAAATTCAAGATTGTCCTCAGCTATATAGCATGTTGATAGGCCAGCCTGGGCTACATGAGACCCTATCTCAGAAATGACGGAGAACAGTTGAAGAGCTGGCTCAATAAAGTACTTGTATTGCTAACGTGAGGACAGGAGTTTAATCCTTAACACATACATGAAGTTGGATGCGTTGATATGTGCTTGTAATCCCATCACTGAGAAGGCAGACACAGGAGGATCTCTGGCGTTCACTAGCCAATCAGTCTTGCATAATTGCAAGCTCTAAACCAATAAGAGGCCCTGTCTCAAAGGAAGTGTGTATGGTGTTCCAAAGGATGGCACCCAAAATTGTCCCCTAGTATCCCACCGTTCAAGAAGTACTAATCTTGTACGCAGGTCCCAAATGGTCTTGGACCAAACCTGATTCATCAGAATTTTTCAAATTTTGCTTATTGTTTGGTAGATATTTTTAAGTTTGTTGAGAGCTATGGTACAGCCACTGCTCAGCATCCCAAGAGAAACTTCCTAGAGTAACAGTAAGGACACAAGAGTTCTAGGCTAGGGCTGGTCTTTGGCCTACTTATTGCTATGGTGATGGGATGAGATCATTCGTGACACAGGATGTATTTATCAACCTCCCCACATGCTGTAGGTTCTGCGGCAGGCTCCAGGGGATGTATGATGAATACTGGGTTATTTCTGCCATGGAAGTCTCAGTCTGAAGAAGTAAAATGTCAGCAAACACTCCTTAAATAAAGTAGAACTAGGGGTCCCAGGGAAGAGGCTGTAGAGTACTGGTTGGGCATGGCTAAAAGAAGACTCTTCCAGTCATGGGGTGTTTATGGAGGCAGCATCTCTATTAATCAATGCAATTAGCCATCCAGGGTTGTCCTTGTTTTACCACTGTAAGTCTTATGTCCTGAACGAACAGGGACAGTTGATCTCCCTGGGTATGACAATGCCCCACCGAGACTTCAGGGCCCCTGAGTGCACTGCATAGAAGTCAACATTCCCTACCCCCTAGTTCCACAGTAGTGTATGGTCCACAAGGCATAATTTCCCCCTTCTGAGCAGTGAGGGCCCTTGGCAGATCACTGGGGTAGGTAAGTGGTGAGGAAAGATTGTGGGCCCCAGAAGGTGAAGCCTCTTATGAGCTTCTGAAAATGACCTGCACCTACCCTGTGTGCCCTCTGCCCTCCACCCATTTTCTTTTCATATCACCTTCAGGTTGTTGCCACATTAATAACCCGTAGGCATTTATTTATTTATTTATTACTGGCTTAATCTTTTTCACTTCACTTGACTTTTTTCAAAACCCAAATAAATATATTTTAAAAGGAAACTTCTCTAAGAAAATAATAGCCATCAGATGGTAGGTTTTGGCTTGTTACGATAAATTTCTATCAGTACAGATTTTTTTTAATATTTATTTATTATGCATACAATATTGTCTTGTGTATATGCCTCAAGGCCAGAAGAGGGCACCAGATCTCATTACAGATGGTTGTGAGCCACCATGTGGTTGCTGGGAATTGAACTCAGGACCTTTGGAAGAGCAGACAATGCTCTTAACCTCTGAGCCATCTCTCCAGCCCCTATCAGTACAGATTTTTAAAATTCTCTTTAAAAGTATTTATCTGTATATCTTTCAGGGCCAAGATACCTCCCAGGGCCTGAACACATCCCAGGGCCAGCTACATGGGCTTGGCATGTGCAGTCATCCTGACCCTGCTTGGCTCAATGCCCCATTAATTTCTGTTTAAAAATTCTAATACTTTGTGAGCAGAGGATCCTGTGTTTTCATTTTATCTTTGCTTTGTAAATAATGCAGCTGATCCTGATGCCACCTGACTCAATCCCCTTAGTCATGGAGACTGAGAAGGAGAGGTACAGCTACACAGTGAGGTCCTCAGGGGTTTGCTGTGCGCCTGCCTGTGTGGTTTCAAGCTACTAACTCATGCTTTGAGCAGTAGGTCTCTATAGATAGAATGAGAAACCTTAGAAAATGCTGAGGCCTAAGCCCAGGGCTGGAACGTCCTAAGGAATCACAGTCTACCAAGCTTGTGTGCCTTTGAATTAGCTGGTGTCTGTGTTAGGCCCTGGGCCAGGCCTGAGGAGTTTACATAGAAGCAGCCTCTATCTCTAGATAGACACACTTTGCTCAATCTGGAGTCACCCCGAAAGCTCCTATCTCCACACCCTAGTTTCTTGCAACCCTGGGGCAATCATTCTACAACCTGCCCTCCTGGAGGGCAGAACCCAACCAAGTTGGCTTCTGTGGGTATGTGGAATGGGCACTAAGCTGCTGCTGGATGAACGATTGAGGACAGGCAGGGCTACCGTTGTCACAGCAGCTACACTCAGCAGCACAGTGGCCCAGCTGTGTTTCTTATCCTCGCTTGTAGGGAGAAAACTACGGCTGTGAAGACACATTTGGCTTTTTCCAAGGCTCCAATGCTTCACAGTGACGACTACCTGCCAAAGAGTTTGGGTTAAATACGTGGCTTCTTGCCCTGCATGAGAAAGAGCTGGAACATATTCCTGCCAGGGTTGTGCCATGCACCCCCAGGCCATCTTCTCTCTATGGCACTATGCTCTAAAGCAGAATCCCTCTTGTGCTTTGCTCTGGTTCTGGGTCCACAGCATCCCCACAGACCACAAACCCCTAACTGTACCCAGTGCCACCTCTCTTCCAAAATATAACAATCTGAAACAGTGCTAAGAGACAGGCTTGGGGACCTGGCAGCCATAGGAAGGGCCCTTGTGACAGAGCTCTTTGTCTCTTATAGCCCCGGGCTGTGTACTGCAAGGATGTGCTGGACATCGAGCAGTTCTCTACTGTGAAAGGTGTCAACTTGGACCATACGGACGATGACTTCTACTCTAAGTTCTCCACAGGATCTGTGCCGATCCCATGGCAAAATGAGGTGGGCAGGGCATGCCACCAGCTTTTCTCTAAGAGGGATGGGTTGTCAGAGAAGATGAAAGTGCAAAAACAATAGAAGGGTCACCGGGTAGGCAGCACAGATGGGCTTGGGTTGGAAGCCAACAAGGTAGCTGAGGGAGAACAGGTGGGCAGCAGCCAGGTGCCTCCCTAGGTCTGCTGGAAGTGGAAGGAAATGGGGCATCTTCTAAAAGTACAAGCATTAAATTGAGTAAATCAGCTGATCAAATGCGGTATGGATGATGGTCAAGTAAGCTATAGGAGATGGTATGGAGGGGGAAGAGTGTGCCTCTGGTGGGTTATATTCTTAGTGGAGACCCCCAGAAAGTTGCAGAGAAGCCCTGTTAGAGGAGGGGGCAGAGCCAGTAGGGCAGGGTCTAATGTCTCAGGGAAGGCCCCCGAGGGTGACAGTGTTGTTTCTATTCTGCCTTTCTAGATGATAGAAACAGAATGCTTCAAGGAGCTGAATGTGTTTGGACCCAATGGCACCCTCTCACCAGACCTGAACAGAAATCAGCCTCCAGAACCTCCAAAGAAAGGGCTGTTTCATAGACTCTTCAGGCGCCAGGTGAGAGTCAGCCTGGCCAACCTGGCCTGAGCTTGAGGATTCCAGCCCACTTCACACACCAGAGATCCAGACTGCCCCTTGTCTGTATGGCCTGGTAGCCTGGAATTGTTAGTCAGCTTGTCCAAAATCCCAGCACCCCTGTTGGTGATACAGGGTCCATGTCAACATTGTTGACACAGGGAAACTGATTCTCGTCCCAGGGCTGTGCCACAGAGTGAAGGATGTTGAAAAAGCATTACCAACCTCTGCCCAATAAACACAGAGGAAGAAACAACTCAGCACCTCCTCCATCCGTGGTCACCCTGCAGGGCAAACCCACCTCAGACTGGGAAACACTGTTCCATTGTTCAATCCCCTCATACTAGCTGGCATTTCCCCCTTGGGAACAGACTTTGTTCCATCAAAGCTTATCCCTGAAGGAAGGATTGATATAGACCAAATGAAAGAACAGCCCTGGGGAAGATCTGAAAATCCAGAGTGTGAGAACCCAGGAGCCCTATTACAACTACAAAGGCAGCTGCAGTTGTGTCTAGTCAGCCTAGCCCTTCAAGAAGGAGGAGCCTCAGGATTCCCATCTTAGAGCTTGGGAGTCTTTCTCTACTTGTCTCTCCTCCCCTAGGTCAGCTGTGGTCATTTGACCTGAACTCTCAGCTCTCTTCCTCAGATAGCAAGGATAAAATAAAGGTGGTTATTTACAGAGATGCATTATGGATTAGGCCCTAGGCTGTGTACTTGATATCCCATACCTCAGCTTCCATCCAATAACTAATTAATTCTACCACCATATCTTAGGCACCTCCCATGTACCACGAGAGGGGGAGACTCATTACCTGTGGACATCCTGGTGAAGTGTGAACACATGTGTGGGCTTCCATTGCTCCATTCCAGCTAAGGAGACTGAAATTGACGGACTCAAAGAACTTAACCCTAGCTCACACCTCTGGTGACCCCACAGACTATCTGTTATCTGGGACACAGGGCAGGAAGCATCTTCAGGCTCATGGGAAGTGTAGACTGAACCCTGACCCCTGCCAAATTTATTCACATCCTACACTGTGATATATTTGTGTTTTTATAATATAACGACATGTTTAAACAGTTCCATCAAGTAAAACTACAAGTTCTAGAAAGAAATCACCCTTTTCCTCTGCTCACAGATTTAGGATTTCTTAATTCCATGGCTCTTCCTGGGCACCAGATAAAACCCTCTGCTCAAGGAGCAGCCTGTAAACTCAGGTCTTCTGGGGAGAATGCAAAAAGCCAAAACACAGAGAAGGTTGGAACATTCTGGATTCTACTGTCCTACTTCCAGAGCCACCATGAATGTGTCAAATCCATGGACTTTGAATTTACCAAGAACTGATTCTATTCCTCTCTCTTCCCAGCATCAGAACAATTCCAAGAGTTCACCCACTCCTAAGACCAGTTGTAACCACCGCATAAATTCAAACCACATCAGTTCAAACTCTACTGGAAGCAGCTAGTTTCAGCTCTGGTCTTGAAGTCCAAAGTGGAACCAGCTCAGACCCTTCTACTTGGAAGCGGAACTTGTAGCTGATGGAGCTTCTACTATGGCTGGGTAGCCAGGAGAGCTTCCCTGGGAACTGGGATAGGATACTGTTCACCCCAACAACAAGCCTCCAAGTTTCTCAAAGAAATTTCCACTCAGGTCTGCTTTTCAAGGTGGCCCCAAGCTGGGGTGAACTAGAATTGTCCTTGTTGAATATTGCAATAGAAACCCAATGGGATATGCAACTTGCATGGATTTTAATAGCATCCTAATTAGAACTGAATTTTGTCTTTATCATTTTTAAAGGAAAGTTTTGTAAATTTCTCTATTGTCTCAGTTTACATTTTGTATATTTGTATTTAACTGAAAGTCAGACTTTGAGGGTGTATATTTTCTGTGTAGCCACTTTTAAGCCATGTGTTTTAAGCCATTTTAGATGGGGGGTTTTACAAAAAAAAATGTGACTCAAGACTTCCAGAGCTTCAGAAGAGAAAATGTTTTTTATTAAATGTAGAAAATGTTTCACCTTTTACCTTTTAAGCCCTGATTGCATCTACCTATATTCATCTCTCTGATCTTTTCCTCAGTGTAGCTCTCACTCTCTTGTTGACTTATCACAATCAGAATGAAATGCCAGAATGCACTTGAGACATTCCTCCCTCAAACACTCTCTGTGGGGTGGGACATCATTGGTAAGAATACTTCTATGGGCAGGCATTGGACACTGCAGCTTCTCTTGTTCTCCTGCTGTTGGTGTCTGGCATTGCAGGGCAGGGAATCCCAAGTCATTGGGCTGCAGATCTTGGCAGCTAAAGCCAGTGGTTTTCAAGAGATTCCTGTTGTATTTGGGGATTTCTCCGATATATTATTTTTAGTAGTTTATACTGATGATACGGACCAGTAGGAAACCCAAGTGTTCCAAACCATGGGACTATGGAAAAGTATGAATTGGGGGGGTCCATCATGAGTGACTACCTCCATGCCTGTTTAGGCCTTTGCTGGTCATTAAAGTGATCACCATATCATGACACCTTCATGGGGTCCCACAGATTTGTTGGCTCGTGTGACATAAAGGAAGTCATCTTTCTAGGCAAGTGGGATGCCTAAGAAGAAACTTGTACTGGTGAAGTACAAGACAATCTTCTTGTCACTTCCCAAGGAGATCTTGGCCAAAGGCTCGTTCTAATTGGGCATCTTAAAGTAACAGGCACAAGTCACTCATGGAAGACTTGATGGACTTACCTTTCCAGCCCCAGGGAGTTGTTGTCCAGCCCCTGAAATCCCAGGAGGTGACAAGGTACAGATTGGCCCTCACCTTCTCACCAGGACAGGGTAAGCAGCTGGTCTCATTGCTCCCCTGGGAGGATGAGACTCTGAGTGTGACTCTGCCTCAAAATTTGTCTCAGCCACCAACTACTGGGGTTTCTTACAGGGTGAGCCAGGTGCTATTGGAATCAGCTCCTGTTAAAATGCAGATTACTGGGCAACGCCCCAAGCCAATACTTGATGATCTCATTTTGTAGTCCAGGCTGGTTTCAAATTAAATATCCTCCTGCCTCAGCCTCCTGAATTCTAGGATTACAAGTGCATACTACCATGAAAAATGCATCTTTCCTAAGCTGCTCAGACCCTTCTGATGCCCCATAGTATAAGAACCATCCCCCAGGCCTGTGTGTATGGCCATTCCGAATGTGTTTTCCTGAGGCACCTGACAGCTTTGAGACTTCAGCCTGTCAGGAGGAAAATCCCAAGCATTTTAGTCTCATGTCTTTGATTCCAAGCTCTTCTAGGGCTCACTGCTAGAAAGGAGCCTGGTCTTTGGGACTAAGCATCCTGAAGTCAACAGCCAGGCTCTATGATGCATGGTTAACCTCAAGCCTGGCCCCTTGACTGCTTCTGAACTTTTGAAGGGCTGAATATGAATCAAATGCAAATGACCATATCCAGGTTCTGCTGGGGAGCAGGACACTCAGTACTTCCAGATCCTCAAGCTGTTGCTCATGCTTCTTCCTTGAGGAAAAAAAGAATTGTCATCTTTCTGGTGTGGTTATAAGCCCCAGCCACACACAACCCCTGACTCCTTTTCACAGGTTTGTTCCTATTTCCCCACCCAAAGTCGTTTAACTCGTGTCAAATAGGTAGCGGTTAGGAAAGTTTCTCCTTAGGCCTCAAAATCAAGGCAATGTCCATTTTCAGCAGAGAACCTGTGAACAGAGACTGCACTTTTGTTTCCCAGCCACCCAGACCTGAATAATCGCACAGAACTATATCAATTACAACACTGTCAGGCCAATGGTTTAGGCATATTCCTAGTTAGCTCTTACATCTTAACCTGTTTCGATTAATCTACGTATTGCCACGAGGTTGTGACTTACCAGTAATGTTCTGGCATCTTTCTCCTTCGGTGGCTACATGCCATCTCCATGACTCTGCCTTCTTTCCTCCTCTATCTCTGCCTGGATTTCCTGCCTTGCTATATTCTGCCCCGCCATAGACCAAAGCAGCTTCTCTATTAACCAATGGTAATAAAACATATTCACAGCACACAGAGGAACATCCCACATCAAGAACACCCAGGAAGCTAAATGGAAAACACAGATCTGTCTACCATGTGTTCGCATCATGAGGTCCTGAAAGACCAGTGCACTGAAATGTACCTGAGTGCCTATGGGAGGCAGGGATAGACACATGTTTCAGTCTTTCAGTTTGTTTTGGCCTACTCATGGCTTCATAGCAAGAAACAGTGCCTGAAAAGTGTCCCTCCTCCCTGACTAAGTCTTCCTCCTGCCTTTGTTTCTATAGCTGCATTTTAAAGGTATTTTTTTTTTGTTTTAAAATGAAAATAAGCCCTCTGCCATGTCCAGGAGAAAGTGTATATGGACACTGTTTGTGCACGTGAACTCTTTGCAGAAGAGCCTTTCTTGCTTCAAGTGTGGCATGTTTCTAACTGAATGTCCCTTGACTTGGAGTGAGAAGCTTCTCTGCTTTTGCTGTTTGGGAAATAGGCCTCTGTCAGCAGTATGTAGGGTGGTCTCTGCTGTAACCATTCTGACTTAAAATTGTCTGTTATACACTTTAGTGGGGGAAGGTGGACTCTGAATATCATCCCCAGAATATCAAGAATGTCTGGTCCTCACCTTCCAGGGAGATGGTGTGTATCCTCTACTCGTTCTTGAACCTGAACTACACAAGTCACCTGCCTAGGGACTGAGCCTGCTGTAGCCACAGGACTGGTCTCTGAAATATTTTGTTTTCTGGGAGGGCAGGCAGCAAGAGGCCTGCCACACAGACCCAGATCACAGGTAGCTCCAGTGATATGTATGCCTGACAGGCATTGGCTCATGATGTTTCTGATGAGTTCATGCATGGGGACATGTGCAGGACACTTCTTTGCATCAGAGGCACAAGTAAAACGAGAGTCTGCCTCAGAGCTGAGACCAACCCCCTGAGAAAGCTGAGGCTGGGAGGCTTCCGTGCTTCTCCAAGGAACTCAGCCCAATATTACAATCTATTTTTTTCTTCTGGAGAAGTACTTTCTTGAAAGGTTGGCTTTACTTTCCAGCAAATTAAATGAGCCACTAACCTCAACACAGAGCAGGCCATGCAGCCTCCCGGAGTCTGGCATTCTAAGCCTTGACAAAGGGAATGGTGGCAGCTTCTTGGACAGCTAGAGGTCCCAAGAGAAAGAAAAAAGCAACACTGGGATCTTCTCTTGGGCAATCGTGTGCTTTCTTTTCTGATTGTATCTCATCCCCTTCCAAGTGTCTTCATAAACCAATACCCTGAAATAGGACCTTCTAACGTAGGTTTGGCTATGGAAAAGCAGTATAAAGTCTCTTCCTCCAGACTACAGTTGGGAAGCCCTACCCTGGCCCACTTTCTATACCTGCTTGTACAGCCAGCTACCCAGCTAGTGAAACTGGCAGGTATGTAGGCCAGATCCTGCACAGGCACATAAAGTATCTCCTCTGGCTCAGACTGAAAAGTCATGACTCAGGACAATGATTTAACATGTGACAAGCTATGTCACCCTAGGAAAGAAGCTGGGTCACCTAAAGGAAGACGCTGGGTATTGGGCATTTTTCCAGTTTATTGACCTACCATTCCTATAATTGATCACAAATAAATATTGTCCATTAGAAGGGCATTGTGGCTGCTGGCATTGTTAGAATAATAACTCTAGTATCCAAAGGTTTTCATTTTGGAGGTTATTCTCAATGATAATAGCTTCTGTTGTGCTGCTCTGAACCTCTCATGCTCCATCCACTATGTCACAGTGCCACCATGTCTAGCCACAACCACTGTTGTTTTATAAAGATAAAATAAATTCCTTAATGAATATAATACTGCATTTCTTTTCTTCTGTGGAAACACTGACCTCTTGTTTGTGTGACACTTGCCTGAAACATGTTCATACTGACTTCAATAGCCCCTCAGTTAATCCTTTCTCAAGTCGATTCCACCCAAACCAAATCTGGCCCTTGCACTGACCACACCAAGAACTGCCATCACGTTAACTCTGGTAGGCAGTACCTAAGGAGGCCAGCAGAACTCCTACAAGGCCATCAGAGTTTGAACACAAACCCAGCAGTTTCTAGTCATGGAGACAAAGTAGACTAGGACAGGAATGCCAGGAGGCACCCATACTTGCTGCCTGATGAGCCTTTTACACAGAGGCAGGCTCTTTAAAGAACATTGTTCAGCTTTCATGAGGACATGGGATACCCAGAACCCAGGCCTATGCTCTGGTGGAGCTGGTCCCCTAGCTAACTCTAGATCCTTTTTGAGATGGGGTGAATACAGTGGTGGACCCCACATTTGTTCACACACCTTGTGTTTCCCCAGCAAGCATTTGGTAGAGCAGAAGGACACAGAAGAGAGTGGATACTTGAGGCTCCTGTCTTCCAGCATGAGCTCTGGAGTTCATATGCCCCGTGGAAGACTTTAGTCCCCTGGCTCCTGGAAAGCAGACACTTTTCCTAATTGAAAAGACAAACTGAGACAGAAGCTCTGTGTAGGTGCTGCCTGGCAATGAAATGGAATGGGATGTTCATCTATAACTGAAAAGTGATCTTTCCTGGAATGAGAGAAGAATTGCTGAGCAGCAGTACTGAGGAAACAACCAACAGGTACATGTTGCTAATCATGTGTGAAGACTTGCAAGAGAATGTGGAGAGACCAAGGACAGGAAGCCTTCCAATTCAAGAGACAGGAACCTCACTAGAGATAGTGGGAACCTTCCCTAACCCTTTGAAGGCTATGTATTATTTTGGGAGACTTTTACCAATCTAGAAAGCCCACTGCCACAGCCAACCTCCTGACAGGATATCAGGAAGAAACTCGGTCCCATGGCCCTGCCCACCGAGACTGTCTACCTCATTACCCTACTTTGTCTGGGCAGACAAGGAGGATAAGTGGGAGGAAGTGATGATCCACACCTCTATTACGCTCTTCACCATAAACAGCTGTGCACAGTAGATGAGGGCACTGAATGGTCTCCATTTGGTCTTGCCCAGGAGAGGTGCTCTCCTCCCATACCCAGCCCTTCCTGGGACACCAGGGAGTGTCAGGCTCTGGCTGAGATCTACCTAGACCCCTTGAGGTGGTGACAAGCAAGAAACTTTGAGTGCTAGGAACCCTCAAACCACAGCAAGTGAGGCTCTTGTACCACTGTGAACAGGGCTTCTTTGAGCTAAATAGTGGGCAGGCCTGGGTTTAGTTGCCTTGTGGGTGTAGCTTCCTGGTGGCAAACTGTGTTAAGACAGGGAGACGGAGACAGGAAGATCCCTGGGATTCACTGGCCAGTATAACTGAATCTTCAAGCTCCAGGTTTAGTGAAAGATCTTGTCTCAAAAATAAGGGGAGAGTAACAGGAATATTCCTGATGTCAGCCTCTGGTTTTCTCATGGATTCACACATATGCATCAATGCATACACAAATACGTATTAAGCATAATTTTAAAAATTTTAAAGTAGCTGCTAATGTTATTATTCCTTCCATTTGTATCACATTTCTTCTAGATAATTCTACAATATAAACAAAAATAGAGTAAGGGAAAGGCTTAGGGATTACTCTGGAGAAGTCTGAGACATATCTGCCAGGCTACCCCACCTCCTCAGTCCCCAGGGAAATCCAAGGGATCTGCATCTACCACTTGGGCCATATATCCCAAAGGGTACAGGGTAGGAGAGAAAGCATCAAAATTCCACAGTCAGCATCCCCACCCTGCATCCTCTCAACACTAGAGCCAAACATGTGGTATACTTGCCCTCTGGTAACTGGCAGCCTGTTTGTTCAGATGAGGTTCTGCTGAATCCACTGACAAACTTTCTTTCGAGTTAGCAGAAACTTGGATTACAGAGCCAAGAAGAACTCCACTCCAAAGAGCCCAACCCTGTAATGAAGGTTTCTGGTTTGGCTCCTGCCCTGGTTGGATCACTTCTGCTGCTGCTGTTTCACAGCAGTAAAGTAGAGGGTGAAGGAGAAAATAATTCTCTTCAGAGTTATCTACCATTGGCCAGTGCACTCTAAGTAGTAATCCCAGTCTCATATTTGAAGTGGCCTCTGGGTTTTCTATCAAGTGATGTTATTGAACAAAATCCACAAGCAATTCATCAGGCGATGAAAGGAGACAGAGACAGAGACCCACAATGGAGCACCGAACTGAAATCTCAAGGTCCAAATCAGGAGCAGAAGGAGAGAGAGCACAAGCAAGGAACTTAGGACCGGGAGGGGTGCACCCATACACTGAGACAATGGGGATTGGGAACTCACCAAGGCCAGCTGGCCTGGGTCTGAAAAAGCCTGGGTTAAAACCGATCTCGCTGAACATAGTGGACAATGAGGACTACTGAGACCTCAAGAACAATGGCAATGGGTTTTTGATCCTACTGTACCTATTGGTTTTGTGGGAGCCTAGGCAGTTTCGTGGCTCACCTTACTAGACCTGGCTGGATGTCCTTGGACTTCCCACAGGGCAGGGAACCCTGATTGCTCTTTGGGCTGACGAGGGAGGGGGACTTGACTGGGGGAGGGGGAGGGAAAGGGAGGCGGCGGTGGGGAAGAGACAGAAATCTTTAATAAATAAATAAATTTAAAAAAAATCCACAAGCAAAGCCTTGATGAACTTTGGGGTCTGGTATTTCTTCAACAAGCCCTCTGACTTTCTGAAGTCTATGCCTTTGGTTGATAAACAAACTATTTCTTTATTTTAAATTTTTTTTCTGCTCCTTGATCAGTTCAGCATGCAAATTCTATGGCTCCAAGGTCTAAGTTCAGATTCTAGTTTTTCAATTTGTGCACCTGGGACAACTCAGACAAGTTGCATACTTGTTCTATATCTCAATTTCCTAATTTGTCCAGGGGTATAGTAACCATATAGAGGGACTTTGATAATTCACACAAGCTGTCTATTAAAGGCCAGGGAGATAACTCAGTTCATAAAGTGCTTTCTGTGCAAACATGATGACCTAAGTTCAATTTCCAGAACCCACCTGGAAAAACTGGTTAGGCAGAAGCATCCACTTATATTCCAGTGGTAAAGAACAGAGACAGATGAGCATCTCTGATGTTCACTGACCAACCAGAGTAGCCTACTTGGTTATCTTCAAGTCAGTGAGAGACTCCATCTCATAAAACAAGGTGACTGACATATGAGGAATGCCATCCAGTGTTGACTTCTGGCTTCAACATGCACACATTTGTACACATATGCTTATATCCACATACATACAGTATATATACCCAATAACATGTCTATCAGTGTTTGGCAGTTGGGAAGCATTTCAAATGAGTTCCTGACTACCACACATTATTAATGTCAGAGTAGGTTAAACAAGAGGCATTTACTGTGTCACCATTCTGGAGGCCAAAGCTGGAAGGGAAATAGAAAATCCCGGTACCAGTGTTGACAGTTCTGCAGCCTCTGGATATTGGGAGGTTCAAGAGCAGAGGTGAGGCCTATACTGATGGTCTGCAGAATCTGGGACGTGGTCTCCTACTAGAGGTCCCGAAAGTGGACAGGCCATTCTAGACTGAAACAGAGGCTTTCCTTTCTATGATTCTCCCCATGGTGCTGGAGGAGGTGCTGGGCCTTCTACTGTCCAGACTACCTTTTGGGAATTCAGGCTCAAAAATGTCCAGAGAGAACTTATTTCTTAGTTGAAGCTTTTGTTCTTGTGAACTTGTTAAAAAAAAAAAAAAGCTTCAAACAATTCTTCCATTTAACTCTCCTAGACTTTCTAATGAAGACTGTGAACTGGATCAAGGAAAGAGAGATTAACAAGAGAAAATTATGGACAAAAATATAGGCAGATCACCATACATACAGGAGCACTCAAATGAGTAACTTAGAACTTGGCTTCACAAAGCTTCTTAACCAGAGAACACTTAAGTTTTAGAGAATTGACAAGACCAGGAAAGGCACTTTGAGGTGTGAGGAAGCAAATAAATTGACAAACTAATGTGGGTAAAGGCTAATTGGCAATGCTTATTGACATGGATTCCTCTGGTGGTGCCCTCTTGGGTGCAAAGATGTCCATGGAAGAACAGAAAGGGGACATTTCTGTCCCGTCCTGTGGAAAAATGGAGATTGCTCAGTGGCACTTACAAACCTAGCCCTGCTTTTAGTGGTAAATCATAAGGATGTGCTTAAACCTGCTGCTTTTCCAATGCCTTGAACTCCAAAAAATCCTCATGCTAAATGGACACATTCTGCCTTCCTTCAGTCTGTCCATACCACTGTGACATAAACAAGTAGCTTTTCCTCCTCCACCTCAACAGTCTGGGCTAATCATCCTCTCACATGGTCTGTGTACAGAGACAGGGTCAAAGTGACAGAGGATACCATGGACTGATTCTCCTGCCCAACATGGATGAAAACCTCCCTTTCCAGTTCCAGTCAGAGTCTACAACAGGCACCACAGGTGTCAGCAATGACGTCACTTTGCCTACCTTTGTCATTGGCCGGACTGTATTCTTTCTCTTCTACTTGTTGCTTGTGGAACCCTGGCTGGCAGCTAGAGTAGAAAAAGGTGACATTTTCTCAGCATTGCTATAGTAGTACCAGTTTTCATCATGGGGATCCTGGAGAATGGCACTCTTCACTCAACATTCTTTGAGATAGAACCCTAAGGTGCCTCTGGTCCCTTATCTTAATAGGATAAAACTTACATATCACTTATACTTATTTTTCTTACAGTCCTTAAATCTTCTCTGTCTTTCTTGCCATATTACAGTGTCTGTGCTTGTATAGAGTTGTTAAACTATGTTGCTTAAGCAGTGAAACAAAAGAGTCTGTTTGCGTTTAGAATAACATAATTTTGTATTCAAATATTTTCTACTCATAATACGTGTAGATGGCCTGCAATTTAGCTGTAATTTCAAAAGGTTCCCTAATTGGGTGGTGATGACACACACCTTTAATCCAAGCACTCTGGAGGCAGAGGCAGGCAGATCTCTGTGAGTTTGAGGCCAGCCTGTTCTACGGAGTGAGTTCTAGGACAGCCAGGGCTATACAGCGAAACCCTGATGACATATTTCCTCCATTAAAGCCATACCCCTTAAAGGTACCATAACCTTCCCAAACAGCATCACCATCTGGGAACTAAGTCTTCTTCAACTACATAAGCATATGGGGTCCATTTCTCATTTAAACCACCTCAGGGGAATATGGGATGACAAAGCCTTGATGGGCCTGAGAACCAGCCAGCGTGGACCAACAGTAAAGAGCATGCACAATAGCTATTTCCTCAAAGCTGTCCTGGGTCTGCCAGAGGGCCTTGACAACAGCAACCTAGTCTGACAGGAGATGACTACAAACAGTGACCACATCACTTCAACAGATTCCAGCTCGGTGGATTCCACCCTCCGGGTAGAGTGGGGGGAATATAAGGCTTACCCCTTCCTAAAATAAACTGAACTTGTTTCAACCTGTTCCCAGTGCCTATCATGTTGGTACTGTGCCTATTTTTCTCTCTCCCCAAGGGACACCCATCAGGACCCTGCAACAGGGAGATATTTTATTTTCAAACCAAGAGAGGGGTCTATTATGGTCTCAAACCTGATGCTCTACAGCACAAAGGGAATCGGTACCACATGGTGCCCATGATGTTGCCAGTACCACATGGTGTCTATGTTGTTTCCCAAGGCATAGCAGTGGGCTAGTTTTTAACACTAGCCTGTGGATGCTTTTTCATATTCCTTCCTACTCTCTGAAAACCAGAAAGATTGATGTGTAGGAACTTAGATAAAGGTCCATGCCAACTGAGGGTCTCCTAAAAAAAAAGCTTATCTTCATTCTTAGTTGTGTTTTATCAGTATATTATAAATAAAAAATCCTGTAGCTCCCAAATCACCTCTCCATCTCCCTGATCTTTTTTATAATTTATATAACTTTATTTTATGTGCATTGGTGTAAATGTGTTAGATCTCCTGGAACTGGAACAGGTGTGAGCTGCCATGTAGGTGCTGGGAATTGAGCTTGGATCCTCTGAAAGAGCAGCCAATGCTCTTAACCACTGAGACATCTCAGTAGCCTTCCACCTCCCTGTTCTATTCTACAGCACTGCTAACAACTTGATTTTAGGCATCCGACCTCCAGAACAAGAGAATGAATTTGTGTTTTTGCAAGCCACTAAATTTGTGGTAATTGTTAGAGCAGCTGCAAGAAGCCAATACAGTACTGGTACTCCTTTAAAAGAGAAAATACTATTCTTTATAAGCTCAATACTTTATTATATGTCATAATTATTTCCCTTGTTTATTTTCCTATGGTCTTTGTGGGTTGTTAGTAAAGTTCCACTTGAAAACCCCAGTCAGTGTCCTGCAAGCCAAGGCAAACGCAGAAGCAGGAACCTGCTTAGCCCACTCTTGGCCAGAGAGAAGAAAGATTAGCGGTTCAGTGTGGTGTTGAGGTGGGGCATTGAGCCAAGATAACTTTAATACCAGGTTCTGCAAATCACTGGCTCCATGAACTGAGGCAAGTTGCTAATGTTCCTGTTGTTTTAGATTTTTTTTTTGTTACTTCAAGGTTTGCATACTGAATACTTGGTCCCCATTGTAATAAATTGTATTGAGAAGTGGTGGACCTAGTGAATGGATATTAGGTACCTAGGCACCATGTTGGAAGGGACTAATGCCACTCTTTGGTGTGTGTTAAGGTCTGGGGACATGGCTCGGCTTTTAAAATATTCAGAGAAAACATCCACATGCATATAATAATTAATAATAATAAGTAATATTAATGCAAAAAAAAACAAATAAATGAAAGTGAAGCATGGTTAATAAAACCTCAGAGACACATATTGGGGTTCAACCTGAAGACCAGAAAAACAAAGCAGCCAGGCACTGGCTCTTATTTTGACCTCAGTCTGAAAATGGTGATCCTGTTCCAGGAAACCTCAGAATGAGGCTGAGTGAAACTGAGAGCTGTCTCCTTCTGCTTTATAATCCTTTCTAGTTATGGGATTAAGAACATGTACCACTACTGCTTGGTTTCTAGGGCAAGATAGTGTGGCTACTGGGATTAAAGATGTGTGTCATTGTAGCTACTGGAACTAAAGGTGTGTAGCATTGCTGCCTGTTCTGTAAGGCTGGCCAGTGTTGCTGTTTTACTTTTCTGCTCTTCAGGCAAGCTTTATTTGCTAAAAATACAAATGAAATGCCACTATATAAAAAGAGTGGGTTAGGTGTGCCAGACTGGACTGGTTACCTCCAGAATAGCTGCTGCAAATAAATTGAACTTTCTCTGCTCATTATCATACTTCATATCCTTTCATGTGATCTTTCTTCTCCATGAACCACTTTCTACCTGTAACGCACATCAGCCATTTTATGTGCTCTATGATCAGCTATTTTATGACATAGTGTGATGACCTCACCAGATGTGACAGTTTCAGCTTGGACTTCCTTACCTTCAAAACCATAAATCACTGCAAACTTCTCTTTATAGTTTACACAGCTTTAGGCATTTTTGTTATAGCAACACAAAACAGACCATGACCATTTTCTAAAATCTAAATATTTTCATCTATGACATTTTATCATTTACTCCACAGTTAAGTTCTGGCTACATCTTCCTCACTTACCATTTGTGTAACTTTGGACAAGTTTCTTAGTCTCTCTGTGTCTGTGTCATTATGTATTCAGCTGCTCTCACTACAGGAGCTGTCCCTTTTGATGTCTTGAGGAACTTCAAGCCGTGTGTGTGTGTGTGTGTGTGTGTTTTGTGTGTGTGTGTGTGTGTGTGTGTGTGTGTAGCAAGGACTCCCATCTTATATGGAAGCAGCAACATTGGTGCAGATGAAGGGCCCTTTATTTCTCCAAAAAAAGATTCCAGTTTCCTTTTGGGGCAGAATCAGGGAGAAGCCCTGGAGCTTCTGGAGACAGATGTTGGGAACTTAACCAGTAAGCCACAGCCATGTGGCAATGCACAGATTATTAGAAATGGGTTAAACTAAGATGTAAGAGTTAGCCAATAAGAAGTTAGAGCTAATAGGCCAAGCAGTGATTTAATTAAAACAGTTTCTGTGTGATTATTTTGGGGCTGAGCAGCTGGGAACCAACAAGTAACTTTGCCAACAATAGAATTATCACTAACAACTGGAAAGATTTGATTAATGGAGTTTTAGAGACTGGTACACAATTGTAATGGAGTACCTGGTTCAGAGAAGAGGCTAAGATTATTAAACAATAGAGTAAAACTAGAGGTAGGGCAACCTTCCAAGATCAATTTCTTGGAGAAGGAGACTATGTTACTATAGAAAACAAGGATATATATGATGACCACAGCCTGGATTTATGCTGCATAGCAGCTTTGAATGCTTGGGACAGAATTGGAGAAATAGGAAGGAAGATCGAGACATTTACTAAAGTTATGAAAGGCCTGGTCTGAAAAAGCCTGGGTTAAAACAGGTCTCACTGAACATAGCGGACAATGAGGACTACTGAGACCTCAAGAACAATGGCAATGGGTTTTTGATCCTACTGCACGTATTGGCTTTGTGGGAGCCTAGGCAGTTTGGATGCTCACTTTACGAGACCTGGATGGAGGAGGGTGGTCCTTGGACTTCCCACAGGGCAGAGAACCCTGATTGCTCTTTGGGCTGATGAGGGAGGGGGACTTGATTGGGGGAGGGGGAGGGAAAGGGGAGACAGAGGTGGGGAAGAGACAGAAATCTTTAATAAAAAGAAAAGAAGTAAAGAAAAATTTGTCTTGTTGGGGATTACAAATTGCTCCTGAAAAATACAAAGAGGAGACTCTATTAGTTATTTAGGTTATAAAATAGGTTTACAAAAAAATCAGACTCCAAAAGGTGCAAATTGGGAGAGATTGATTGCAGACTCTTAATGATTGCTAAGATATATTTCCCATCTACAGATCACTATTGGGATACGTCCTGATGACTTGATTAATTTAAACAACTCTTAGATGGTGACAAAGACTTAAATAGTTCCAGGGAATTATCTGTGGAAGCTGTGAGAGAATTAGCTTTGATTGAAGAGAAATTACAGAAGGCACATAGGGATCTTATAGATCAAATCTTAACCACATTTTGGTCAAATTCCTCTCCAGCCATTCCTCTACAGGAATTTTAATGCAGAGGGAAGATATCTTAGAATGGATCTTTTTACCACATAAACTGGGTAAAAATTTAAAAGTTATGTGGAAAAGGTCTCTAAATTTACAAAAGGAAAATTGAGACTTTGTCAATTATCAGGAATAAACACAGAAGAAATTATAGAGTCTTTGAATAATGATGAAATTGTCAAATTATGGGCATAAAGTGAACTCCGACAAAGATGTTATAGTAATTTTTTTGGAGAGATTAACAACAAGTATCCCCAAAACAAGAAAATTCAACTTATAAAGAGAACTAACTAGATCCTTCCTCACATTGTATGGGACTCACCAATAACTGGAGCCCCTACATTCTATACTGATGCAAATAAATCAGGAAAGGTAGGTTACAAATAAGAAAATTTAAGTAAGTGAATCAAAACCCTTATGATTATGTACAAAGCAAAAATTATATGCTATTCTCATGGTACTAAAAGATTTTAAAGAATCTCTCAACATAATTACCAAGTTACAGAGTTGTTTTGCATGTTGAAACTGCTGAATTTATACCAAATGATACAGAATTTGCTTCATTATTTATTCAGTTACAAGATATAATCAGGAATAGTCATCCTTCCACATATATAATATACATCTGATCCCATATGGGTCTGCTAGGTTCTCTAGCACAAGATAATTCAGAAATTGATCAATTATTGATTTGAAAAATGCTGAAGGAATGCCTCATAATTTTATAAAAATGCCATGTCAATAGCAATGGTTTAAAAAAAGATTTTTCCATCACATGGCAACAAGCCAAGGAAATTATAAGGCAATGTCATTCTTGTTCTTTATATAACCAAACAGCACTACCTGCAGGAAGTAACACAAAGGGTACTCACAGGAATGAAATCTAGCAGATGGATGTGCTCCATTTTGTAGAAATTATAAAACTAAAGTATATACACTACACCACTGATACCTATTCATGTTTCACTGGGCAACTGCTTTAAGTTCAAAAAAAGCTTATTCAGTAATCACTCATGTGCTAGAAGTTATGACCATCACAGTTATACCTGTATAAATAAAGACAAACAATGCTTCAGCATATGCCTCTAAGAAAATTAAACAGTTTTTGATTAGTATAATATAAAGTATATTACTGATATACTTCAAAATCCTACAGGCCAGTTATAGAAAGATCATATCAAACACTAAAGGATATGTTAAATAGTCAGAAAAAATAATAAATACCCCAGAAATAGATTGTAAAATGCTTTATTAACTTTGAATTTTCTAAATTCTAATGAGAAAAAAACAACATATGTGGAAAGACATTGGATAATAGAGAAAACAACAGCATTAAATCAGCTGATATACTTTAAAGATGTGCTGAATTCAGAATGGAAACTAGGACATGTGTTACTGGTGTAGGACAATTCTGTATTCTGTCAATTATTTTTTAAATAAGCCAGTAGCCAGGCAGGAAGTATAGGTGGGACAACCAGACAGGAAGTAGAGGTAGGGAATGAGAACAGGAGAATTCTGGGAAGGAGGAATCCCATTCTTCCCTCTGCAGTCCTGCCCAAACACCAAAGAAGGAAGATGTGACCTACCCTGCTGAAAAAGGTACCAAACCATGTGGCTAACACAGATAAGAATAATGGGTTAATATAAATTATAAGAGTTAATAAGAAGCCTAAGATAATGGGCCAATCAGTTTATAATTGATGTAGACTTCTGTATAATTTTCTTTGGGGCTGAATGACTGTGGGACCTGGTGGGAGGACAGAAACCAGGCAGGCCAGATATATATCTCTTTTGTATCCTAAAATCTCTTTTTAATTGTTAACATGATTTTCCAACTGGGGGACTGAGGAGGTCACTCCACTCCACTTTTTATAATGAACTATGAAAGCCATATTGTGTCCAGGAGAAAGGAGGGGAAGTACCTATGGCGTGCAGGAAGATAGCAGGGTCAGCTCTTGAAGCCAGGGGCAAACGCTATTGAAATGCATATCTGAAGATATGGGAACGATCTGGGTCTAGGGAAGAAGCCAGAGCCAGAACAGTTCTGCTGTGTGCATTCAGCACACTGTAACCCAAGGGCACCCTTCCACTCATGTGACAGAATCACTCCAATCTCTTTTACTCCTGGCATCGTGCAAAGATGGGGGACAGCCCACCAAAATCTATTAAGCTAGAAGCAAACTTTATTGCAGAAAACTTTAAAAAAGATCTTCATGGGGGCACAAAATCAGCTATAGCTGTGACCACAGCCAGAGATCAGGCTTCTATAGCTGTGGCAATAGGCTGTTTCTGAACATGCCTTTTTATAGCAAGAAGTAAGCATTGAACAAAAGAATTTTTACAATATCAAGGTAAAACTCAGATACAAATTGCCTTTTTTTTTTTTTTTTTACAATTTCCATTAACAGGTTTTTTTTTTTTTTTTTAGATAAACTGGTGTTTGTATTTAGTCCATTGTTTCTCTCTAGTACTTTCCTGATGGTGTTTACTGAAGCTCTGCACTTCCCCTTATACTGTCAGTTTTGCATAGCAGGGAAGGATATAGGGCAATGCACAATCAAAATGCCACATACAACCCACAATTTAAAAGTTAGCTCAGCTCATGTTCATTGCTGGTCATGAGTGGCTGAGGGGTTATCCAAAAACTCAGTTTCAGAGGGACTGTCAGTTTGCAGAGGGCCACTTCAGACTTGTAGATGGAGCTATGTGTTGTAAAGCAAAGTTAATAGTTAATCCTTAAACTGCTGAAGAAGCTGCTGACAATCTGCTCTCATTCCCCTAGGCTTAGAACTTTATATTTTTTTATTTCTATTCCTGGAACCTACATTTCTATATTATTATTCTTGGACTCCTCACAACCCACACAGTATAGTGGGCTGTAAAAGCCAGCTAGCCACGTTGTGTCCTGGAGGAAGAAGGGGAAGTACTTAAGGAGTGTGGGATGATAGCAGGGTCTGCTCTTGGGGCCAGAGGAAAATGCTACTGAAATGCATATCTCTGCTGGACTAGAAAAGGGCTTTGTCTAGGGTAGAAGGGCAGGGTTGGGAACCATTTTGCTGTGTCTTTAAGCAGTATAACCCTACGGGAGATGCTCTTGCCACTCAGGCCTCACTAACAAATCAGGCCCACTAGTCAGCTTGCCAGTCAGAAGTGGTCCAGGACCCTTCTGGCCACTGGATTCAGGATAGGCTTTGATGAGGTGCTGGCAACAGCAGTTTCATGTGCTGTGCTGTGAGTTCTGGTTCAGGTAACTGAGAAGAGAGCATGGGTGAGCTGGGAAACCACAACATAGTGAGAAAGGGGCTGCTATCCCCAGATGGAGAGTAGCAGATGGTAAGGTGTGGGAGCTGGTGTGTTCGATCTTTCCTAGATCTCGGTGGGAATCTGTAACCAGACTCCCTGTGCTGTGAGGTTCCATGTGGTCCTTGAAGGAGGCAAGCTTGGAGGATCTCTTTCTACGAGACTTGGTGCCAGACCATTGTGAGAAGTGAGCATGACCATCCTCCTTCAGCCGTCTCTTTTAAGTCAGTTCGAAACTGCCCCTCGTTTGATCCTTCTGATAACCAGGTGTCCTAGGTTATCAGTATCGACTGGTCACAGAAGGGTGGGGGGTCCCTCTTGTGTGGCAAGATTATTTCATTACCACGGTTGCTGGGTGCAGCCTTCAAGTGGGCAAATGTTTTCTTAATATTTCACCTTAGTAATTTTCCATACCACACACAAGAAGAAATGCTTTTACATTACAACAAGTTACATTCATTCTTGTTCTATAAATTTCCTGCTCTATCTACACTACAGATTCCCCTTTTTTATTCATTCAGAGGAATCTGCTTCCATGCTCATTACAGAGGACTTCTGCTAAAATGCCCCAAAGATAAGTATATGCTAACCAGGCTAGTTAAAGATTAGGATGCTAGGATACACACTTGTTCATCTGGACTGTCCAGACATTTGGCTCCAAATCATTACAATGAAGACACCCCTGATTTAGAACCAGCCATTAGGCTCAACTTCACATCAAAAAAACAGGACTCTAACAAGATGCTCATTGAGGCATTACAGGGTCACACAACATACCTTAAGGTCTGAAGGGCCATAAAGTTAGTTTTCTTCTTGAGAAAAGCATAGTTCTGTCAGATGGGAAATATGACACTAGGTGACAAGTATTAAAAAAGTAAAACATTGTTGTGTTAAGGTCTGGCCTGATCAAGCAAGGCTTTCATTTAGGCCCTCAGGCAGTGAGGAGTATTCTTGGGAGAGCTAGTAACAGCAGGGGGCCTAGGCCTTTGGACTTAGGCCCTGGGAGTTTTCTCTAAGGACCTGATGTGTTGACAATAAAACCAGGGATGTGCTTGAGAGAACTGGTAATGGGCTGGTGGCCAAGGCCTTTGTGGAGGGATTGCTTCAGATTATGAGAATTCAACTCTTCCCACAACAATGATGTATGCTGATCAGTCCCAAGGCCACTGTGGGCTTAGTCAGTAATATTCTCGGAATACCCTTTTCCCCTTATGCACCATTGTTTGATTAGCTTCCTCCTAATTTTGTCCCATTGTATGATACTTTCTCCTGACTTCATAGAAGTCTCTCATTTCTTTCCATTTCCCCCATGGAAGTAGTACACAAGATGATATTCTACTTAAAACACTTACTTGGTTGACATAAGACATAGCTGGTACAAGAACTCTCCAACCCAGCTGTTACTTTTTTTGTCTTCTACTTTTCCTATCTTTCTCATCCTGGTACCTTTACCTCAAGACTCTGTTACTGAAGAATGACTTGTTGTATCAGATCACTGGTGTACTTGAAAAATAATTCTGGTAATATATTTGCTGTATAAGTCCCCCATCTGCCTAAGTGACTAGACTTGCAGTTTCCTCTCCAAATTGAAATTGTTCCAAGTCTGTCATAAAGCATGAGCCTAAAAGAAACTTAATGATGACAGCATATGAGGAATGCAAACTGTGTCTAGGCTGTCTCCTTTTTGAACATTATCCAGAGATGAGTGTATATTATCATCAGCATGAAGTTTTTGTATTAATCTTCAAAGTGTGTTGCTGTAGGAGGCCACTTGTTTGTTTCCAGCTGCTCAATCCCAAAATTACACAGGAACTATATTATTTAAATCACGGCTTGACCAATCACTTAAGCATACTGCTAGCTACCTCTTACATATAGAATTAACCAATTTCCATTATTTTATATTGTACCACAAGGACTGTGGCCTATTGGCAAGGTTCTGGCTTGTGTCTTGCCCCTCTGGTGGCTACATGGCATCTCCCAACCATACTACAAAAGCATTTGTTCAACTATGTTCATAGCAGCATTAGTTGTAATAGCCAGAACCTTGAAACAACCTAGATGCCCCTCCATGGAAGAATGGATAAAGAAAGTGTTACAAATATACACATTAGTGCACTACTCAGTGTTGATGTGGGAATGGTTTCTTATTAATAAAGAAACTGCCTTGGCCCATTTTATTGGAGAGAAAATTAGGTAGGCAGAGTATACAGAAGAGAATTCTGGGAGAAAGAAGGTTAGAGGAAGAGTCGCCATGATTCTCCCGCTCCAGACAGACGCAGGTTAAGATCCTCCCTGGTAAGCCAGCTCTCGGGCTACAACAGACAACAGTCAAGTCCTCTCTTGGTAGCCGGCCCTCCTGCCTCAGTCAGAGTTTGCCCTGGCAGGACGGCCCAGAAAGCCGGCATTTTTAAACAGCACAGCTTTTTTCCTGCTACGGCTGAAAACCGAAAAGCATGCGTTCAGCTTTTCGTCAACACCATTTAAGTGTTTTGTGGCTCGCTTGCTGGCAGGGACCTTGAAATGCCATAGAGTTGTGGCAGTAAACATGGCTACAACCGGTACCTCAGCCATGAGGCTGGAAAGCTAAGGAATGGACTGGATCTAGCTGGCAAAGCCACGGCTTTAATCCTACTCATATTGCTCAATAATTTAAAGACTCATGTGGTCAGAAAAACAGAGAGAGATACAGTAAAGAGAACGTCAAAGACAAAGAAAATTTTTAAATGATTTACAGTGTGTTGAAAATAATGTGCAGACTAAAAGTTAAAATTCTTAAAGTAAAAAAAAAAAGTAAGAAAAAGAGAAGTTGTGGGTGGTAGTACACGCCTTTAATCCCAGTGCCTAGAAGGCAGAGACAAACAGATCTCTGTGAGTTCAAGGTGTGGTAGTAAACACCTTTAATCCCAATGCCTGTGAGGCAGAGACAGGCGGATCTCTGAGAGTTCAAGGAGAGCCTGGTCTACAGAGTTATTCCAGGACAAAGATACAGAGAATATACAATAAAAGTAAAAAATAAACGAAATAGAGGTTAAAATAAAGCGTACAAAGATGGAAAATACACAGAGAATCTTGATACTGTATTCTATTATGCTCTCTTTGAATTGTTTGAATGCTGAGGAAGGAGCAACAGCTGCCAAAAGATATTTGCTTATAAATGCTGCTAAACTAATCCATCGTAGAGATTTTGATGCCTTGACTTTGAAATTTGGATCTAAGGACATGATACTTTGGAAAGGAGTTTCTTCTTTTGTTTTCACAGAGGATGTGACCCTATGGATTGCATCTATTCCGATTTGGTATGATAGACCACGCCCTCCTGAAAGGTTGCTGTGAACACCCTCAAAAAATTACTTCACTCAACTGCCAACTGTGATGACCCTGGCACACAGGTTATACCATGAAAGACCTAATTAACGACGCCCCTATTCAGCAGGAAGCAGTTTGGAGAGAAAAATCTACGCCCATGTTCCCAAATATTGTTTATAAATGTTCTTTTACATTTAAAGGGGGATATGATATAGATAGGAATAATTTACATTGATATGGATTTTACGGTCAATTTTGTTATATGTATATGTATTTCTGATCTTGATTAAGGTATTGTAATTGTGTAGTTCATTTAAAAATGTAATGTATAGTTAGGAAATATAGGTTGTTAATGGATAATCATTGATAATAGTAAAGCTTGTAGTCATGTTAGATTTTCTAGATATATAGAGATATATTTCAGTTAGATAGGCATTCTTCATATCTTTCAAAGACTGTAGAATATGGCATTTTAAATGTTTTAATAACTTAGGACTTTTCATGACAATGAGACACATCTGCTCCTGGCAGCACAAATCTACTTCAAAAGGAAGATGGGCATCGAAGAGGATCCTTATGGAGTTGGATAGTCATTTGGGCAAGAAGCTGCTCTTGCCTGGACTGTTGCATAAACTGGACACAGAACCCGCAGAGAGAGGACTACTGGACTTGCCTAAAGGTGAGATGGTCTTTTGGGGTTCCTGATTCATGAAAGAGTCTGCGAGACATTCTGCAGGACACAGCAGACAGTGACTGAACTGTCTTTGAAATTTCCTGCTTCATGGAAGCATCTTCATGGGGGAGAGTATTTGAGGGAGTGAGAGGGAAATGTTAGGAGGAGAGGATGTGGAAATTTTGATTGGAATTCTTTATAAGGTAATAAAAATGAAAAAATTAAAAATATATATTATTTTCATGTATTTATATATAAATATTATTATATAAATATAATTATTTATATAGTATGTATTTATTTGTGTGTGTACATATAAATATATATTAGGATATATACATATCTTGATGTTTCATGCTTCTCCCTGTCCCTATATTTAATCATTTGGTGTTTCATCTTGAAGAACTGTCTTCTAAGGAAATCATCCAGAGATGCCAGATAATGTAATGGTGCTAAGATTTATTTTGTAACAAAGATTTATGGTGTGTGTGTGTGTGTATGATATGATTATGCGTTTGTAGGACCAATGCAGATATGTGGAGACCAGAAGACAACTTTGCAGTTTCTACTTTTGGTCCTCTTAATATGATGATCAAGATCAATTTTCCAGCCTTGCACACCACAGATCTTTCCCACTGAGCCATCTCACTAGTCCTCAAATAAGATTATTAGTAATATTATAATAGGAAACAATTGTCTTATCTTCAAATTGTAAATAATTTCATACAAGGATAGAGGAACATAGGATAATTTGAATAATAAATCCCCTTTGCAAAGGAAAATATTTATATGACCACACATTTTTTAAAATTTGTTTTTTCCTGGGGATTAAACATTTGTTTATAACACTTTCTTAGAACCACAATTGAATGCTAGTTAATTGCCTCATTCATTAAAATTGGTTACTGCTAAGCCTGACGACCTGTGTTCTATCTCTGGGTGACCCGTATTACTTCTACAAGTTTTCTCTTATTTCTAAACTTGGCAGTGACATATGCACACTCCTACATGAGCATATATATAAATAATTTTTAATCCTGAATAAGTGCAATTGAGGTCAATTGCAGTCAAAAGAATTCCTAGGTTTCATCACTACAACTCACATAGAAGAAGTGGATCACAAACACCTGTGAGTTGTCCTCTCAGTGCTACATATACATCATGGCACAGGTGTATTCACACAAACACAGTTCAAACATTTTTACATGCAAAGATAATCAAAGAAAATAACCCAATTATTGAGCACATAGTAAATGGTGATAGGAGCACTACAACTCTTCATCTTCAGTATTATAATGACATATTTGGGACCTTGATAGTTAACTTTGTACCGCTGCTCCTCTTGTGTACCCAAGTTTCATTCCTAGCACCCACCTCAGATTGGTCAGAGCTTCCTGTATTTACAGGTCCTGGAAATCTGGTGCATTTTTCTGGCCTCTTGGGGCACCAGAAATTCAAATGGTGAAAAGAAAGATATGTATGTGAGTTCATATAATAAAAAGGTTTTCTTCATGCATCTTAAAAAATGAAATTTAATATACCCAATGTTCCTCTTGTGCTATTTTGTCTGATTGGCCTCTTTCTGAATTTGTATACATCCTTTGAAAACCGAACCCATTGATTTACATTAGTAAGAGACTTGCTGTTGAATTTGGCATAAATCTCCAGCCAATCTGGGACAGGTCTGCCTTTAGGTTCGAAGCCACTGCAGACCATGGTGCTGAGTCCCTCCTACTCCACCGGGTCCCGTCACTCAGACCTCACCAGCCAATCAGATCCTTCCGAAGACCAGCCAGTCAGATGGGAGGGTTCTTCCGGGAGCCAGACTTCCTTTCTGGTTCAGCTCTCCACCTTGGGCTCTCTTGTCGGCAGAGAGCCTGTCAGCTCAGCAGCTGCGCCATGGTGAGTGAGGGGTTGCTCTCCACAGACGGGAGGAGTGGCTGGGCTTGGCAAGCGAGGGGCCAGTGTCGCCAAACTAGGTGGAGCGGCCCGCTGAGGCTCGCGGCCTGTGTGGGGTCCGCCACTGGCTGGGTGGAGCCAGCGGACAGACGCAGAGTTTAGCGTCTTCCTGCCTCAGTAGTCCTAAGTGATCCTTGCAACTCTCTGCTGGCAGCCTCTGAATTACTTCACTGCCCGGGCTGTGTCTGCAAGGAGCAGAGCGTCAGGAGCCGCAGATGGTGGTGTCTGTCGAACTTATATCGTCGCATGTGGAGAGATATCACCACATTCGCCAAACGCGGAGACTCCTGGTCCCTCCTGGGTCTTCAGATGTTCTGCGCTTTTAACATTTAGGTTTAGGATCCGTCTGTAGTTAATTTCATGCGGCTTGTAAACGGTTTCTCCTGTGTAGAGTAGCGCTCTACTACTAAACTGTGATGTAGAAGAGTATAGTTAATAATAAAATTAATGGTATGAGGATTTTCTGGTTCTTAGGAGTCAGTGCCATGGTTCTAGATACCCCATTGGTCACTCCGTGTTCCTGGAGGTCACTCAGTGCTCCCAGGATTTGCTCCACTCCTGTGGATTTTGTTGTCTCAGGCCTGCTCTAGCCTAGGTTGTTTGCTCAGACTTCTTTCTGTAAATGTCCCTGGTCTGGATCTGCTCTTGCAGAGGTTCCTGGCTTGGGATTGTAAAGCTCTCTGGCTCTGATCTCCTCCATTGGAGTTCCTAGACTTGGTTAGATAAAATTAATAAAACAAAACAAAAAAAAACCAATTATCAATCATATAATAAATGGTTTGCACATTTAAATTGTAGAATTTCAAGAAATATTACTGTCCATCTAAACAATGTTGCTCCCTTTTAAATCTTACTTTTTCCATTCATTTTCTAATTCAATGATAGGTCTTTAAAAACACACACCTCAGCTGGAATTACAGATTCATGGCTGTAATCCCAGAACTTGGGAGACTGTGTTGGGCCGATCTCTGTGAGTTTGAGGCCAGATTTGTGCCCATAGTGAATTCCAGGGCAGCCATGGCTATGTGAACATATCCTGTCTCAAAAGAATTTCAAAAAGAAAAAATCATATCTCATTAT
The DNA here is from genome assembly GCF_014885135.2 of Alexandromys fortis. NCBI lineage: Eukaryota > Metazoa > Chordata > Mammalia > Rodentia > Cricetidae > Alexandromys > Alexandromys fortis. Next base: position 31,150 of record NW_026067893.1, on the reverse strand, counting down.
GGAAATTTTCTTAATATAGTATGAATAGACTCTGATAGGTTTCAACAAACCTTTTGTTATTTTTGCTCACATCAAAAGAACTGTGTTAACAATAAAAATAAGGAGTAATATATTGGGCCTTTGACAACCATCCAGAGGAACTTTCCTGACATTCAAGTGATAGGAGACAGAAGGAACACTGCAACTCTTCATCTTCAGTATTATAATGACATATTTGGGACCTGGATAGTTGACTCTGTACTTCTGCTCCTCTTGTGTACCCAAGTTTTGTATTTCCAAGTCCTGGAGATCAGGTGCATTCTTCTGGCCTCTTAGGGCACCAGATATGCAAATGATGAAAAGAAATATATGTATGTGATTCCATATGGTAAAAATGTTTTCTTCATGCATCTTAAAAAAGAATGAAATATAATATAGGTGTATAAGTTTTGCCATTGAGCATACCAAGTGCATGCCAGGTACCAGTGGTAACCAAAAGATGGTGTCTGATCCCCATCTTGGATGGTATAGACAATTATGAGCTATCTTGTAGGTACTGGAAATCAAAGTCAGGTCCTAGTAAAGAGAAGCCAGTGTTCTAAGTGCTGAGCCTTCTACTCAGCCCCCATGAACATGTCATTAATAGCAGTAAGGTGTGAATGACTGATCTAAGATAATCTTTACCTCAGTCCTGATGACCCAGAAGAAATAAAAGATTGATTACATCAGAAGCTTAGACTTGGTGCGTAAAGAATTTTCTGAACCCAAAACTCCATAAAATGAGGGTAAAATAATAAAATGATCAGGAGGGGAAATGACAAAAGTCTTTTAAAAGATGGTTGACCATTTACCCAAAGTCAAAAGAATGTTTTGTCTGCAATGTGGTAAATAGGTGACAATTTGAGCCATAAGCTCACATGTCAGTCAGACCCCAGCTTGAGTTTTTGTCTCCTGTGAAGGAGAGGAAAGGAATTTGCAGGCATGAAGTCTGACTTATCTAATTAGGATTCATATTGTGCTTCCCTGAGGCCTACTAAACCTTCAGTTAGGAGTTTTGAATGGTGGTGACCGGATGACATCCATGTTGTGGGGGAGATCCTGAGACTTGAACTGAAGTCACTATAAGGCTAAGCTAATCAGATATTTACAAAGAGCTGTGGAGGTTGAAAGAATTTTTAGGGATGGAGCTTTGCAAAAGCCCAAGGGTCAGATGCTTAAGTGCAGTGCATAGGGTGTGCTTGAGGGCAAGTTGGCACCATCTGTGCTCTGTATCCACTCTACTATGGTGGGTCAGCCACCTCCAGGTCTTCCACTATTTACTTTTTTGGCAACTCATGTAACTGTCAGTGGCAGTATCCTACAGCCCCCATTTTGCAGTCTCCATGGGAACATAAAGCTCTTTAGCCTCCACCCCATCAATCCTCAACACTTGCCTGCCTGGCAAGAATAAGGATATTCTAAGATGCATTTAAATTTCTCCCTTTGGCTAACAACTAGTGAAATAATAGACACTATAAAATTTGAGTTTTTCTGGGAATTTCACTGTGGAAAAAGACTGACTTCTCCCGGTGAGACTGTCTCTACTGAAGAAACATTTACTCCTTATCTGACCACCTTACAGGAGAGACAGGAGCTGAGGTTTGGGGACTGTTTTAGAGATGGGAAAGCTTTTGTTATGTTACTTAATTATATTAACTTAGTTGTGTATATCCCTTGCCATCTATCTAAACCTGTTAGGACCCCAAGGATAAATTAAACACCTTATATCTTCATCACTGTCCCAAATTAGTCACACCAAAAATATCAAGTTTATTACTTTATTAATAATTTGTTCTTTTTCTTTTCTTTATTTTATCTTAAAGAATAGCCTCATTATGAATCTCTGACTGTCCCGGTACTCACTGTACAGACTAGGATCTTGTAGAATATCAAAGAGATTTGGCCACCTTATCTCCAGTGTACCTGAGTTATATATAGTTGGGCACATCACAGACAACTAAATTAGTACTTTTTTGTTGTTCAAGACAGGGTTTCTTTGTGTAGTCGTGAATGTCCTGCAACTAGCTTTGTAGAGCAGACTGGCTCTTGAATTTATAGAGATTACCTTTCTCACACTATGTAGTTGAGAATTGCTTTGAACACCTAATCCTGCTTCTTCTGCCCAGTGCTGAAAAGAAAGTCCTGCAACTGCTTCAGGCCTGGGCCTTAAGTGGTCAGTGAGAGGAAAATAGATGAGTAAATGAGTATCCTCCAACTTCTCTGGATTTTATTGCAAATGAAGAAGGACCCATGTAAGAATTGAGTTCATAAAGCAGGTGTAGTCACAGCACAGAGAGGGATGGGAAAGAAGGAAAATGAAAGCTTTCCCCCCCTAGACTGTAGTTCACATTAGAAATAAGTAGTGAGGTAATAAATAATAGATGATTGTTGAATGTTCTGACTGGCCGTTTCTTGCATCCACAGAGTAAGGAATCAAGAATCTGGATAAAGAACCAAATTTATGAAACCAATTACAGTAGTTACACTAATCTAACCAAAATAGAACTGGATAAAATGGTGTGGCCTTGCCTAAAAAAAACCTATTATTTTACATATTAAGATGGACAGCCTGAGATAAAATGCGTAACTAATACTTGGTATACTCTAATATAAATTACTAAATTTTGGAGCACATGATCTGTTTGACCATTTTTGGCTTATAATTACATCATTTCCATCATCTCTTTCTTGCCTCTAAGACTTTCCAGAAATTAGAAAAATCATGAATTTTGCTTTATCAAGAGTTACTCTTTGAATGTGACCTATGTTTGGCTTCAGGTCATCTGAGCTATGAGGGAAAGCATTGATTGCACTGGTTAGTGACTCTGTAATGGAACACACACACAAGGGACACCATATCATGGAAGAGGAACAGGAAGTGCTCTGAGAGACTGGAAGAGTTTCTACTAAAATATAAATTTTGCAGACTAGAGCTCTGTGTTCCCCCAGGGTGTAATGATAGAGCTGGGAAGAACTGCTGGCTTATTTATTTATTTTTTTATTTATTTGGTATTTCGAGACAGGGTATTAGTCATTTAATTTCTGCTCATCTAGTAGGGAAAGTATTACAGTCTTGAGGCTCAGCTGGGCAGTTCTAGCTACTGAGGCACTCTGGGCAAGCCTGGCAATCAGGAGCACAAGATGGAAGTAGATTGCGAGCTATGAGGAAGCCAATAGAGAGCCATGAGTATTAGCTTTTTTTGTTACCCTACATTTTATAGTTGATTTCTCCCTCCAGTTCTTATTTCACCTTCCTCAGAAGAGGTAACACTAACTACCATGTGGTTGAAGCAATGACTTGATCTGATTTCTTCCAGTTGAATTTGGGTTGTCAGGAGGCAGTACTGTGATACCCTTCCACTGAACCTCTCTTAAAGACCAAACTCTCAGATGAAGACAGAAAAGGAATTCCTTTACTGTTTGGGAAGCACTAAAATGTCCAAAGTCCATATGACATTCTTGATGGGCTCACAATAGCTTCCATCTGTTAGAGGTTTCCATTTAACTTCTACAGTCGGTCTCCAGAGGGATGAGCCCACAACCAACTTTCACACCCTTGTATACCCATTTTATCAGCCAAAAGTCAGCATGATGCCCTTCCCACATGGCTTCTGGATATATAGAGAGGAGGTATTTAGCATAATTTAATTTGAATATTAAAACAATAAATGCCCTGTCCTTTGCTGTGGGAGGGTGTCCCAGGAGCCAAGGTCTGATGTCTCACATCTGGACAACATCTTTTTATCAAAAAGAAAATATTAGTAAGATTTGCTATCTAAATATCATCTCATGTATACTTACATCTAATGTCTGTAGAGTATGATCCCTTGTGTTGTTACCAATTCTCTTATCCTTTGATGAACTTTCTTCTTGAGTACTGAAGACCAATGCAGGTGGCAAAAGTTAATCTTTCTTTCTGTGTTGTCAAGGCCAGTTGAGCAACAAGTCTTTCGAGGTCACTTGTGCTTGGAAGGAATTTCAGACTCTTCAAGTCTCTCTTTTATCAGTTGTCCATCAATGTGAGGATAACTCAAAAGCTTTGCTTTATGTACTATGGCTTCCTTGACACATTGAGGAAATCTTTCCCACATTGATCTTTATTTTGTAGACTTGATAATCTTTCAGATTCATTGAGTATGTTCTCTATGGCCTCCATGAACAGGAGAATAAATAATCAATGGTCTTTGTTCCTAGGGACCTCACTGATCTTGTATGGAAATGGGAGAAATAGTCCCCCTTTTATCCCTCTAATCACATTAGAATAGCCTCTAAGAATGATGATTAAACACCTAGAAGATTGGTTTTTCACCAGTTGTGTAATTTTAACTACTTTTAATTTTTCAATAACCAGATACAACTCAATAAACTTTACCTGACATACATTTTAGTCAGTCCTTGAAATAGTTGAGATTTGACCTTGTCATCTTTAATAAATATATGATCTCTAAATCCTGTTTCTGATGTACCTTAAACAACTTACTCAGACCTTCATAGCTTGCAAAACCTTTCTAGTCTTCTTTATTTTGAAGCCATCCAGTCTTCATGTTATTTATATAAGTCCTTTTTTTAAAAACTAAGGTAATTGACACATTTATATTCTTCTAATATGTTCTTTTATGTACTGCTTCCTTTTTCTAATACCATGAGAAATAGGAACATTAACAAATATGTTTATGATCAGTTGTGAGAATTTTCTCCAGCATGGATGGGGAGGAAGCAATGTCTATCTCATAACCATAAGTCCCAATGAAGATACAAAATACAGTTTCACCAAAGTCCATCCTTGGAAATCAATGAGTTTACTGAGATTACTTATTCAGCATGGTTGAAAAGATACAAGGATTTTGATTCTATGGTTGTTTGAATCAAAATGACCCCCAAGTTCCTTGGAGAATCACACTATTAGGATATACTGCTTTGTTGGAGTAGGTATGTCATAGTCACTTTCTGCTGCCTGCTGATATGGATGGAGAACTATCAGCTCTTTCTCCAGCACCATTTCTATCTGCATCTACCATTCTTCCCATCATGATGATAACGGACAAAACCCTCTGAAGCTGTAAGCCAGCTTCAATCAAATGTTTTCTTTCATAAGTGTTGCTGTGGTCAGCTAGTTGGTGGTGGCACATGCCTTTAATCCTAGCACTTGGGAGACAGAGGTGGGTGGGTCTCTGTGTGTTAGAGGCCAGCCTGGTGTACAAGAGCTAGTTCCAGGACAGGCTTCAAAGCTACAGAGAAATCCTGTCTCGAAAAAAACAAACAAAAAAAAAAAGTGTTGCTGTGGTCATGTGTCTCTTCAGTGCAATAGAAGTTACCAAAAGCAGCCACACAGAAATGTCTCCACCCAGCCTGTACAACATCTTTCCCATAGCCACTTGTGTGGAATTTACCTTCTCTCTAGTCTTCCACCACAGTGCTGAGTCCCCTCTGCCCCACCTGGTCCCGTCACTCAGACCTCACCAGCCAATCAGACGCTCCATCAGACCTGCCAGTCAGATGGGAGGGTTCTTCCAGGAGCCAGACTTCCTTTCTGGTTCAGCTCTCTCATGCACTGTGCCTTGGGATCCCTTGCTGGCAGAGAGCCTGTTAGCTTGGTGGCTCCACCATGGTGAGTGAGGGGTTGCTCTCCACAGATGGGAGGAGTGCCTGGGTTTGGCAAGCGAGGGGCCAATGTTGCCAAACCAAGTGAAGTGGCCCACTGAAGCTCGTGTCGTTGGTTTGGCCCTCCACTAATTGGGTGGGAGCCAGCGGATAGACACAGAGTTTAGCTTCTTCCTGCCTCAGTAGTCCTAAGTAATCCTTGCAACTCTATGCTGGCAGCCTCTGAACCACTTCACTGCTTGGGCTGTGTCTGCACAGAGCAGTGCATCAGGAACCGCAGATGGTGGTGTTTGAGATCCATCTGTAGTTAATTTTGTACGGCTTGTAAATGGTTTCTCCTGTGTAGAGTAGCACTCTGTTGCTAAACTGTGATGTAGAAGAGTATAGTTGATAAAAATTAATGGTATGAGGATTTACTGGTTCTTAGGAGTCATTAAGTCACACAAAGTAGAATTTAAGTGAGGGAGGGTTGCATCCCAAATACCCAAAAATGCATAGCATGCGCACCATGCCTGTTAGAGATTACTATCATGAGATGCAAATGCTTGTTCACTAGGATTAATCAGCCATTAAGGTACATTCCTATAACAAATGAGACAACCATAATTTAAAACCAGCCAGAAGAACCACTTCCCTATCAAAGGCATCTGACCTGCTGCTCCGGGGGCTATTATGGGGTCACAACCTTGTGTGCTAGGAGAGTATAATAATTCTAGAACAGCTGCATTTTTCAGCTCTTAGGAAAGCAGTTGTGACTCAGTGTCCCCTGTGCTGATTGAGGTGAACTTGAATCCTGTCTGTAGCCCCACAGGACATTGTCCTTGCTATCTTCATGGCTAACTTCCATAAATTTTTGGATTACAAGTATGCTGCATCACAGAGCTCTAAAATTACCAGTTTGAGTCATACAGTGGGATTGTCCATTGCAATAACAGTAAAAGGATTTGCATGTGGAGCATAGCTTCTCCCTTCAACCCAGAAAAGTAGGAACAGTGTACTGTGTACAGTGGAGGGGGTAAACACACTGGACAATAGCTAGGTCTTAGACTGAAGTTTAAGGCCATGGGCTGCAGGGATATCCATTACAAGAAGGACCTGATGGGGCACAGTGTGTGACTTTCTGTGTAATTTCCCACTGTACATCAATTCCTTCCATGTGCATGAAGACAGACACTGGTGGGTGTACAGTTTAAGGAGGATAGCCTGAACTGCTAAGTATTTAGTTTCCAATTAGTGAACTCTCCCATGCAGATATCTTCAGTCCTGGTTGACACAGGGAAGTCAGCTCAGATTTCTGAGACACAATCCTTTGGCCGTAACTTCATGTGTCAGCTTATAATACTCAACAGCTAACATTTTACGTGGGACAAAGTCATGCATTTTCTTATTAATGGCATTTTCTTTACCAGGGAAGTGCCTACTTTGAAAATCAGTATAAATGAGTGTTCAATTAATTTTTTTGTCATTTTAAGAAGTCAATTATTAGTTATTGTTTTTAGATTTCATTTTCTTCAAAGGCATGGCTGCTATAATCTTTTTTTTATTTTCTACTGTTTCCCAGTTTTTGAATTTCATTAAATTTTTTAAGTGCTGTTTATTTATTCATCTATTTATATCAGTTTAGAGCAGTGATCCTCAACCTGGTGGGTCATGACTTTTTTTGGTGGAAGGTCAAATGAACCTATCACAGGACTGGCCTAAGTCCACCAGAAAGTGCCACGGGGAATCTGCTACAAGTGTCATGGGGAACCTGCTTCAAAGAAACTCTACATTAGCTCAGAATCAAGGAATAGATAGTTATTTCTTTAGGGGAAAATTCACAAATCAGAATTCTTCACTTGACCGGTTGTATCACAAAATCCAAAGGAGCAGCCAGTGGGAAAGGAGCAAGGGGAACTAGAGAGCAGGGGCACATGTACCTTTGACTTCCCCATAAACAGTATAAGGGACCATGCCCCAGTAGGCAGGCAAATACAAGCTGTAATACTTCCTACAGCACCTTCCCCTTTTCTTTAAATAAGAGAGTTCTAACCCTAATACAAAATTATATACAATAAGAACAAATATATTCAATAATTATCCTATCCTAATTAATTTAGGTCTTGTAAGATAAATAACTTGGCCAGGTCATGAGAGGAAAGTAACTACAGTTATCTAGTCTTCAACCCCATCGAGGATCCAAGATGGTGAATAATATTAATTGAGTAAGTAGGAAGTTCAATCAAGCAACTTCCAAAATGTGCAACAAATGACAGAGACAACTGGCTACCTGGGCAATCACCTAAAGTCTCATTTGCAACATTGAAGCAACCAACTTTGGCTAAGACCTAGAATAACTGACAGACCATTTTCAAAGGCAAGAAAAATTTCAAAACCATCTTACATTGTCTTGGCTAGATTTGACAGTCCTGTTTATCCATTTCTGGATACTATATATCTTGTCAGTCAGTGGTTGAGGCATGGGCATTGCTTTGCCCAAAGGCGACTGTCTCCAGACCAAAAAGAGCAGGTTAGCTGAGCTCTCATAGTTGCTTGGACAGGGATGGACCATGAGACACACAGGTTCTATTGTTCTTTTTGGTAACTGGGTAGTTGTGCTTGGCCTCTGAGCTTTATTAAGTATGGGAGAGGCTCTGCCATCCTGGCATTGGAGACTATGAGCTTGTGATATTGTTGCCTCACACTGTGTAATTGAGAATTGCTTTGAAAACCTAATCCTGCCTCTGTTGTCCAGTGCTGGGTAGATAGTCCTTCAACTTCTTCAGGACTGGGCCTTGACTGTTCAATGAGAAGGAAAAATAAGCCAGCTAATGAGTGACCTCCAGTCTCTCTGACTTTTAGTGTATGATTATAGATGAAGAGGCATTTGTGCAAGAACTGAGTGCAGAGACAAAGCTTGAAGCTGGTAGATCCACAGTGCAGAAGGGAGAGACAGGATAGTGGTATAGAACTTTCCTACTTCAACAGTAGTTGAGATTAGCATTGCAGAACCAGGTAATCAATTGTAGGTACTCCATAAATGTCCAGATGGTCATTTCTTGATGTCCACAGACCAAGCAATCCAGAATCTGGATAAAAAACTGGACTTATAATGAAACCAAATTGCTATAGTTAGAGTAGTTCAACCAAAATAGATCTGAGTAAAATGTGGCCCTGCCTAACATGACTGTTATTTTACTGGTTTTGAATATATAGCCTGAGATAAAAGGTTTGAGAAATTTTTTATATTTTCTAATATAAATCCCTAGTTTCTGAAGCACATGGCCATAAATCCTGTTTCAACTTTTCAAAATAATTTTTTGAGATTATAACTATATCATATCCACATTCTCTTTCCTGTCTCCAAGCCTTACCTAATTCATGGCTTCTTTTTAACAAAAATTGTGAATGTGACCTGTGTTTGGCTGCAGGATTTCCCAGGTATGAGGCGATCGGTTGGCTGTACTGCACATTGAGTGTGTAATGGAGTGCTCATACAAAGGACCCTGTGCTTTGGGTGAGGAACAGGGTATGCTCTAGGAAAGTGGATGAATCTCTACTAAAATACAAACTTTCTGGACTAGGGTCCTGTCTACTGGCCTGGAAGGTAGAACAGGAAGTTCTGTGCTGTCAGAGACATTTGATCTCTGATCACCCATTATGGGACCTGATAATATTCTGAGGCCCAGTAGGGTGGCCTTAGCCAATGAGGCACTCTGGAAAGGCTTAGCAATCAGGAATAATAGTGGCAGGTAGCTTGCAGGTTCTTTCCAGAATTCTTCTCTACTTTTGTCATGATGAGTTTTAAGGAAGACCACAAACTATGCTATAGAGAGTATAGGGTGTTCAGAGAAGGTCTGTTGAGTTTCATTTCTGCTGGGATTTGGATGGACCATGGGCCAGGCTGTGGTTCTATTGCTCTATGTAATCACCTGGGAAGTGCTCCTTGTCCTCTAAGCCTCCCCATGTATGGATTTCCTGGGGTGAGGGTGACTCTGCAGCCCTGGCATGGTAGGCTATTATGCTTGTAATATCACTGTCCAGTGTACACACAGAGTGATACTTTTGGTGTGCAGTGGGAAGACAGATTTGAAAACTGATAATCTGGTTTCTAGAAGTTCTGAATATTGCAGTCTACTTTTAAATTTGTCTTATAAATTTTCAAATAGTTTAAAAGCTGGTAGAACTATCGTGATGGTGATTATCTTTTAGCAATGCATGATTAAAATGTTTCTAACTTTCTGCTACAGCCAGCTGCAATGGTATGATTCAGTGATGCTTAGTGCCAGGAACAAAGGGAGTTTCTGAACTGCAGAGGTTTCTTAGGTGTGTATAGTTTTGGGCAGCTAGATAGAGAAGAATCTATATCTTGTGCTATAATCCATTTGGCAGGAAGCAGATATTGTTCTATATTGTTTTGGGATTGGGCATCAGTGGGGCTGGGTTTACCTGAAAACACCAGGAAATCTAAGGGGCTGCAGAACCATAGCAGTAGATCATCTCTTTTTTTTTCAGAGAGGGCTCTAGAGCATGGGGCTAGTAGCTGGAGGGCCAGAAACAACAGTTTAAGGGTCACTTTGTGGTAATTTTGTGATAATTGTGAAGTCTTTATTTAATTTCTGTTCTTGTAGGACCAAGTAGATGTAAATCTTAAGAGGAATACCAGAGAGTAGAGATTGAGTGATGTGGGAGTCCCCACTGTGTGCTGAGATTACCCTAAATGAATAAAGAAAGTGCCTTGACCTTTTGATAGGGCAGAACTTAGTTGTGCGGGGGGGGGAAAACAGAACTGAATACTGGGAAGAAGGGCAGAGAGGGAGAAGCCATGGATCCTCCACCTGAGACAGACACTGGTTAGAATCTTGCCGGTAATCCACTGCCACGTGGCAATACACAGATTATTGGGGATGGGTTAAACTAATATGTAAGAGTTAGCCAATCAGAAGTTAGAGCTAATGACCAAGCAGTGTTTTAATTAATACAGTTTTGTGTGTGGTTATTTCAGGTCTAAGATAGCTGGGCTGCCGGGATGAATAGGCGGCCCTCTCCTTGCAACAACTGAGATCATAGGATTTCAGTTGGAAATGATAGACTCCATAGCAGATTAAGTTTGAGGTCATTTATGTGATAGTTTGGCTACAAAATCTTTCTTTATCTGCCTATGACCTGGAAATTTAGTAAAGCACAATTAAAAAATAATGGGCTAATTCCTTAAATGAAATATTGGATCTGTTGGATGTTTATTACTGATGATTCATTCAGGTCTACAGTAAAAAGAAAACAAGAGGTGCTGAAATAAATGAAAATGAAAAGATAGTTTCAGGTGGCAGCCAATTACTGGAAGAAGTAGGAATATTCAAGGAGTTTTTTTACCATTATAGAGAAGGTCCTTGCCATAAAATGGAAGTCTAGCAAGATGCTCCAAGAGTAAAACTCCATCCACATAAACCTTCAATTTATGTAAAAAGTAAGCAAAGTGATTCCTAGTCCTAGGAAGCAACTTCTTACAAACCCTGCTACACCTGTGGCCAAGTGTGTTAGTGTCTATCAGTTAAGAAGTTAAACTTTTCAGGCCCATTCATCATGTGCTGGTCCTGGAAACAAGAGTCAAAATTTAAGGTAATGGGTTTTTAGTTTGTGGTTACAATTCAGCATTGTTACTGGCATCCATGATTGGCAGAGTCAGAAACCCAGTGAAGAGATTGTGAGAGTTCATTTCATGAAGCTGTGAGGATGAAACCTATTGTTGTTGTTGTTTTTACTCTTTTGGGTGCCTGATACCCATCTCTCAAAAAAATGACATACACTGAGGTTTATTTCTTATAAATTCCTGGTCTTAGGTTGTCTTATTTCTAGCCAGCTCCCCCACGCCCCCCCGAGACAGGGTTTCTCTGTAGCTTTTGGTTCCTGTCCTGGTGGCCAGGCTATAGCCAGCTTTTCTTAACTAATTGTCCCATCTACCTTTTGCCTCTGGGCTTTTATCTTTCTCTATTCTGAATACATTTTTAAACTTCTTACTCTGTGGCTTGCTGTGTAGCTGAGTGGCTGGCCCATGCTTCCTCTCCTTTTTTTGGTCATCCTTCCTTTTTGCCTCTGAGATTTCTCCTCCTATTTATTCTCTCTGTCTGCCAGCCCTTCATATTTTTTCCTACCAAGCTATTGACTGAGCATTAGGCCAAACAGGTATTTTAGACCAGCCCAGTATCACAGCTTCACAGAATTAAAGAAATACAACATAAAAAGTGCAACACATATTTGCATCATTAAAACAATTGTTTCACAACATAAACAAATATAACACATCTTACAATAATATTCCAGAATAATGGGCTGGAGAGATGGCTCAGTGGTTAAGAGCACTGTCTGCTCTTCCAGAGGTCCTGAGTTCAATTCCCAGCAACCACATGGTGGCTCCAAACCATCTGTAAAGAGATCTGGCGCCCTCCTCTGGTGTGTGGGTATAAATGGAGGCAGAAAGTTGTATACATAATAAATAAATCTTTAAAAAAAATATTCCAGAATAACCAGGGTTGTATTTTGATACAAACTAGGTTTCAGTTTGATACCACATGATATTGAGATGCCTAAGACATATTCTATGGAGAACTAGCTGAATGCAGGGAGTGGAAGTAACCAAAGAGAGAGATGTATGAGAAGATGCATGGATAGGGCCATCTATGCCCTTTGAAACTGAAGCCTTGTGCATCTGAGGCAGAGCTACAGGATTTGATCTCTGTCCTGTCGTGCTTCAGTCTTGGCTTGGTTCAATCTTCCCTCACTATGTCTCCATTTCTCTATTTTGGAGTGTAAATGGTATTCTATACCATTGTATGTTGGAAAGATGTAAGTTGTTTTCTGATTTTTACAAGATGTTACTTGCTGCGGGACAATGGTCTTGTACCTTGTAAAGATTTGTCACTTGTATTGGTTTAATAAAATGCTAATTGACTAGTAACCAGGCAGGAAGGATAGGTGGGGTGACCAGAACAGGAGAATTCTGGGAAGAGGAAAGCTCAGTCTGCAGTTGTCACCCAGACATAGAGGAAATAAGATGAGAATGCCTCACTGATAAAAGGTACCAAGCCATGTGGCTAACACAGACACAAATTATGCACTAATGTAAGATGTAAGAATCAATTAATAAGAAACCTGAGCTAATAGGCCAACCAGTTTATAAGTAACGTAGACCTCTGTGTGTTTCTTTGGGACTGAATGTCTGTGGGACCAGACTGGAGAGAAACCTCTGTCAACAAATCACTGTCAAGAGATTGTCTTGAGCATCAGAAGAGACTTTGAACATTTGAACAGTGTAGGGGCTATTGTAGACTATGAGTATCATTGAAGTGACTAAATTAATTTTCTTCATGGATGATGACCAGGAGCCTATAGTGATCCAGGCCAGAATGTAATTGATTGAATGAAAAACCTCCCAAATAGGAAGATGTATTTTAATATGTGCCTCTTCTTGGGACTTTTATTTGATTGCTTGTGAAACCATTAATAGGAGGAGCCTTTCTGGATGAAATTTCTCATTGAGGATGTGATATGATGTAGTGAAGAGAGCTGTTTGTTTGTTCCCAGATACTTAGCCCCAAAATAATCTAACAGAAACTAATAATTATATCACTGCTTGGCCCATATGCTCTAGCTTCTTATTGGCTAACTCTTACATTTTAATTTAACCCATTTCTATTAATCTGTGTATTGCTATGTGCCTGTGGCTTACTGGGTAAAGTTTCTAGCATCTGTCTCTGGCTGGCCTACATAACTTCTCTCTGACTCTGCCTTCTTCCTCCCAGCATTCATTTTAGTTTTATGCACCTACCTAAGTTCTGCCCTATAGCTCTGCTATAGGCACAAAGCAGTTCCTTTATTTAACAATGATAATCACAACATACAGAGGGAAATCCCACATCACCTCCCCTTTTCTGTATAAATGAAAAAAAAGGTTTTAATTTTAACATAGTACAATTACAAATCACAAAACAGGTATCATGCAAGAATTACAGTTAAAATATTTATATCTGAGCCGGGCGGTGGTGGCACACGCCTTTAATCCCAGCACTCGGGAACCAGAGGCCAGCCTGGTCTACAAGAGCTAGTTTCAGGACAGAAACCAAAAAAAAAAAAAAGAAAAGAAAAAAAAGAAAGAAAGAAAAAGCTACGGAGAAACCCTGTCTCGAAAATAAAAAAAAAATTATATCTACTTTTTTTATCATAACTAAGAAAAACTATAACTATAAATTTTCAACTCCATCGAAGACCACAGAAGGATACAATATTATCTAAGTAAACAGGAAGTATGTTGTAAGCAATGTCTGAAACTCTAGAAATGAGAGAGACATTTTTTTGCCCAGACCGTCACTCAGAGTTCTTCTGTATTGTTGGGGCATTCAGTCTTCAGCCCACAGGCCTATAGTATCCAGCAGACTTCTTCATGAAGTAGGAAATTTGAAGACCTGTTCTGCATTACAATGGAAGAGTCCACCAGATGCTTTCTTCTGAGTCCTGCAGAATGTCTAGCAGACTCTTTCATGAATCAGGAACCCCTAAGAATCATCTTACCTTTAGGCAAGTTCAGCAGTCATTTCTCCGTGGGTTTTGCATGTCCAGTTCATCAAGCAGTCCAGGCAAGAGCAGTTTCTTGCCCAAATGTCTAACAAACTCCATAAGGAGACTCTTCGATGGCCATCATCCTCTTGAAGTAGATTGATGCTGCCAGGAGCAGATATGTCTCATTGTCATGAAAAGTCTTAAGCTCTTAAAACATTTTAAATGCCATATTATGAAAGTCTCTGAAAGATTGAACAAATCCCTATCTATCTGATATACATCTCTGTACGTCTAGAAAATCAATGAACATGACTACAAACTTGACTATTACTATATAGATGACTATTTACCTATATTTTTAATTACACATTACATTTTAAAATGAGCTACACAAATACAATACCTTAATCAAGAGCTGAAATACATATAATAAAATTGTTCTTAAATTTGTATGAATAAACCAAGATCCATGCCAATGCAAATCTCTATAGCATATCCCCATTTAAATGTAAACAAACATTTATGAACCGTATTTGGGTATATGGGCATAGTTCTCTCCAAACTGCTTCCTGCTTTTTATTTGGTGAAGTAATTTTTTGGGGGTGTTCACAGTGACCTTTTGGGTGGTCTTGATTCATTAAGCCACAGGTTCTCATCCTCTGTCAAAACAAAAGCACCTCTTTCCCAAAGCAACTAATTCTTATACCCAAATTCTGAAGATATGATACCTTTAAAGTATATATGTTGGTTACTTAGCTCCTTTACAGTCAAAAAAATTTAAAGAAAACACAATAATATGCATAATCCACACACTCTGTATATAGTCCTTCTTTATGTGGCTTATTTTTATTCTATTACTTTTTGATATTTATTTATTATCTTTACTCCTTTAATTTATGAGTGTACTCTGTCTCTTTAAAGACTTTGTTTCATTTTTTATAATCCATTTACTTCTTTATATAACTATTTTTTTCTTCTCTCTCCCAAACCTATGTATAGTTTTTAAACACACTGTGTCTCATTAAGAGGTCTGTTATGTATGAATCTGTCCTATTGTGTATCTGTAATTCTTTACTGTTCAGGAGTGCTTCTTAAAATGCTAAGCACTTCTTATGAACTTATGCTGTGCCATTGGTAGGGCAAATACGGCCTGCCTGCTTGCTTCACCCAGTCCAACATGACAGAGGCATGTTTGCTTCTTCTGAGAGCTAGGTATGCTGCCCCATTTTCAGGCACACAGTAGGTCTAAGTTGCCATTAGCAATCTGCTCACAGACCACACAGCCAGTCCTCCAGAAAGAGTCAAAAGTTTGCATGGGCAGCACAGCCCAGAAAGCTGGCATTTCAAAATGGCATAGTTTTTTTTTTCTGTTACCTCTAAATCAGGAAAACCTCTCTTAAAGGAGTTGCAGCATGTCACCAGTAAGCAAAGCCCATTTGGGGGAATAATGCAGCTAAACTTCATTTTTTAGTGTTTACAATTCCTTTCCAAGCTCTCTAAGATTTTAAGTGGATTTTAGTTGGCCATGTGGGCATGAGTTTGTTGTGGAAAGCCACTTGTTAGTTCCCAGCTGCTCAGCCCCAAAATAATCAAATAGAAACTGTATTAATAAATCACTGCATAGCCCATTACCTCTAGCTTCTTATTGGCTAGCTCTTACATATTAATTTAATCTGTGTATCGCCATGTGGCTGTGCTTACCAAGTAAAGTTCTCAGCATCTGTCTCCAGCAGGGCTACATGACTTTTTTTTGACTCCACCTTCTTCCTCCCAACACTCAGTTTAGTTTTCCCTACCTACCTAAGTTCTGTCCCATAGCTCTTCTATAGGCACAAAGCAGTTCCTTTATTAACCAATGATATTCACAGTTTACAGAGGGGAATCCCACAATATGTGTTTCTAGAGCTTCAACCATTTCCTGTTCTTTGTGCCTACTGTGTTGTACTTGAAACTAATCAGTCAGCTTACTTCTGTTGCTGTCATAACTTCCCCACTATCATAAACTCTATCACTAAATCACATAAGAATCAGTAGAATTAATTGCCATTTGGTGCTAAGGTGGTTTGGTGGCCTACTGTTTTCATTTTTGTTTGTTTATTTTTGAAGACAAGGTTTGTCTCTGTAGCTCTAGCTGTCCTGAAAGTAGCTCAATATACCAGGCTAGCTTCAAACTCAGAGATCCTCTGACTCTGACTTCCAAGAGCTGGGATGAAAGGTGGGCCAGTATTCCTGATTTTTTTGCTTTTATATTGTTGTTTGATGCTTTTGTTCCTATAAAGCATATGCTGTTGTACTGAACTTCACCCATATTTTCAATTTTAAAATTTTACAGAGGGTATCATTTTGTTTCTTAGCATGGTATGTATTCATGACATTAATACTACCTGTGCCTTCTGAGTCATTGGATTGCAGGTGCATAACCTTCTTCCTGCCTGTTTTGTTTGTTTTGAATTTTTATTTTAAAAAGAGTATTTTACCTGTATACATGGATATGCACAATGTGAGTACCTGGTCCTTACATTGATCAAAAGATGCTACTAGAAACCCTGAACTTGGAATAATGGATAGTTATGATCTCCCATATTAGTGAGCTCACCTGTATAGAAGAACAGAAGGACTCTTTAGTGTTGAGCCATCTTTCCTGCTCTGTGTTGATTATTTGTAATCAGCATATTAATTGCTATTATTTTCATTTGTCCATTCATAACTTTTTAAACACACAGTGCTTTTTGCAGTTTAAATTGTGGCACTTCCAGTTTCTTGTAGATGAATAAAGAGTTTAAGTGCATGCATAACTCTTTGTAGAAACTTCAGCAAAAACCTGTGAGTTATTTCTATCTTTATTGTTTGATTTTTTTTTCATGTGAAACAGGTATTTAATGTGTATTTCTCACTGTCCTATAAGTGATTGCATGGACTAGGCTGGTATTCAACTCAAAGGCAGATAGATATACATACATCTGCCTTCTGAGTGCAAGGATTAGAGGCATGATTCAATGCATCCAGCTTTTTCATCTTATTTTTCTTTTTTGTAGTTAGGAATTACTCATTCATACAATTTCTCTTATCTGTACTCTGTACTGTTCTGTTTATGTATCTTTCATTGTTGGTCAGTAGGCATTTCTCTTGCAAGGTGATATCCTATTCAAAGGGTTCAAAAATGACAGAGGTGAACCTCCAATTCAGTTTGCTTCTAAAGTGACTTGATGATTAAATTATGATGTCCATGTCATGAAATAAGTATGGGGAGCATCAGAATTATATGACTATACTGTCAAAGATGTATACATTTACAATGTTGTCAAAATCATGCATTCTGTTGTACACATGTATGGTATATTTTAGAATTCAGTGACCTATGATGACGTGCATGTTGACTTCACTTGGGAAGAGTGGACTTTGCTGGATCCTTCCCAGAAGAGTCTCTACAAATATGTGATGCTGGAGACCTACAGAAACCTCACTGCTATAAGTAAGACTGAATTATCTTTCATGTTTCAAATAAGGGGACAACCGTTCATTGGTTAATGGTACTATTTTGTAATATGATTGAGAAAGAAGAATGGGGTAAATAAATCAGGCATGCTTGTAAGGTTTGCTTTGA
The DNA here is from genome assembly GCF_014885135.2 of Alexandromys fortis. Taxonomy (NCBI): domain Eukaryota; kingdom Metazoa; phylum Chordata; class Mammalia; order Rodentia; family Cricetidae; genus Alexandromys; species Alexandromys fortis. The sequence goes on along the minus strand of NW_026067893.1, from coordinate 13,395 downwards.
ATGGTAACTAAATTTTTTACAATTTTAAATATATAACAAACATTTTTCTGGCACTATATTTTAGGATACGGTTGGGAAGACCATAATATTCAAGAACATTGTCAAACTTCTAGAAGACATGAAAGGTAATTTTCATGTATAAGGTGATACAAATGTAACTCTGAAGAATTTGTAATGTATCCTATATATTTTAAACAAAAGCCACAGTGTAAATAATAAAGTGTGTTGATGATTGTTAAATTCTCACAAAATCATATACCTTAATTTCAGATAGGTGAACTGCATTTAAGAAAGAATTCAAGGAAATAATGTCTTAACCTATATTACCTTTTGAATCATAATATGAGAGCTATACTATGAAGTCGTCAATCCATTTATTTCATATTCATATTATAAAAGACAGACATTTTGAAAAGGTGATAAGTATGCCTCTAAAACTATTACATTAATAGTCCATCAAAAAAGTAGTTTAAACCATATACTTGTGACTGTGTTAAGTTTAGTGAGGGGACAGTTAGAATCATGAATCAAGGGGCAGCTTTTGTGGAGAGTCCTTAATCCAGATACCAAAAGTCTATGAGGACAGAAATTCAAAGTGTTAAAACTCAATGGGGGAAAACCTTATGTTTGTTATTCTTCCTTTACTAGGTATATCATGTTTACTCTGGATACAAGCCACATGAACATAGGGATGTGAAAAGATATAGCATACCTCTCTCTCAGAACAAATAGAAGACATATAGCAGTTCCCATGTTGAGTATACTTGTTGAATTTGATGTAAAAGTATACAAGTAATTAGTTTTATAGCCTTATTGTTAATATATCAACAATCTCACATTTCAGAAAAGCACCATGAGTACTAGGACTGTATAAATACTTCTGTTTGTCCTAGTTCACTTAGCAAATGTAGTATCACTCACAGTATAGGAAACTTTATGAATGCAATAAGAGTGGTAAAGCTCTGAGTTTTTTCAATTCTCTTCAAATACATGAAAATTCTCATACAGAAAAAAAATTCTGTAAATGTTAACCATGTATTAAAGGCTGTTATCAGATATGTTCAAAGATGAAATGCAAGCATTAATGAAGGGGAAAAATAAGATTGTAAACATGGTGATAAACTTTAACATATAATTCCTCTTTAAAATAGTATTAAATTGTAAAATTAATTTAAACAGATAAAAATATTCACTAATGTATTAAATGTAGTAATGCTTTCATATGTACCATTATCATTGTAGGCATGAAAAAGGTCAAACTAGAGAGAAAACTTCTGTATATCCTCAATGTGTTAAAACCTTTGAATGTGACAGTCATCTTCACAGGCATGGAAAAACACATCCTAGATTGAAAACTTTTGAAGGAAATGAGTGTGGTAAAGCCATTTCACATCACAGTCATCTTCAAATGCATAAAAGAATATACATTGGAGAGAAGCCCTATGAATGTAGTCAGTGTGGCAAAACCTTTGCATATCACAGTAATCTTCAAAGGCATAAAAGAACCCATACTGGAGAGAAGCCCTATGAATGTAATCTGTGTGGTAAAGCCTTTGCAGATTACAGTCGTCTACAAAATCATGAAAGAACCCATACTGGAGAGAAACCCTATGAATGTAATCAGTGTGCTAAAGCCTTTGCGTGTCACAGTAATCTCCGAAAACATGAAAGAATCCATACTGGAGAGAAACCCTATGAATGTAATCAGTGTGGAATCGCCTTTACATATTGCAGTAGTTTCCGAAAACATGAAAGAACCCATACTGGAGAGAAACCCTATGAATGTAATCAGTGTGGTAAAGCCTTTGCGTGTCACAGTAGTCTCCGAAGACATGAAAGAACCCATACTGGAGAGAAACCCTATGAATGTAATCAGTGTGGTAAAGCCTTTGCAGGTCGCAGTAGTCTCCAAAAACATGAAAAAACTCATACTGAAGAGAAACTCTATGAATGTAATCAGTGTGGTAAAGCCTTTCCATGTCACAGTCATCTACAAATTTATGAAAGAATGCATACTGCAGAGAAACTCTATGAATGTAATCAGTGTGGTAAAGCCTTTACACGTCACAGTAGTCTCCGAAGACATGAAAGAACCCATACTGGAGAGAAACCCTATGAATGTAATCAGTGTGGTAAAGCCTTTGCACGTCACAGTGGTCTCCGAAGACATGAAAGAACCCATACTGGAGAGAAAGCCTATCAATGTAATCAGTGTGGTAAAGCCTTTGCATATCACAGTACTTTTCAAGCACATAAAAGGTCACATACTGGAGAAAGCCCTATGAATGTAATCAGTGTGGTAGAGTCTGCACATGCAGTAGTCTCTGATAACATGAAAGAACCCATACTGGAGAGAAACCCTATGAATGTAATCAATGTGGTATAGCCTTTGCATATCACAGTACTTTTCAAGCACATAAAAGGTCACATACTGGAGAAAAGCCCTATGAATGTAATCAGTGTGGTAAAGCCTTTGCATGTCATAGTACTCTTCAAATACATGAAAGAACCCATACTGGAGAGAAACCCTATGAAGGTAATCAGTGTGGTAAAGCCTTTGCACATCACAGTAGTCTCCTAACACATAAAAGGGCCCAGACTGGAGAGAAACCCTATGAATGTAATCAGTGTGGTAAAGCCCTTGCACAGCAAGTCATCTTCTAAGGCATGAAAGAAGCCATACTGGAGAGAAACCCTATGAATGTAATCAATGGGATAAAGCCTTTGCATGTCACATTAACCTCCAAAAGCATAAAAGAACCCATACTAGAGAGAAACAGGTATATAATTAGTGTGGTAAAATCTTTGTGTATCATAGTCATCTTCAAAGACATGAACTAACAAATGCTGGAGAGAAACCCTATGAATATAATGAGAGTGGTAAAACTTTTGCACTTCATATTACTCTTTAAGTGCATAAAAGATTACACACTGGAGATAAACTCTATGAATGTAATCATTGTGGTAAAGCATTTGTATGTGTGACTAAATCATCTGAGAAAAAAAATCATACTGCAGAGAAACCCTATAAATGTATTCAGTGGGATAAAGTTTTATACTTTATATAGGAGTAAAACTTTTGTTTGCAACAATCTGTTAAAATGTTTGCCTATTACAATAAACATTGACTACCTGAAAAAGATACTGAGGAGTTCTTATTATAAAGTATTTGGTAAGTTCTTTAGCTAAAACACTTATAATCAGCTACACAATGACTTGGGATTCCCCTCTGTATGCAATGAATGTATTTTGTTACCATTGTTTAATAAAGAATGGCAGGGCAAAATAGAGCAAGACAGAAATTCCAAGCAGAGATATAGGAGAAAAGAAAGTGGAGTCAGACTCCTTGTGTCTGCTGAAGGAGACAGATGCCCTGGAACCTTACTGGTAATTCACCAGTCTTGTGGTAAAATACAAAATGATAAAAATGGGTTAATTTAAGATTTCAGAGTTAGTTAATAAGAATCCTGAGGTAATAGGCCAAGCAGTGTTTTAATTAATATAGTTTCTGAGTGATTATTTTGGGTCTGGGCAGCCAGGAATGAAAAAGAATCATCTGCCTACAACACAAGGCTATTTTTCTTCTGTAGAAATTAATTTGACAGTGTTAACAATCTTTTTGAGCATTATGATGTCCTTTTTATACTGTTTATACTTAGAAAATCATGGTAAAATGAATTTATTATTTTAGGAAACCCTATATGTAGGTTAAAGGGACCAGCCAAAGAAACATCCTGACCCTGAAACCAGAGCTTGTGAAATACATAATTTTGACCAAAGAAATACATTCTGACTCTAAAGCCAAGACAAAGAAACACTTTGTTCCTGAATCCCCATCCAATAAAAAACACCTGATCCTGAAACCAGACTCAAAAGGTTATAAGGGGCCAGTGAAAGAACACACTTTGGCCCTGAAACAAGAGCCAAAGAAACACACTCTACCCTTGACCAACTGAGCACAAAAGCAGCTAATCCCTAAACTCAAGATCTACCAACCCCTGAGCAATGAATTCCTGCTAATCTCTGCATTGTTCAAGATCAGGGATTGACATCTATCCAATTCCCACCCTGAGAATCTTTTCCCTGGGAAAACTCTGCCCCTAAGAAGTCCTATATAAGTTCTGTACATGCTCATTTGGCTTCTGTCCTGACAGAGGCAGCCCCTCTCCTGTATTCTTCTCTTCCCAATAAATTTCTTGAGTGAGTTTTGGTTGAAGATATTTCACTGGAGTGACAAGGAAGTTTGTAGTGAATTGGAACAGAGAAGCTTTGGTCACCTCTGCTGGCAAACTCCCTTAAAGGAGCAGAGCAGAAGTAGCAACTCTTCACCAGAGACTACAATAGTTTCCCAGTGAAGCAGAAAAGTAACAATTTGGGCTAAAGCTGAGAGAAAAAATGACATCTCTGTTAGGAAACTCCCTAATGTGTCAGAACAGAGAAGCATTGAATACCTTTGCTAGGAAACTCCCTTAGGGAAGTGGAGCAGAACAGCAATGGACAGCTCTGCTTTGAAGCTCTCTTAGCAGATTGAAGCAGGGCCCAGCTGTATAGGCTCTCTTTTGGATAGGAGCAGTATTGCTACATCCTGCAAGGAGAACATCTCCCACTGGAACACAGCCTCAGATATAGCCAGACTTCCTGATAGTCAATATATGTCAGGGACCATCTTTGACATGTATACCACCTACCAGGATGGGGCATGGAGATTAGAAAAATAAGTAAAGAGAATGAAGACACAAGTGAAAATAATAAAATAGAAGCATAGGATAGTACTGAGTGGGAGTTCCAGTGAATATTGTAAATCTGCCTGCATTTAATTTTCCATATACTTTTATAGCCCAATAAAACAGGGAGGAAGAAGACAAAAGACTGCTTTAACATGATGCAAAGGACAACTAGAACTGTTACTTGCTTCAATACTTTGAGCCTTCAAGTCCTTAATTATTGAGAAAAACATTTTCTTATTCAGGCAGTGAAACTATCCTAGACCAAGAATCCTAAAGGCAGTCATTACAGGTTCCTGTAAATCTGTTTATTCTTGGAAACTCTTGTAGGACTCCATCTCCCAACAGTAAGTGTGGGGAAATCGGGTTGAGTCCGCTGAGCTTGGAGTATCTCTGAAGGTCCATTCAGAATGTCCAGATGAGGGCTTTTAGCACTTTTTCCCACTTGTCATCCCCTTTTGCCTAACATAAGTTATATCACCTGGTTATAGGTATATAAAATGACATAGCATTTACTGAAAGTAAATCATGAAGAAATTTATTTTGTGTTTAAAATTTGTTTCTATGTATGTCTGTGAATGTGCATACCATTTTGAAAAAAGGAATGGGAAGATACTGGTTTGGTAAGATCAATTTATGTGCTTTTGCTTACAGGGTAACACTTATTAACATTTTAAGCAAACACACTAAGGAACCTGGAGGCAAAAGCCGATGCAGAGGCCATGAAGGGTGCTGCTTAATAGCTTGCTCATCACGGCTTGCTCAGCCTGCTTTCTTATAGAACCCAGGACCAGCAGCTCAGGGATGGCACCACTCACAATGGACTGTATCCTCCTCCATCAACAGTTAATTGAGAAAATTCCCTACAGCTGAATATTGTGGAGGTTCCATCTTTCCGGGTAACTCTAGTTTGTCTGTCAACTTTGATGTAAGACCAGCCAGTGCATCCTAATGCTTGTGCTGTAGCCATTTGACTGACAGAGCTGTCTCCATGGTCTGCTATTGGAATATGCATATCAGAATATACATTTAGAGCAATTTAGTTTATTGAGCTCTTCCTTAGAACATCTTTTATAAATTTAAGATTAATTTTGAAATAATGATAAAATTGTTACTCAGCCAGTGATAGTCTCCTCCCTCATTTCCTTGCTCATCATCTTCATCTCTTAACAGTATTTTGCCTCACCTGAAGAAAGTCACCAAAATGTATTGCTGGCTCTGTGTATGTTCATTGAGCCCGTGTGAGTGAAAGAACTTGAAAAGTGGCTCAGTGGATGTGTCTCCTTAGTTTAGTTATCAAAGTCAGTAGCTGGGAAGTTACACATGAATCTTATAGTGTGCATTTAAATACTTAGTAGCCTGGCTCCTAGAGATACTTGAGTCGTAGTCTTCAGAATCTTTCAGCAAAATTATATCTGACACCCACCCCCACCTCCAAGTGCTGGGATTAAAGGCATACACCACCATGCCCTGCCTACTTTATTTTTTGTGACTCTGAATAGACCATGTGGAGATTCATAAAACTTTGGCTATGTCCTCCTCCTCCTCCTCTTTCCCTTCTTCCCCTTTTCCACCTCTTCCTTCCCCCAGCTCCTAACTCCCTTCTCCTCTTCCAGGTGCCCAGGCACTTTGACATCAGAGTTACATCTCAGGCCTGCCCGGCCTATTGTTTATCTGTCCTTCAGATATGACCCATTTCCCTCAAGTCTTCTCATTCTTGGAAGGCCTGTCTGTCTGTCTTTCATTTTTGGATGAACACTTGTTTTCTGAACTTTTGTTACTTGTGTGAGTGCTGAATCTAAGTCATAGTCGGTATTGCTTGCCTAAATTTAGGGCTAAACTGTGCTGTTAGACCCATGGAAGATTAAGGATGCAGGAGAGGAGAAATGAAGGACCCCAGAGGCTGGGGAACCACTGCTTGGATGAGCCCGTTAATGGAATGCTACACTCATTGTGCCCCAGTTTGTTTGCAGATGTCAACCATCTTTCAGTTTGAAACCCTTCCACTAGCCTTATAGTTGCAGTTTATTTATTTGGACAAGAGTCTCATTGTTGTAGTTCTGGCAGACCTGGAACTAAGATACACCTTCTTCTGCCTCCCAAATGCTGGGTTTGAGATGTATATGACAACTCTTAGCTATATTTGATTTTATTTGCTACATAGGAGTTATAGTTATGGGGTATTGTGAGCTATCTCAATGCATGTACACAGTGTTAATGATCATGTCACGGTAAGTGGTGTATCTATCACCTCAAATATTTTTTGTTTGTGCTAGGAACTTTCAAAATTCTCTCTGCTATTGACTTGGAAACATTTCACTTAATTTTTGTTAACTATAGTCATTGTACTACTGTGTGGAACAGTAGAAGTTGTTCCTCATAATCCCCTGAGATTACAAAACCTGAGTATGTTTGTGCCACCTGGAAATAAGAATAGGAGCCTGGCAGTGGCGGTACATGCCTTTAATCCAAGCACTTGGGAGGCAGAGGCAGGTGGATCTCTGTGAGTTTGAGGCCAATTTGGTCTACAGAGCAAGT
>NW_026067893.1:0-862 GCF_014885135.2 Alexandromys fortis | reverse complement strand
GTCTGCTTACTTTAATCCTGCTAGATACTTTTTATTTGAGGAGCTCCAAGGACAGGTGACTTATGGCAGGATATCCCCCAACCTAAGACAGGGTCCTGGGAACCCTATGATGGGTAAGGGGGAAAGAAAGAAAGAAAAAAAGACCTGGTCCCCACTCGACCTAAGAATCATCGGGCACCCCTCTGTTCCCAGGAGAGGTAAATTGCTTCACCATTTGAGAGGAGGGTCTCTACTTGTCCCAGTTCCTTCTCTTTTAAATCTGACACCAGGGTTGACTCTGACTTAGTGCCCTCCACTTAATAACTGCTTGCCTTTATATAAGAGAGGGGGAATATGTCAGGAGCCATTTCCCCTCTAAAAATCATTACAGGAACCATCACCCTAGGGAGTCTGCAGAATGCCCCTCACCCAATTATCAGCTATCTGTTAGAGGAACCCGCCTCACATTCCAGCTATCCAGGGATCCAGGTGTGGCAACTTTTGACTTCTGGCCTAACCGTCTGAAAGTAACCTAGCTACGTGACCGGAACCACGCGGTGAGATCCAGTGCCCTGCCCCCCATTCCTTACCATATATAAACTGTAACCCGTCCCTAATAAACGGAGGCTTTGACAAAACTACTTGGCCTTCTTCTTCTGTCTTAGCTCATTCCCTTCCAGGTAGCGCCCCTCCGAGACCCTGGAGTAACTTGATTGCAGGTGGGTTACAATCCCTAGACTGAGTAACCCAGACCCAAAATGCAATCCACACCATGATCCCTCAGTGTCTTCTAATTCATGGCCTGCTTTTCTTTAACAACAGTTGTGAAAGTGACCTTTGTTTGGCTGCAGCATTTCCCAGGTATGAGGCAATGGGTTGGCTG
>NW_026067892.1:22165840-22175024 GCF_014885135.2 Alexandromys fortis | reverse complement strand
CAAATGAAAATGAATTATTTCTAGATGACACTTGAGCAACTAGGCTTCTTCAAAAACAGCAATCTGCATGGGCCTCGTGATGTTTCTCTGAGACCATGCTATATCGAGTGAAAATCTCATTTTGAAAGACCCTCGAAGAGGACTTCCCTCGAGAGGAGACTCTTCCTGAGAGGAGACTTCCTGAAGCCGAGGAACAGGCTGAGACCACTGGGATGCAAATAGCAAGAGGTTTATTGGGTAAACACAGGTACCTGCTGGCCACAAAGTCTTTTGGAGTCTTTTGGAGGACTTGCATGCCTGCAGACTGGGGGAAGCTCTTTTTATAGGAAAGAGGGTGGCCAAAAAGCAAATTACAGAAGCAGATGCATGGTTATTGGTCTGATTAAAATGGGGCAGGGGGGCATAAGTGGTTTTTCCTCTTCCAGCATAGATTTATGGCGACAGACATCCTGTCATAAATATCCTGCTTTGCAGCCAGAGGCCCTGACTCATTCTGCACTTACATTTGTTTGTCAAGAGCCTTGTAAAATGATGTTACAGCAGTTAAGTTGGGGTCCTTTCTAGGAGAAATTGTTTCTTTTGTAAACTGCTGATATTTTAAGTTTGGCACATGCGCTGACTATAGGCATCCTGTTTTCCTACGCGACCAGTATGTTCTCATGAGAGTAGCTAGCTGCAGGTCCTGAGAGGGTCCTCAGGGTCTCAAGCAAACAGGATGTTCTCATGAGAGCCGGCTAGCTGCAGGGGAGCGGGGGGTTGTAGGGTCTTTCAATGGCAGAGGGAACGTATACACTGACAGCAGGTATGCTATTTGCCAAAGAAGATAGCCATCATACATTGACCAGGCCTGAGACACCCAATGTAATGGCTAAGAAGATCAAAAAATCATCCTAACTTTGGGATGCCCAAAATAATCATGTCCCATTATAGACCTGCCTTTTTTGCCCAGGTAAGTTAGGGTGTGGCCAATACATTGGGGATCAATTGGAAATTGTGTTTACCGACCCCAAAGCTCAGGTCAGATAGGTAGGATAAATAAAATTCTAAAAGAACAAATTGACATAATTGGCCCTGGAGACCAGCAAAAATGACTGGACAGACCTCACTCCCTCCTGTCCTGTTCTGGGTTCAAAACACCCCGGCAATCGTTGCCACTAGTTCTGTTGCCTGGCTAGTTAGCTGCTGCTCATGTATCCGCTGACAGTGGCTAACCCTGGTGATGGAATCCTGAGCTCAAGGCTTGCACAGGGCAGGCACATCTGCTATAAGGTGGGCTTACATCACCTTTAAGGCTCTTCTTTCCCAAAGTCAGAAACCCACAGGGCTCTGCTCATTTTTTTAGTGTCTTTTGAAGCACATTATCAGGCAGCAGAAGCAAAAGGCAATTCTGTTCTGTTCCTCCTCTGGGTGTCTGGGACCTATTGACAGGAATTATTTTGTACAGTTTGAGATTTTTCCAGAGCAGACAGTTTTGTGCAGATAACTTCAGAGAAAAAGCAAACACACCTAAAGCTTCCTTAGCTCTTGACAGGTTTTGTTTTTCTACAGGAAAATCTTGCTTTAATCTGTGGGGTTATAAAATAATATGGCTTTCAGAAGATAAAGATGTTAATGGGATATTAAAACTTTTTTAATGATATACTTACAAATGTAAAGCCTGGGTAAGGTCAGTCTCAAAAAGGTATTTATGTCCTCATTGGCTGTCCTCTGGCTTTAGGGCTTTTTTTTGTTTTGTTTTGAACATTTGTCATCCTGTATTGCATTTTCTCTCATTGTTTGTTAAAGTTCTCACAATGGACACAACCCTGTACATTTGGATAAAGCTGATGCTACAGGATGCAATGGAAACCATGTGTTGCCAGCTAGACCAAAACTGACCTCTCCGGCACATTCTCTGGAGTTGAGGATCAACACTCCCGGTGTCTACAGCAAAAGAGATTTGTCTTCATAATACTGAACTTGCCTTTTATGAGAAGGCATCCATGTGTTTCTTAGGGCTGAGTTAAGCTCTTTGTAGTCAATAGACCATTATTGCCACAGTGTTGGATGCTATTCCCTGGTCTATAGTGGTTCACAATGTCTACCATGTAGTTACTTTCAAGCCTCATTCAGATAATTTTGCTAAGAGCTATTGCACACCCTAGAGATGTTTTACTATCATCTCCCAATACTGCTCTGTAAGTATGAGTTATTTTGTCCCATCAGTTGTACTAGTTTTCATGTGGATATAGTCTGAACAAATCTCTCAGAGGTGGTACTCCATAACAGGAGGGGCCTTGATCTGTTGTTTTTAAAGAAAGGTAGTCTTTGTGCTAATAAGTCTCCCTGGTTTACAACTTTATTGTCTTCTTTAATGGGTCCCTTAATCATCCTCCTTCTGATAGTCCTGTTTGGGCCCTGCATTTTAAGCCACTTGGTCCAGTTTATGAAAGACAGGCTTTCAGTTATCCAAACCATGGTACTCTCCCAGCAATATCAGATATTAAAGCAGAATGACGTAAAGGTTTTAAACACATGGATTTATGATTAAATCCATAGAAAAGGAAAAGGGGTAAATGAAAGACCCTACAGACCCCCCCCTCAAAACCTGCAGCTAGCCGGCCCTCATGAGAACATCCTGTTTGCTTGAGACCCTCAGGACCCTCTCAGGACCTGCAGCTAGCCACTCTCATGAGAACATCCCGGTTGCGTAGGAAAACAGGATGCCTATTGTCAGCACATGTGCCAAACTTAAAATATCAGCAGTTTACAAAAGAAACAATTCCCCCTACGAAGGACCCCAGCTTACAGAGTGAGGTCAGGGCCTCTGGCTGCAAAGCAGGATATTTATGAGGTCAGGGTCTCTGGCTGTAAAGCAAAATACATCTGCTTCTGTAAAAAAAAAATTGGAGGACCAATTGGATCTGTATACAGAAATCAACAAACCAGTGTTATAGACCCATCATAGATCAATAAACTGTCAGATGAGACTATTTTCTCATATTAGGGAGGTCCTGCTGACAAGCATAGCCAACAAGATTGTGTCAAGCTGGGGTCAGTACTATTTAGCAAAGAAAAGGCTCCCATTATCAGATTAAACAGTCACTGGCCTGTATTAGAGCTTGCCAGCAGTGAAGCAGGAGCTGTAGAAGGGTTTTTAGGACTAGGAGTGGAGCCCAGGGCCCAGGTAAGGGGGGCTACCTCGGCAGGGGCTCATTGGCCCTGGTCAGTTAATACTGGGTTGGGCTCTAGTACTATGGTCATTGGAGGTGTTACCATTCACAGGGTCAACAGAATCCCTATGTCTTTTTTTTTTTCTGGATCATATAACTATAAACCCCAAGTATTGCCTGTCAGATTTTTTTTTTCTCAGTAAAAGTGATTGTGATTTCAGACTTTTTTTCTGGTGTGGTACGGGTGAAAGAGACTAAGTCCTTTTTGTTAACCCTCAACCAGGAGACATTGACATTGGTTTTACATCCCCAGACAGCACAATAAACTTTAGCCGCTCCCCCCATATTATTTTTCCCCCCTGGACAAACATATCATTCAGAATATTTGCATACAGGATAAAAGTTTCCAGGGGTTTGCTCAGTATCCTCCCAAGAGGCGAGAGGATTTTGGGTACGCTGAAACTTTCATTTGGATGGTCCTGGGTCGTCCTGTGGAGGTGTAGGCTTGACGTGAGATGCATGGATCCAGGCTGCAAGATCGTCCACTTTGAGGGCAGTAGGTGTAGGGTCCCTTCCAGCGAGGTTTAAGGTTCTGGGGCCGGTGTCTCTGAACATACACAGAATCGCCAACCTGGAACAGGTGTGAGATTTCCGGGTGCCCGGGCTGGTGTTGGGAGGTGCCAGCAGAGAAGCAGGGAGAGTAGCTTAGTCCAGCGGGCAGCAGCAGGGATAGCTAGGGCCCCTTTAGGGAGGGTCTAGTCTGGCCTGCAGCAGCAGGCTCTGGTCAGATAAATACCATTTTATGTCCCAAGTCCTTCCCGACACCCATGGAGACAGTCCCGCCTCTCGCCCCTGGGAGACAAGTGGGGGAGATGTCTGAACCCCCGTGTCCAAATATTTCCTCCAGGGGAAAATCTTTTGCCAGCCTCCAGGGGCAGCTGTGGGGGATATGTATCTCGGATATCCCAGGAGGCTAGCTCTGCCACTAGTTGACAGAAATCAGGGGTAAGGGCAGGGGTATCAAAGCAAGGGCTTGAGGAGGCATGGATTGCAGGTATGAGCGGGCAGCTGCTGTTCTGGCTGTGGGGTGCTGCAGCTTTTCTCATGTCCCTCCGGATATACCCCAGGCGTCAATTCTGGAACGAATGCGAGATTTCCAGGTGTCAGGGTGGCCAGGGGTCTCTATGCCTGGGCTCGGAGATCTGGAGAGCCTTCAACCGCGCCTGCAGATGGGGTTTGTGAGCAAATGGGTCATGAGGGGCCTTAGGAAACTAAGAGGGGGGTCCCCCATATTGGATCTCATAGGGGGTTAGTCCAAGCTGAGACGGGGTGTTTCGTACACAGAACGGGGCTAGGGGAAGGAGCTGTACCCAGTCTCTAGTGCCAGATTCCAAAGGCTAATTTGGTAAGGGTTTTTATTTATCCTTTTTACCTGTCCTGAACTCTGGGGTCTGTATGTACAATGTAATTTTTTTCAGTCTTACCTATGCCCTGACTTTTTTTGAGCAACAAGGCAGTTTTACCATCAACCTCGATTACCTTGAGCAGGCCAAACCTCGAGAAGATTTCTTCTTTGATCTTCTTAGTCCTGGTAAGAAAAAGCTTCTCTGCCATCCAGGTGATGTCCCTTTAAGTAGGCTGCTCAGCTCATTTACCATTGCTGCCCTGCCTTCTTACCAGCATGCGCCATCAAAACCGGCTCTCCTTGGCATTGCTGAACCCCAAGCTTTCCACAGCTGCGGTCTGGGAGCTGGGGGCAGTTGTTCTCTGTGAAACTTGCAAGCAGCTCGGGAAGGCTGTTTGGAATTGGGCTCCGGAACCTCCCGGGCCCCTCCTCGCTTCAGTCAGTTGCTACCTGCGGGGGCAGGTGGCTGTAAGCAGAGTTCCCAGGCTTGGGCTGTGACCAAGGCAGCTGGGAGGATTCAGCAGGCAGTGGCTGCAAAGCCTTCCTCAGCAAGGTGGGCATGGCGAAGGCAGAGAGCAGCCTGCTTTTCTTTACAGTCCTGGAGAACAGTAGGGGAAATCAAAGTCTCCAACAGGTCTTTTTTTAATAAAAGCGTGGGACATTCAGGAATAATCAGCAGTTCTTGTGTCCATAGTCAAATGTTTTAGAAATAGCGAGGGGTAACCCCTCCCCCTTTTTTCCGTACACCCCAGAATCGAACACCTGGGTGCACAGCATAAGCAAGGGGTGGATTTCAGTACTATCATTGTGGCTGCTGCGTTGGCCTCTCAGGTGGGCAGAGTGCAGCTTCAGTAGCCGGCTGTGCTTGGCGCCGTTCTCCGACCTGCTTCTGCTCAGCAGCTGCTTTGGGAAGTGTCTCGAGCCCAAAGTCCTGTAGGGCCACTCCTCACTGAAGTCTGCATTTGGCCACTCAGGGGCTGCTCTGTCTGAGGCGTGCAATCTCTGTAGCTGTCGTCTTCTGTTGCCTCCCTATCTGTCTAATTTTTTCCTTTATTAAGTCCTGGAGGGAGCATCTCTGCCGTCCCTCCATTTTCTGCAACTTGCTGTCTGATGCTGACTGGTCTATAAAAGACATCATTACATTGGCTTGGCGATCTGCTGCCATGGGATCAAAATGGGTTTACATCCTGTACTGTTCTAATAGTCTTTCTAAAAATCCCGTAGGAGTACTATCAGACCTTTGCTCTTACCTCCGCCAAATTAGCAAATTAGTGGGGTGCTTTGCAACTCCCCTCCTTTTTTTTTTAGACCCGCCAACTGGACTCTGGCAATAAAGACGGAGCTGCTCCCTACCAGCTGGAGTATTGAAGTCCCATCCTCTTTCTTGTCCGGTGATTGGGTTGGCCTGCTGTCAGCTCCTGGGACATTCTTTTTTTCTCTGTAGTTAGGAGCACCTACAAGAGCTGCTGGCAATCATCCCAAGTGGGCTGATGAATAACCAGAACAGATTCTATAAGCCCGGTCACGGCCTGAGGGTCCCAAGAAAAGGAAGGGTTGTAAGTAAAGATTAGAGGCAGAAAAAGGCAGTATTGCAATTGGCCTGCTACTGAGTGAAGGGGAAATGTTTGGGAAGTCATTCTCATCCTTCCCCTGTCCCAGTGTGGATGCTGAGTACCGAAGTTTTCAGGGCTAGGGCCCGACCAGCGGGGCTCCTCAGGAACGAAGTGCTTCCTCCAGGGGAGGAGGAGGGAGAAGTCTGTCATGCTCGGCTGGATATCAGGAAGAACCAGAGGTGCCTGGATTCTGGGTTTCTTTTGCTCCTGTACAGGAAAGAGAGAAGACAAAGGGCTTGGGGAGGGGCAGCCACCATCTCCTCCAGCAGTGGGGCTGCTTTCGGAATCAGGGAAACTAATGATGGCCAGGGGGCCGGTGCCAGGTTCTGAATTCCTGCAGGTGGATTTTAACAAAGACAAACCGACATACAAAAACAAAAAATACAAAGAGACAGACATAAACTCAAAACCAGAAGCTGGTGCTCTCACCACCACTCTGGTGTAGAACTGAAAATACACAAGAACAAAAAGACAGACATAAACTCAAAATCAGAAGCCGCGCGGCAACAAACTGATACGAACCTGGAAGGGAGTGGGCAATAAGGGCCACACTCCCTAGAAACTAAGATGACCTAGTTGCTCCTAGTTTCACAAATTGCCAGTGAAGCGTCCTCCATGGCTGGGCCAGGGAGTGTTCCCGGACACGTCTGTCCCACTGCCTGGTCCCCTTCAAATACTAGCCCTGCGCAGGTACAATTCTCAGATTACTAATTTACAATTACACAGAAACAGAAACACAATATACAAACAAACAGACATAAAAATGAGCTCGTTTCTTTATACCTCCAACTGGGTCTAGAGTGTGTCTGGGAGCGATTTGATTCCCGGTCAGGGAACCAAATGTTGGACTCTGGCGTCCAAACACCGAGAAGGAGTCGCCCCCAGAGACCATCTCACACACTACAGCCGATGCAAAAGCATGAGGATTTTATTAATTCTGTCATGACAGGGTCCCCCAGCATTCGGGAAGCCGAGGGACCTCGAATAGCGGGTACAGTCTACTTTTAAAGGGGCCACAGAAGCAAGGGGGGTTGTTCTTTGACTATTCTGATTGGCTTATTTGAAAGGGCTATTACCAATAATTGACTGGAGAGATGTTGCCAGATCAAATGAGGTAAGAGGTCATTTTGAACCCGTTTCCCAGGGGACCGAACCAAAGCATACGTATATGGGTAATTGTTCAGGAACTGAGTACGTGCGAGTGTAGCTGTTAGGTCCTTGGTTCTCAGGGGAGGAGGGGAAGCACTATGGCACAGAGGCTGAGAGGATTCAGAATTGTCAAAAATGGCTTCAGGATTGTCTTAAAGTCTTACAACCTCACTCTGTACTTACAATTGCTTGTCAAGAGCCTTGTAAAATTATATTACAGCAGGTAAGCTGGGTTCCTTCATAGGGGGAATTGTTTCTTTTGTAAACTGCTGATATTTTAAGTTTGGCACATGTGCTGACTATAGGCATCCTGTTTTCCTACCCAACCGGGATGTTCTCATGAGCGCGGCTAGCTGCAGGTCCTGAGAGGGTCCTGAGGGTCTCAAACAAACAGGATGTTCTCATGAGAGCCGGCTAGCTGCAGGTTTTGAGGGGGGGGGGGGGGGTCTGTAGGGGCTTTCATCCCCCTCCCCCGATCAGGTCAAGTCCTTCTGAATTTGAATACTTCCTTTGAGTACAGAAACCACAGGTTTACATTAATAAGAGACTTGTAGAATTTGGTTCAAATCTTCCAGAAACTCTGAGATAGGGGTGTGCTTAGAAGGAAGCTCCACCTAAGAACCATTGTGCTGTGTTCCTTCTGCTCACTATGAATGTCACTCCGGCAAAAATAGCCAATTAGAGCCTTCCGCCGAACTGCCACTCAGATGGGAGGGTTTTTCCGGTTTCCAGGCTAAGGTGATCACTTGTGGAATTCAGAAGTTCGGCCAAATTCGGCTGCACTGTGGGCTCCATGTGCAGAGAGTATGGCTGAGCTCTGCAGCCAGACCATGGTGAGATATGGGCAGCTGTCGTCGGAGAAGGAAAAGTGGCAGGCCGTGGTGAGTGATGCGCCACTGTCCCCAGAAGGTGGAGAAGCTGGCTGAAATACCGAAACTCATGTGCTGGGTACTCCCTTGTTTGGGTCGGAGCTAGTGGGCACTTGCTGAGTTCAGCGTGTTTCTGCTTGGTTCTCCATGGTATCTGTGTGATCCTTGTAATTCTCTGCGCTAAAACAGCAGTCTCTGAATAATTTAACTCTGTGGTCTGCATCCACGGAGAGCACTGGGAGAGGGATCGTGTTTAGAAAAGCCCTTCTTGTTGAGTTTACTGTGCAATGCTGGTGCCTGTAGTGCTTGTATTGTACTATGGAACGAAGATTTGCCAAAGTAAGAGAAGCCAGGTCTTTCTAGTCTCTTCCAGAATTTCTGCACTAGTAAAACTGAACATTTAGCTTTATGATCCATCTGGCTTTGATTGTTGTGATTGTTTGGAGTATGTAAATGATACCCCCTGTGAACAGTAGCTTTCTATTGTTAAACAATTACAGAAGATTAGAATTGTGGGTGACAGAATTGATCCTATATCAGGATCTACCAAATCTTAAAGAGGCATTAAGTCACATAAAGTAGAATTTAGCTAAGGGAGTAAGTACTGCCTCCAAAATACACTAAAGATAAGTAGTATGAAAACCATGCCTGTTAGAGATTATTAAGATAAAACGTAAATATCCCCTATAGAGCTTTTATCTGGCAACCAATGGAGGCAGAGGCAGAGACCCACATCGGAGCTGTGGACTTAGCACCCAAAGTCCTTTTGAAGAGGGAAAGGAATGAGAATATGAACAACAAGGTCAAGACCCTGATGGGTCCACCCACTAAAACATCTTGCAGGAGCTGATGGGAGCTCACCAACTCCAGAGGAACAGGGAAGGAGGACACAGAGCACGAAACTGGTCCCTCTGAATGCGGTTGACAGTTGCTAGGGCAGACTGAGGAGCCACTGGCAGTGACACCAGGACTTATCTCTGCTTATGTATTGGATTT
>NW_026067892.1:22160501-22162357 GCF_014885135.2 Alexandromys fortis | reverse complement strand
CTCACAGCAATCACATGGTGGCCCACAACCATTGCTATTGGGATCTGATGCCCTCATGTGGCATGGAGGTGTACAGGCCTGAGGAACATTCTGTACATAATAAGATAGACTAAATGCTAAAATAAATTCCTACAGATATAAGGATTTAAAGTGTAATGAATGTTTTAATGCTCTTATATGTGCAAAGACACCTTCTGAATATATTAATGAGTTAAACTCTTTCTATAACAGTCACTTTGAAAGATATGAAAGAAGTTTTATAGAAGAGAAACCGTGTGAACGTATTCAACATGATGAAGCCATTGCATGTGCGACTCGACTACAAATACATAAAAGAACGCATACTGGGGAGAAACACTATGGATATAATCAGAGTGGTAAAGCTTTTAAACGTCACACTATTCTTCAAAGTCATAACAGAACACATACTAGAGAAAAACCCTATGAATGTAATCAGTGTAGTAAAGCTTTTGCACATCACAGTAGTCTTCGACAACATAAAAAAATACATACTGGAGAGAAACCCTATGAATGTAATCAGTGTGGTAAAGCTTTTATACGTCACAGTTATCTTAAAATTCATAAAAGAACACACACTGGAGAGAAACCCTATGTATGCAATCAGTGTGGTAAAGCTTTTACATGGAACAGTCATCTTCAAGTTCATAACAAAACACATACTGGAGAGAAACCTTATGAATGTAATCAGTGTGGTAAAGCTTTTACAAATCTCAGTACTCTTCAAGTGCATATCAGAACACACACTGGAGAGAAACCCTATGAATGTAGCCAGTGTGGGAAAGCTTTTACACGTCCCAACAGTCTTAAAGAACATAAAAGAATACACACTGGAGAGAAACCCTATGAATGTAATCAGTGTGGTAAAGCTTTTACACACCACAGTTATCTTAAAAATCATAACAGAACACATACTGGAGAGAAACTCTATCAATGTAATCAGTGTGGTAAAGCTTTTACATGTAACAGTCATCTTCAAATTCATAACAAAACACATACTGGAGAGAAACCATACGAATGTAATCAGTGTGGTAAAGCATTTACACGATGTCGTAGTCTTCAAGAACATAAAAGAATACATACTGGAGAGAAACCGTATGAATGTAATCAGTGTGGTAAAGCTTTTACATATCTCAGTACTCTTCAAGTGCACATCAGAACACATACTGGAGAGAAACCCTATGAATGTAGCCATTGTGGTAAAGCTTTTACACGTCCCAATAGTCTTAAAGAACATAAAAGAATGCATACTGGAGAGAAACCGTATGAATGTAATCAGTGTGGTAAAGCTTTTACACATCACAGTTACCTTAAAAATCATAACAGAACACATTGTGGGGAAAAACCTTCTGTATGTAGTCAGTGTGGTAAAGCCTTTTCGTATCACAGTGGCCTCCAAAGGCATATAAGAAAACACATAGTGCAGAGAAACCCTATTAATGTAATCAGTGTTATAAAGCCTTTTCATATTACATTAGTCTTCCAGAGCAAAATAAACACATAGTGCAGAGAAACCCTATTAATATAATCAGTGTCGTAAAGCTTTTACATGTCACAGGAATCTTCAAAGTCATAACAGAACACATACTACAGAGAAACCCTTTGAATGCAGTCACTGTAATGATGCCTTTTTAAGTTGCAGTAATCTTCAGAATCATAAAAGAATACATACTTGAGGAATACATATGAATATGATCAATGTGGTTAAACATTTGTATGTATCAGAAGTCGTTGAGGTCATGAGAAAATATACTGTAGAACCTTGATAAATCTTGTCAGTGTAGTAATTTTTATCTATTTCATGGTAGTTTTTCTATAAGAATATACTTTTAGTGTAT
>NW_026067892.1:22153626-22154682 GCF_014885135.2 Alexandromys fortis | reverse complement strand
CAGCAGTCAACTCTATATCTCACAACATAGCTTGATGTGCTGTAGATTTGCATACCCTATTTAGTGTTCCATGTTCAAATTCATATCCCCATTACTTTTCCATTTGTCATTTCATGTTTTTAATTGTTTTGTCTATATATTTTTCTCTGCTCTCTTCCCTTTCTGTACCCTCATTTTCTCCCCTCTCCCATGATCACCATGCTTACCATTTACTGGGGAGATCTTGATCTTTTTTTTTTTTTTAAATGTTTTCTTTATTAGATTTTACGTTACAGAGTTTTGCCTGCATGTACACCTGCAGGCCAGAAGATGGCATCAGATCTCATTAGAGATGGTTGTGAGCCACCATGTGATTGTTGGAATTGAACTCAGGACCTTTGGAAGAGCAGTCAGTGCTCTTAACCTCTGAGCCATCTCTCCAGCCTGAGATCTTGATATTTTCTACTTTCCGAGTATATTAGATGCATGTATGTCTCTCTTGTGGCCCTCTTTGTTGTCTGTGTTCTCTTGCATTGTAAATTGCAGGCTGGTTTAACTTTGCTCTATGTCTAAAAGCCACTCATGAGTGAGTACGTGTTATATTTGTCTTTCTGGACCTGGGGTACCTCACTCAACATGATATTTCCTAGATCCATCCATTTACCCACAAATTTCAAGATATCATTGTTTTTTCTTCTGAAATGAACTGAACTGTAAATGTACCTCATTTTCCTTCTCCATTCTGTGGCTGACAGGCATTTAGTTTTTTTTTTTTCTAGGATCTGGCTATGAAAAATAATGCTGCTATGAACACACATCCTTGTGGTATAATTAAGCATCCCTTGGGTATATGCCCCAAAATGGAATTGCTAGATCTTGAAGTAGGTTGTTTCTTAATTTTTTGAGAAATCAACATTCCTTGTCAGTACCCTGTCCCTTTAGGAGACAAGCTCCATCCATTCCCAGTCTCTTTCTTCTCCCTGGGGCAAGCTTACCTTGGACACCTTTGTTTCTGCCTGCATTTCTTCTGAAGAGGCAAATCTGGGCCTCTCTCCTTTCTTTTCTTTCTCTTTTCTC
>NW_026067892.1:22146166-22147441 GCF_014885135.2 Alexandromys fortis | reverse complement strand
GTTGTGACCAATTCATTGGTTCAGTCTTTGTTTAAGCATTCCTCCTGAGTGCTGAAGATCATGCAGATGGCCAAATTCATTTTTCTTTCTATGTTCTCAAGACAAATTGAGCAGCTAGTCCACATGGGCCACTTGGGTTAAAGGGGAAACTCAGACTCTTCTATCCCATCTTTTCACAGTTGTCCACCAGTGTTAGGATGAGTCAAAGGTGCAGCTATATGTACAGTGGGTTCATTTGACATCTAAGCAAAATCTTTTCCACATTGAGTCTCCTTGCTGTAGATGGACAAATATTTCAATTCACTGCATGGGGTCTCTACGTCCTCCTTGAATAAGACAAGTGACTAACGCCCGTCATCCCCAGCCTCTTGATCTTGATTGAACTTCAAAAAAAAAAGAGATAAATATTTTTTGTGTTACTCACACTAAGCATAATAGAATATCCTCCGAGAATGATTTTGAAATACCCAAAATAACTGTTTTCACCATTTTGTTACCATTAACTACTGTTTAATATTTCAAAAGCCAGAGGTAACACAATAAATTTTTATTTAGCTTGCAAAAGCCTGTCCTGGAAATACTTGCTATCTAAATGTGTGAATCTTAATAGAATATATGGTCTCTAAATATCATCCTTCATTGACCTTAATCCAGTGACTTACACTTTCATTACTTTCCAGTAATAGAAATGTACCTCTTGTTGGTCTTAAAATAATGGTTAGCGACAATTAAGTACCAGAATGCTGAATAGAAACTGGGTATGACATAATGCAATAAATTAATATTTCTTAAGCACAATGTGCTCAACTAAACTTTAGAGCAAACACATACAGTACAGAGTACTCTATCCTTTTGGATTTCTATGGGAGTATGTAGGCATCCTAGGAGCCTGCATATGATTACCAAAAGATTGTTAACTGGATGTGTCCAGCATCCAGTACAACACAGCTAAGAAATCCCTTTTAAAACTAGGATTCTGCAGCTTACTATAGGAAGATCTTTACTCAGAGAGTCTGTCTATCCTCTCAGTCGATATGCATTCCATTCGCTGTTTTTACCATGGAAAAATGCCCATTGACCGTAGATACAAAATATGAATAATTTACACGCAAGCATCCTGATCGTATTCAGGCCTGCTTGGCATACTACTAGCCTTTGGGATGTTTTAGAGGCAGCCCTCCCTCAGGTGAATCCTATCTTGTGTCATTTAATATCTTCTAAGGGTTATTAACTCTTTATACCAGCATTTCTGCTCTTATCCAGTACAGATCAGCA
>NW_026067892.1:22138856-22141128 GCF_014885135.2 Alexandromys fortis | reverse complement strand
CTTTCATCCCCCTCCCCTGATCAAGTCAAGTCCTTCTGAATTTGAATACTTCCTTTGAGTACAGAAACCACAGGTTTACATTAATAAGAGACTTGTAGAATTTGGTTCAAATCTTCCAGAAACTCTGAGATAGGGGTGTGCTTGGAAGGAAGCTTCACCTAAAAACCATTGTGCTGTGTTCCTTCTGCTCACTATGAATGTCACTCCGGCAAAAATAGCCAATCAGAGCCTTCCGCCGAACTGCCACTCAGATGGGAGGGTTTTTCCAGTTTCCAGGCTCCGGTGATCACTTGTGGAATTCAGAAGTTCGGCCCAATTCGGCTGCACTGTGGGCTCCATGTGCAGAGAGCATGGCTGAGCTCTGCAGCCAGGCCATGGTGAGATATGGGCAGCTGTCGTCGGAGAAGGAAAAGTGGCAGGCCGTGGTGAGTGATGCGCCACTGTCCCCAGAAGGTGGAGCAGCTGGCTGAAATACCGGAACTCATGTGCTGGGTCCTCCCTTTTTGGATTGGAACTAGTGGGCAATTGCTGAGTTCAGCGTGTTTCTGCTTGGTTCTCCATGGTATCTATGTGATCCTTGTAATTCCCTGCACTAAAACAGCAGTCTCTGAATAATTTAACTCTGTGTATCCACGGAGAGCACTGGGAGAGGGATCGTGTTTAGAAAAGCCCTTCTTGTTGAGTTTACTGTGCAATGCTGGTGTCTGTAGTGCTTGTATTGTACTATGGAACGAAGATTTGCCAAAGTAAGAGAAGCCAGGTCTCTCTTGTCTCTTCCAGAATTTCTGCACTAGTAAAATTGAACATTTAGCTTTATGATCCATCTGGCTTTGATTGTTGTGATTGTTTGGAGTATGTAAATGATACCCCCTGTGAACAGTAGCTTTCTATTGTTAAACAATTACAGAAGATTAGAATTGTGGGTGACAGAATTGATCCTATATCAGGATCTACCAAATCTTAAAGAGGCATTAAGTCACATAAAGTAGAATTTAGCTAAGGGAGTAAGTACTGCCTCCAAAATACACTAAAGATAAGTAGTATGAAAACCATGCCTGTTAGAGATTATTAAGATAAAACGTAAATATCCCCTATAGAGCTTTTATCTGGCAACCAATGGAGGCAGAGGCAGAGACCCACATCGGAGCTGTGGACTTAGCACCCAAAGTCCTTTTGAAGAGGGAAAGGAATGAGAATATGAACAACAAGGTCAAGACCCTGATGGGTCCACCCACTAAAACATCTTGCAGGAGCTGATGGGAGCTCACCAACTCCAGAGGAACAGGGAAGGAGGACACAGAGCACGAAACTGGTCCCTCTGAATGCGGTTGACAGTTGCTAGGGCAGACTGAGGAGCCACTGGCAGTGACACCAGGACTTATCTCTGCTTATGTATTGGATTTTGGGGATCCTATGGACTTGGGATGTATACCTTGCTCAGGCAATATTCAGGGAAGGCTTGGAACTTTCCACTAGGCAATATGCCTTAGCCTCTCTGAGGATTAGATAGAGGTTGGGTGGGCGGGTGCATAGAGGGAATGGGAGGAGTGGAGTGAATAGTAACTTGGATCAGTTATTTTTGAATCTAGTAAATTTAAAAATTAAGAACTGTAAATGATTGTTCACCAGCAATAATCAGCCATTAATCTACATTCCCATAAGAAAAGAAAAAAAATTTCTTAAGTGGACCAAAGCCATCCCTTGTCCATACCAAAGATCAGGCTTCCAGTATGCTGTCAACGGGCCATTATATGGTCACAATCATCATTAAGTTCCAATGTGCCGTAAAATATATTAATTCTTAAACCACTTCATGTTAACCCTATTTGAAAAGCAGTTATGTGTTAAGGTCTTCAGTGTTCACTAAGATAGATTTGAACCCTGTTGTAGACCCACAGGGCATTGTCCTTGCTAGACCCCTAACTAACCATCCTAAATTTTGGGATTACACCATTGCCACACCACAGAGTTCTCAAATTACCAGTTGAATCACATCGTGGGCTGTCCATTGCAGAAACAAAAAAAAAGAGGATTTGCATGTGGAGTGTGACTCTCCCTTCAGACCAGAAGAGGAAGGGCAGTGTCCTGTGTACACGGCACTGAAGAACAGACTAGGCAATACCTAGATCACAGAGCTCTAGATCATAGAGAAGGTCATGATGGGGCATGGCAAGTGACTGTCTGTGTAATTTCACAGCATGGATTAAATCCTTCCATGTGAATCATGACAGATATTATTGATGGGCTTACAATATTGGGATAGTACCTTTAA
>NW_026067892.1:22111476-22132911 GCF_014885135.2 Alexandromys fortis | reverse complement strand
GAAGTGGAACAGAGAAAACCATAGAGCTCAATAAAAATCAATTAGGAAAACAACCTACAATCCCAGAAAACCTAGACAACAACAAGGAGCCTAAGAGAGACACACATGGATCTTATCAACATAACAATTAGAAAAGAAAAGATCTCCTGCAAAAGTTGGTAGCTTGGGGACCATGGGAGTTTGAGAAGGGGAAAACAGAGAAAAATTTATAACTTGATTAAAAAAATAAATAAAACAAAACGCTCACACAAAATAGAATGTTATCTTCTTTTTATTAAGAACAAATTTATGTATTTATACATTTATATCATTTTAGTGTACTGGTTCTTAACATATAGGTCATAAACTTAGAGGCTCAAAAAAACTTTACAAGGCTTCACCTATGTCCATCAAAAATCAAATTGTTTATTATACAACCTATAACTATAACAGACTTACACTTCTGTTTTGTAGAGACAATCAGCACTTGGTTATTACAGAAGACAGTTGTATGATGAAAGAGAAAAAGGACATTTCAAGGTGTTTAGCACCATTAAAGAGAAGGCTCATCCTCAGAATAGGATGCCTAGAAAGGCATCCTCAACGCCTTCAATATATGGTACGAATAGAGAAAGAGATCCTTTGTCCAAGGAAACAACTTCATTCTGAATCTGCTGCAACTTGTTCCAAGCATGGCATGGGCCATTACAATATACACTCAACATTTGGGTGAACTTTTGAGGTTTTATTGGTCCAGTATACAAAAAAGATGCAATGTTACAGGTCATGGATTCTTAGTATACGATTTCGCTAGATTCCGTTACAGGCATCTGTGTTTGACAAAAATACATATTTCGACTTTGTCTGCCTTCAAAATATCAATCTAACACATAGAAAGAAAGATAGACCTGTTTCTGCCTTCTTTGCGCTGGTATTAAAGGTGTGAGTCAATACCTGTTATAGCCTATTATATTTTGTATTTAGTAATAGGTCTAACAGTTTCTCTGATGTTTACTGAGGACTGCATTTCCTTGGCACGATGAATCTTATTTAAAGGTTGAAGAAATGACAGGGGTGAATTTCCTGTTCAGTTTCATTCTCTAGTGATGTGGTGATGGTTTAATAAAGTCCCTCTCATGAAATAAATACGAGAAGCACCAGAAATAGAAGATCATACTGTATGCATTTACAATGTTGATGGTATCACCGCTTTTGTTTTTCACATGTATGGGATATATTAGAATGCAGTGACCTATGATGATGTGCATGTGAACTTCACCCCGGAAGAGTGGGCTTTGCTGAACCCTTCCCAGAAGAATCTCTACAAGGATGTGATGCTGGAGACCTTCATGAACCTCACCGCTATTGGTAAGATGGTGAAATTTACTCACATTTTAACGTAAGGGGACAAGTGTTTCCTGGTTATTGAGGGTTTTCTGTAATGTGGATTGAGAAAGAGAAAGAGTATGGTCAATAAATCATTCATGGTGCTAAGGTTCATTGAAGATAAAAACTTAAATTTTGCACAATTTCCAATCACATATCACATATTTTCTGGTATTATTTTTAGGATGCACTTGGGAAGATCAAAATATTGAAGAGCATTCTCAAAGGTCTAGAGGATTTGGAAGGTAACTTTAGTAAGCAAGATTACTTAAGTGTGTGTCTGAGAAAAGCTAAATGTGCCCTGGATTATAAAAAAAAATGCAGCAATATAAAGAAACAAGCTTAAAGTGTATTGATGGTTATTAAATTCTCAAAAAGCCATACACCTCAATGTCCGTTAGGAAAGTACTGTTTGCGAGGTGAGGACTAGGTGTTGTAGCCACCTCTGTGTGTCATGAGTCACTTTGTAAATGTAGTATGACTCGCACTCTTGTATATAAGTTTTTTTGATTCTCTGAGTTTTGCCAGTTCTCTTTACATTTGTGAAAAATCTCATACAAAAATAAGATGTTCCAAAAGTAAACCATGTAATAAAAGCTCTTTCCATCAAAGGCATCTTCAAAGATGCTCAGCAACCTTCAATAAAGGGAAAACATGAGATTACAAGACATGATAAAAGCTTACGTTCTGATTTCTCTTCAAACTTAGACCATGTCTTAGGAGCTAAGAGCACTGATGTCCTGAGTTCAACTCACAGCAATCACATGGTGGCCCACAACCATTGCTATTGGGATCTGATGCCCTCATGTGGCATGGAGGTGTACAGGCCTGAGGAACATTCTGTACATAATAAGATAGACTAAATGCTAAAATAAATTCCTACAGATATAAGGATTTAAAGTGTAATGAATGTTTTAATGCTCTTATATGTGCAAAGACACCTTCTGAATATATTAATGAGTTAAACTCTTTCTATAACAGTCACTTTGAAAGATATGAAAGAAGTTTTATAGAAGAGAAACCGTGTGAACGTATTCAACATGATGAAGCCATTGCATGTGTGACTCGACTACAAATACATAAAAGGACGCATACTGGGGAGAGACCCTATAAATGTAATCAGTGTGGTAAAGCTTTTAAACGTCACACTATTCTTCAAAGTCATAACAGAACACATACTAGAGAAAAACCCTATGAATGTAATCAGTGTAGTAAAGCTTTTGCACATCACAGTAGTCTTCGACAACATAAAAAAATACATACTGGAGAGAAACCCTATGAATGTAATCAGTGTGGTAAAGCTTTTACACAACCCAGTAGTCTTAAAGGACATAAAAGAAAACACACTGGAGAGAAACCCTATGTATGCAATCTGTGTGGTAAAGCTTTTACATATAACAGTTATCTTCAAAACCATGAAAGAACACATACTGGAGAGAAACCGTATGAATGCAATCAGTGTGGTAAAGCTTTTACATGTAACAGTTATCTTCAAATTCATAACAAAACACATACTGGAGAGAAACTCTATGAATGTAATCAATGTGATAAAGCTTTTACACAATGCAGTAGTCTTCAACAACATAAAAGAACACATACTGGAGAGAAACCATATGAATGTAATCAGTGTGGTAAAGCTTTTGCAAATCTCAGTACTCTTCAAGTGCATATCAGAACACATACTGGAGAGAAACCCTATGAATGTAGCCAGTGTGGTAAAGCTTTTACACGTCCCAGTGGTCTTCAAGAACATAAAAGAATACATACTGGAGAGAAACCCTATGAATGCAATCAGTGTGGTAAAGCTTTTACACATCACAGTTACCTTAAAAATCATAACAGAACACATTGTGGAGAAAAACCCTTTGAATGTAGTCAGTGTGGTAAAGTCTTTTTGTATCACAGTGGTCTTCAGAGGCATATAAGAAAACATAGTGCAGAGAAACCCTATTAATTTAATCAGTGTTATAAATCCTTTTCATATTACAATAGTCTTCCAGAGCAAAATAAACACATAGTGCAGAGAAACCCTATTAATATAATCAATGTCGTATAGCTTTTACACGTCACAGGAATCTTTAAAGTCATAACAGAACACATACTACAGAGAAACCCTTTGAATGCAGTAAGTGTAATGATGCCTTTTTAAGTTGCAATAATCTTTAGAATCATAAAAGAATACAAACTTGAGGAATACGTATGACTATGATCAATGTGGTTAAACATTTGTATGTAGCAGAAGTCTTTGAGGTCATGAGAAAATATACTGTAGAACCTTGATAAATCTTGTCAGTGTAGTAATTTTTACCTATTTCATGGTAGTTTTTCTATAAGAATATACTTTTAGTGTATAATCAGTGAATTAAAGTCTGTTCTTATTACAGTACTATTTGAGGACATGCCAAACCAATATCAAAGGGAATCTAAATATAAAAGATTTGGCAACATATTCAGTCTACACTCATTATTAAGTTACACATTGCTATTGTTATTGTATGTGGTAAAAATATTCTATCAAAATCAGCAATCTGTCTAAGCATTTTTATGTTTTTTTTGTTTGTACCTGCAAACTCATATGAAGGAAAGCCCTACAAATTTTTTAAAAAAAGTGATGTAACCATTTTAGATTTGCAAATGCTCTTCCATTATATTAATTATCTAATTCAGCTGTAAGCATTTATGGATGTGTATTTTTGCCTTTTCTGTACATGTGATATAACATGCTTTGTTCTAATTTATGTTAAAATACTTTATACTAGAGAATCTAGTAACTAAATACAGTAAGTTAATAAAGAAATAATAAATATATCGTGTGCATATTCAAAGCCAGATATTTTTTGGTTGATATATAATGAAGTAAGATACTCAGCAGTCAACTCCATATCTCACAACATAGCTTGATGTGCTGCTGTAGCTTTGCATACCCTATTTAGTGTTCCATTTTCAAATTTATATATCCATTACTTTTCCATTTGTCACTTCATGTTTTTAATTGTTTTGTCTATATATTTTTCTCTGCTCTCTTCCCTTTCTGTACTCTCATTTTCTACCCTGTCACATGATCGGCATGCTCACTATTTACTGGGGAGATCTTGATCTTTTTTTTTTAATTTTCTTTATTATATTTTACGTTACAGAGTTTTGCCTGCACGTACACCTGCAGGCCAGAAGAGGGCATCAGTGAGCTACCATGTGGTTGCTGGGAATTGAACTCAGGACCTTTGGAACATTAGTCAGTACTCTTAACCTCTGAGCCATCTCTCCAGCCTGAGATCTTGATATTTTCTACTTTCCAAGTATATTAGATCCATGTATGTCTCTCTTGTGGCCCTCTTTGTTGTCTGTGTTCTCTTGCATTGTAAATTGCAGGCTGGTTTAACTTTACTCTATGTCTAAAAGCCACTCATGAGTGAGTACATATTATATTTGTCTTTCTGGGGCTGGGGTACCTCACTCAACATAACATTTTCTAGATTCATCCATTTACCCACAAATTTCAAGATATCATCATTTTTTCCCGCTGAATAGAACTCAACTGTAAATGTACCTCACTTTCCTTCTCCATTCTGTGGCTGACAGGCATTTAGATTTTTCTCGGTTCTGGCTATCAAAAATAATGCTGCGATGAACACACATGCTTGTGGTATAAAGCAGCCTTTGGATATATACTCAAAAATGGTATTGCTAGGTCTTGAAGTAAGTTGTTTCCTAATTTTTTGAGAAATCCACATTTTTTTTTTTGTCAGTACCCTGTCCCTTTAGTAGACAAGCTCCACCCATTCCCAGTCTCTGTCTTCTCCCTGGGGGGCAAGCTTACCTTGGACACCTTTGTCTCTGCCTGCATTTCTTCTGAAGAGGCAAATCTGGGCCTCTCTCTTTTCTTTTCTTTTCTTTTCTTTTCTTTTCTTTTCTTTTCTTTTCTTTTCTTTTCTTTTCTTTTCTTTTCTTTTCTTTCTCTTTTCTCCTAACTCTCTGTCACCCTCTCTCCTCTCTGTCTCTTACTCTGTTTATGTTTCTCTTCCTTCCTCTGTCCTCCCCCGCCCCAATTTTGTTTCCTAAATAACTCTTTATACTCCCAAACTCTCTCTGCATGGCATATCCTGGATTTTCCCGTTGTCCCTCAGCCTCTGTGGGACCTGCCAAATTCCCTCATACAATAAATCTTCGAATTTTCATTTGTAAATGAAAGTGATATGTTACCTTTTTATTTTGTTTATTTTTATTGTACAGACCGAATACTTGTTTATAACACTTTCTCAGTACAAAGGTGAATATCACAGAATTGTCTCAGGAAGTATAATTAGTTACTGATAAGCCAGATGACCCAAGGTATATCCCTTGGAGACCTATATTTCTCCAGCAAATTTTTTTATTATGTCCGCGCTTGGTCTATAGTATCGGCACAATCACACAGCAGAACTTACATAAGTATCCTTGAAAACCAAATAAGCGCCGGGCGGTGGTGGCGCATGCCTTTAATCCCAGCACTTGGGAGGCAGAGGCAGGCGGATCTCTGTAAGTTCGAGACCAGCCTCGTCTACAAGAGCTAGGTCCAGGACAGGCTCCAAAACCACAGAGAAACCCTGTCTCGACAAACCAAAAAAAAAAAAAAGAAAACCAAATAAGCACCAATAAGTCAAGTGTATCCAACCAACTCCCTTGGATTCATCTCCATGGAGGAAGTAGATCATGGAAACCTCCATGTTATCCTCTCATTGACACAGACTCACAATTGCACAGATGTGTGCACAGACACAGTTCACACATTTTAAATGGATGAGATTAACAAAACAAGTAGCCCGGTTTTTGAAAATATATGAAATGAGTTGCCAATTCAAATTATTATAGAATTTCAGAAATAACCACCATTAATGAAAACACTGATTTTTATATTTTACATATTGTTTTACCCCATATTCTCTGACTTGTAGACAATAAATAAATAATTTTGCACATGCCTGCAATCCGTGGACTTGTTAGACACTGGGAGGACAATCTCCCTGAATGTGAGACCTGCTTATTACATATAGTGAGGTTTAGATTAGTCTTGGCTAAGCAGTGATGGCCTGTCTCTAAAAACTTCTGAAAAGAGAAAGCATATCTCAAATTATGGAACATTTTCTAATGTAATCTTAATAAACACTCTTAGGTTTCAACAAAAACGTTTGTTGTCCTTACATTAAGAATACTGTGTTAAAATGACAAGAAGACATACGCAGGCTCCATTCACAGACAGAGAGTGAGTCGTTGAATCCTTTCACAGTCATCCAGTGGAGTGTTCATCACCTTCAAGTGATAGGAGACAGAAGAATAATAGGGATCTTTATCTTCTGCATTGTAATGACATATTTTGGGACTCAATAGTACTGCTTGGGTAGCCATGATTGGCTGATTGAACCCACATCTAATGGCTCAGAACTGCCTGTGTTTCCATGTTCTGGAGATCTGATGCATTTTATTGGCCTGTAGGAAACCATGTATGTAAATGATGAAAATAAAAATACATATGTGATTCCATCTTATGAAAACTGTTTTCTATCAGTATGGGTTCTTTTAAAAAAATTAAAATTAATTTACATGTATAGATTTGCCTGTGTAGATACCAATTGCAAGTCAGTTGGCCAGTGTGAACCGAATTCTTAGAAAATGCAGAACTTCAGGAGAGTCGGTCCTAGCAAATGTTTGATTAGAGGTGCAAGAAGGGTCCTCTCCCCTCAGCAGTCTTATCCTCCTATGTTGGGGAAGCCCAAAAATATTTGCCAATTCCACCTTGTCTGAAGATCAGAGAGTTTGAGCTTATTCCAAGTTGTTGGCAACTGTCACCACTCACCCTGAACTAGGGTGTTGTTACTTGGGGTTTTGGGCATGAAGATATACCATAAAAGTCGACCACGTTAACCAAGGGTCTTATAATTCTAGCATATTTCTGCTGCTTCTTTGAAATAGGAGATTTGACCAAGGGAGTGGTAATTTCGGGATATGTGGGCTAGTGTGGTTTACTCTCTAAACAATAGAATGCCGTTGTCAAGAAATAATGACTTGGTTTCTCAAGTATTGGGGCAAAGAACTGTTCTGGTCAACATATGAGTCTTGTTACAGAAGTCTTGACTTCCTATTCCATTTGTATTGGGGTATAGAAGTGTATGGAAAGTGAGTGAACTCAAACACAAAAGAACAACTCAGCATTCAGTATTCAGAGTTGCCCACCTGTGTCTATCCTGTGTCTGCGATTCTTTGTTATCTCTGTTCTTCCTGCTCCCCAAACAGTTTTGGCATCTTCGGGCTGTGATGAGAAGTTTATAAACGTTTCTGAGGTATAATCTGGATCAGACCAAATCAAACGAAGTTAGAAAATGTCCAGGATTAACGGCTGCCCGTGCTCCCCAGTGACCCTCCAGGCCCTCAGAGATGAGATGGAGATGGGGGAAAAAGAAGGGGTGGTTACCAGTTTGTTTTCTGGGGGGCAGTTTAAATATCCTTTGGGTGCGGTCTTCAGCATCTCTGAGGAAAAGGTACCAAATAGCGCGCTTTTTCAGAGGCAAACACATGCAATACAGAGCATTGCTGCTCTAACTACCCTTTTGGATTTCTATGGGAGTATGTAGGCATACTAAGACCCAGCAAATGATTACCAAAAAATCAGTACATTGGTATGTACAGCATCCAGTACAACACAGCTAAGAAATCCCTTTTAAAACTAGGATTCTCCAGCTTACTATAGGAAGATCTTTACTCAGAGGGTCTCTCTATCCTCTCTTTACCATGGAAAAGTGCCCATTGACAGTATATACAAAATATGAATAATTTACATGCAAGCATCCTGATCATATTCAGGCCTGCTTGGCATACTACTAGCCTTTGGGATGTTTTAGAGGTAGCCCTCCCTCAGGTGAATCCTATCTCGATTCGTTTAATATCTTCTAAGGGTTAGTAACTCCTTTATATCAGCAGTTTTGCTCTTATACAGTACAGATTAGCATGGGGGTTCTACCCAGTTGGAGAGACGCGATACACAGCCTCCACAAACATCTCCAAATGGATTTTACACCTGAATGTCAAATGAAAATTGAATTAATTCTAGATGATAATTGAGCACCTAGGCTTCTCAAAACACAGCCACCTACCTAGGCCATGTGATGTTTCTCTGAGACCCTGATATATAGACAGAGAACTAGATCTCCTTTGAAACCAGGAATATGCTTGGAAGAGCTTGTAATGTCTTGCAACCATGGCCTTTGTGATGGGTTTGCTTCAGGTCCTGAAAACCCAACACTTTACGGAGAATGCCACTGTAGATTTGTTTTTATTATAATCACGAGTTATGATGTGTTTGTTAAGTGCAGCATTGCTTGATTAGCTACCTTCTGAATTTTTATAATTCTTTTTAAAACACAAACCACTGGTTTGCATTAATAAGAGACCTGTTGAGAATTTGGAACAAATCTCCAGCAACTCTGGGATAAGGCTGTGTTTACAAAAGAAGCTCCACTTGACAACCCTTGTGCAGTGACTATGTTTGTCACTCAGGCAACAATAGCCAATCAGAGCCTTCGCCCGTCCTGCCACTCAGACGGGAGGGTTCTTCCGGTTTCCAGGCTCGGGTGCTCTCCCCTGCAATTCCGAAGTTGGGGCATATTCTGCTGCACTGTGGGCTCCATGTGCAGAGAGCATGGCTGAGCTCTGCAGCCAGGCTTTGATGAGATATGGGCAGCTGTCCTCGGAGAAGGAAAAGTGGCAGGCCATGGTGAGTGACAAGACACTGTCCCCAGCCTGGGTGGAGCAGCTGGCTGAAATACAGGAACCTATGTGTTGAGTCCTCTTTTGTGTGGGTGGGAGCTAGTGGGCACTTGCTGAGTTCGGCATGTTTCTGCTCGGTTCTCCATGGTTTCTGTGTGAGCCTTGTAATTCCCTGCACTAAAACAGCAGTCTGAATAATTTAACCCTGTGGTCTGCATCCACGGAGAGCACTGGGAGAGGGATCGTGTTTAGAAAAGCCCTTCTTGTTGAGTTTACTGTGCAATGCTGGTGCCTGTAGTGCTTGTATTGTAACTATGGAATGAATTTTTTTTTTAAGATTTATTTATTATGTACACAGTGTTCAGCCTCCATGTATGCCTGCAGGCCAGAAGAGGGCGCCAGATCTCATTACAGATGGTTGTGAGCCACCATGTGGGTTGCTGGGAATTGAACTCAGGACCTCCAGAAGAGCGGTCAGTGCTCTTAACCTCTGAGCCATCTCTCCAGCCCCCGGAATGAATATTTTTTAAAGTTAGAGAAGCCAGGTCTCTCTAGTCTCTTCCAGAATTTCTGCACTAGTAAAATTGAACAATTAGTTTTATGATCCATCTCTATTTTATTTGGCGGAGCTCTTAAATGATAGCTCCTGTGTAGATTAGCTTTCCACTGCTAAACCAATACAGAAGATTAGAATTGTTGGTAATAGAATTGATTACATATAAGGATTTACCAAACATTAAAGAGACATTAGGTCACATAAAGTAAAATTTAGCTAAAGGAGTATGGCCTCTAATACCAGAAAGATAAGTAGTATGAAAACCATGCCTGATAGAAATTATTAAGGCAAAATGTAAATATCACCATAGAGCTTTCATCTAGCAACTGGTGGAGGTAGAGTCAGAGACCCACATCAGAGCACTGGACTGAGCCCCCAATGTTCAGTTGAAGAGTGGAAGGATTGAGAATATGAGCAAAGAGGTCAAGACCTCATATGATGGTTTACCCTCTAAAACACCTTACCTGAGCTAATGGGAGCTCACTAATTCCAACTGAACTGGGAAAGAACAAACAGAAGGCCAGACTAGTCTCCTTGAATGTTGTTGAGAGTTGCATGGCTAGGGCACGCTGAGGGGCCACTGGCAGTGGCACCAGGACTTATCCCTACTTCATGTATTGGATTTGGGGGATCCTATTGTCTTGGGATGTATACCTTGCACAGCCAATATTCAGTAGGGAAGGCCTTGGAACTTTCCACTAAGCAATATGCCTTACTCTGTACGAGGAGTAAAATGGGGTGGGGTGGGAATGTTTATGGAGGGAATGGGAGAAGGAAAGGGAGTAGAAACTTGGATTGGTATTTTTTTAAAAAAAAATCTAATAAATTTTTAAAAAGATAATATGTAAATGATTGTTCAACAGCATTAATCGGCCATTAGTCCACATTTGCATAAAAAGGAAAAAAAAATCTGATTAAGTGGGCCAAAACCATCCCTTCTCCATACCAAAAAACAGGCTTCCAGTACACTGCTCAAGGGGCCATTATATGGTCACAATCAGCATTAAGTTCCAGTGTGCCATAAAAAATATTAATTCTTGAACCACTTCATGTTAAACTGATTTGAAAAGGAGTTTTGTGTCAAGGTCTTCAGTGTTCATTAAGATGAATTTAGACCCTGTCTGTAGGCCCACAGGGTATTGTCATGACATGCTAGTTCTCTTTTTTCTCTGTTAAGTTTCTTTCTGGTTGACCTAATCATTGTGGAGAATGGGGTATTGAAATCTCCTACTATTAGCATGTGGGGTTTGATATGCCATTTAAGTTATAGTAATGTTTCTTTTACATATGTGGTTGCTCTTGAATTTGGTGCATAGATGTTTAAGACCGAGACTTCATATTGATGGCTTGTTCCTGTTATGAGTATAAAGTGCCCTTCTTCATCTTATCTGATTGAGACTAGGTTGAAGTCTATTTTGATACAGATTAGGGCAGTTACACCTACTTGTTTCTTAGGTTCATTTGATTTGAAAATCTTCTCCCAACTCTTTACTCTGAGGTAATGTCTGTCTATCTTTGAGGTTGTGGTGTGTTTCTTGTTTACAGCAGAAACATGCATCCTGTTTTATATACATTTTCATAGTCTGTGCCTTTTTATAGGTGAATTGAGTCCATTGATATTAAGAGATGTTAAGAGATATTAAGAGATATTAATGACCAGTGATGGCTAATTTCTGTTATTTTTCAGTGGTAGTGTTTGTGTGTTTCTCTACTTTGAGGTTTGCTGGTGTGAAGATGTCTGTTGCCTGTATTTTTGATGGTGCAGTTAGCTTCCTTTGTTTGGAGTTTTCCTTGTAGTACTTTCTGCAGAGCTGGATTTTTTTTTCTTTTTTAAATATTTATTTATTATGTATACAATATTCTGTCTGTGTGTATGCCTGCAGGCCAGAAGAGGGCATTACAGATGGTCATGAGCCACCATGTGGTTGCTGGGAATTGAACTCAGGACCTTTGGAAGAGCAGGCAATGCTCTTAACCTCTGAGCCATCTCTCCAGCCCCAGAGCTGGATTTGTGGATACATATTGTTTAGATCTGGTTCTGTCATTGAATATCTTGTTTTCTCCATTGATGGTAATTGAAAGCTTTGCTGGGCATAATATTCTGGGCTTGCTTCCAGGGTCTCTTAGTGTTTGCAGCACTAATCTTTCCAGGAGGTTCTGGCTTTCATGTTTTCCATTGAGAAATTGTTTGTAATTCTGATAGCTCTGCCTTTATGTTGCTTGCCTTTTCCTTTCCATGTCTTAATATTCTTTTTTTTTATTCTGTATGTTTTGTGTTTTGATTATTATGTTGCAAGGGGACTTTTTTTGGTCCAGTCTATTTGTTATTCTGTGAGCTTCTTTTACCTTCATAGAGATATCCTTCTTTAGATTAGGGAACTTTTCTCTATGATTTTGTTGAATATATTTTCTGTGCCTTTGAGCTGGAATTCTTCTCCTTCTATCCCTATTATTCTTAGGTTTGGTCTTTTCATGGTGTCCCCGATTTCCAGGATGTTTTGTGTTAAGAATTTTTTGGATATGATGTTTCCTTTGATCGATGAATCTATTTCCTCCACAGTATCTTCAACACCTGGAATTCTCCCATCCATCTCTTGAATTCTCTTGGTTATGCTTTTCTCTGTATTTCTTTTTTTTAAGATTTATTTATTTATTTATACAGTATCCTGCCTGTAGGCCAGAAGAAGGCGCCAGATCTCATTATAGGTGGTTGTGAGCCACCATGTGGTTGCTGGGAATTGAACTCAGGTCCTCTGGATCTCTCCAGCCCTCTGTATTTCCTATTCATTTATCCAGATTATTCGTATTCAAAATTCCCTTGGTTTGTGTTTTCTTTATTGCTTCTATTTAAGTCCTCAAGTCTTGAACTGTTTGAACTGTTTGCTTCTCCTGTTTGATTTTTTTTTTCTTGGTTTTCTTTGACAGATTTACTGATTTCTTCCAATATTTGTTTGTCTTTTCCTCCATTTCTTTAAGGGAATTTTTCACTTCCTCTTTAAATTATCCTCATAAAATTATGTTTAAAATCATTTTCTTCTCTTCCTTCTGGTTTAGGATGATCAGGTCTTCCCATTATATGACCACTGGGTTCTGGTGTTACCATATGGCATTTTAGGTTGTTGGATGAATTCTTGCATTGACTCCTACCCATCTGTTCCTCCAATTGTTGCCAGCAGTTTCTTTGCCTACCCTTGCAGTGTTTTTGGGAATTTTTCCTGGTCTGCCCTGTACTGTCACTGTCCGTCTCAGGGAACCACTGAGGTCTCTCGGCCAGCTCTCTTGGTCTGCTTTTTTGGTCCACTCTCTGCAGTCACAGCCTGTGCTTCAGGGTTCCTCTCTTGGTCCTCACTGTGAATTTGCAGCCTGTGTTTCAGAGCTCCTTTGAGATTGTTAGCTACCAAAATATTATACAGTACTTCAAAGTACTGAACTGGTGAAAACAGGTCTTCTGGGTGTTTCATAGTCATTCCTAGAGGCTATTCTAATGTGCTTAGAGGGACGAAAACAGAGAATATTTCTCCCCTCCCCTAAAAGATCAATAAGGTCTAAGTCCCTGGGACAATTGATCACTTGCTGTCTTGTCAAGGAGGCCATAGAGACCCTTTTCATGTATGTGAAACATTGTGCAGTCAACAAATATGAGGGGTAATGTGGAAAAGAAGTTTCTTCAAGGCTTCAGAGGAACCCACTATACATAAAGCAAAGCCTTTGGCTTATCCTCAACATTGATAGACAACTGCTTAAAGAAAGGCTAGAAGGGTCTGACATTCACCTCATACCCAGTGTCCCCTGAAGACTAGTTGCTCAATTGACCTTGAGAGGCACCATGTGTGAAGGGCACCATGCTGACATCTGACTTATGAAACGGCCATGAAAGTGTATGAAAGCTGATCGTGGGTCCCTCACTCTGGACCCAAATTATAGATGTCATAGAAAAGTATCTAAGAGAAGGGGGGTACTGTGAATCCATAAGGAAAATCTTATGGACTTTGGACATTGCAGATCTTTTGAGACACCAGTAAAGGAATTCTTTTCCTGTCAATATCTGAGAATTTCCACTTTATGAGAGGCCCTCTAGAATGGTATCCCAGTACTGCCACCAGATTCATCAAATTCAGCTGTCTGTAAGCCATATAGAACATCAACCCAAGACCACAATAGCAGTTAGGGTTACCTCTTCAGAGGGAGGTGGGATAGGAACTGGAGGTAGAAATGAGTGAGGCAGTTTAGGGTACGAAGACCAAAAAGAATAAAACTGGTTGCTTTCTTGTCTAAAGATATGTCACTGGGATGCTGAGCAGTTTCGTCCTTGGTAGAGGCCAAAGATGACATAACTGTTTTGGGAGCTCTGATCTTTGAAGTTAAGTGTTTACAGGGGCCTTAGGAAGCAGAAAATTTAAAGATCTGCTAAGAGAAAAAGTCCCTCTGTCAAGAGAATAGAATCTCTGTCCTAGATGCAGACCTAATATTTCAATGAGGAAATGTTAGTCTCCTGCCCACAAACTTGACTTTGGACCCCAACAAATGGCCACCTAGAGCATTTTGCATCACATATAATTGATTAACTGATTGAACGTTGGCAATCCCAAATGCAGAAAATACTGGTAAATCTGCATGCTTCCAACTCCCCTCCCCTCCCCCCCCTTTTTTTTTTTTTTTTTTTTTGGTTTTTTGAGACAGGGTTTCTCTGTGGCTTTGGAGCCTGTCCTGGAACTAGCTCTGTAGACCAGGCCGGTCTTGAACTCACAGAGATCTGCCTGCCTCTGCCTCCCGAGTGCTGGGATTAAAGGCGTGCGCCACCACCGCCTGGCATCATGCTAGTTCTCTTATTTCTCTGTTAAGTTTCTTTCTGGTTGACCTAATCATTGTGGAGAATGGGGTATTGAAATCTCCTACTATTAGCATGTGGGGTTTGATATGCCATTTAAGTTATAGTAATGTTTCTTTTACATATGTGTCGAGCATAGGTTTACATGTGACACTGACATTGCTCAAAATAGAAATAAATAACAACCACTGTAGAAAAGGGGACTGAAGTTCTTAATGACTGCAAACCATTGGGGAACAGAAACAAATAGTGATTCGAGCAGAGTTTCTTGTATAGAATAATAAATTTAAAAGTAATATCAATGTTTAACTTTTTAAAACGATAAAAGAAAATGGGAAAACTCTTAACAACACTGACTTTGAAAAAATAGGAAGCCATGCAAATTTCAAGGTGTCATTGTTTATTTACCACTGAGTAGTACTCCATTGTACAAATATGCCACATTTTCTTTCAATAATCATCATGAGTCAGGTAACCCAGACCCAGATAGACTCTGTACATACTCACTCATAAATGGGTATTAGACATAAACCAGAGGATAACCATCCTATACACCACAGTTCCAGAGATGTCAGATAACAAGAAGAACCCAGAAAGAAATAAACATGGTTCCTTCTGGGAAGGAGACACACACAACATCTCTTGAGAAAATTGGGAGTTGGGGGGAATAAGGTAGAGGGAGTGCAAGGGGAGGTGAGAAGGGGAAGAAGGAGATCATGAGGGAACGGGATGCTCAAAGGGGGGAAGAACAGAGAGGGAGAGAAAGGAAAGTAGTATCTAGACTGAGGGACTTGTTGAAGGGCCTGTGAGAAACACAGCTCTTGGGAAACTCCCAGGAATCCAAAAGCATAGCCCCATCTAAAACCCTAAGCAACAGTGGAGGAGATGCCTAAATTGGTTTTTCCCTGTAATCAAATTAATGACTTCCTTAATTTTCATCATAGAATGTTTATCCAGCAGCTCGTGGAAGCAGATAGAGATCTATAGCAAAGTGCTGGGCCAGACTACTGGAGACCAGCCCAAGAGAGGGAGGAGTGATGAGTAAAGTGGTCAAGATCACATTAGTAATATCCACAGAAACAGTTGAGTAGAGCTAGTGAGAGCTTTACTGCCTCTGGACTGATAACTTGGGGAATCTACATAGGACCAAACTAGGCCCACTGAAAGTAAGGGACAATTATGAAGCTTGGACTTTCTCTGGGACCAGTGTCAGTGTGTCCCTAGTGCTTGATCTGGCCTCTGGGAGCACATTCTCTTTGAAAGGATACATTGCTCAGCCTAGATATAGGACAGAGTCCATTGGTCTTGGCTTGAAGTGTCAGATTTTGTAGACTCCCCATGGGGAAGCCGAACCAGTTCTGGGAAGTGGATGAGGGTGAGGTGAGTGGAAGTGTGGGATGGCAAGAAGGGGAGGGAGGGAGATTGGGGTAGCTATGGAAAGTGAGAAAAGATTTTACTTATAGTATCATAATAAAAGACAAACCTTTATCCAACCTAACCAAAAGGCAGAGAGAGAACATCCACATTAACAAAATCAGAAATAGTTAGAATCTTTTCAGTATTTCTTTACACTTCCTCAAAGAATACTTTAATATGAAAAGGTTTTACCAATTTTTCACTAAAACCTTATTCTTATAGAAAAAGTACCATAAAATAAAAAATATCACACTGACTATATTTATAAGGTGTCTGTATAGTATGTTCTCTCATGATTTTGAAGACTTTTGATACATTACATAGGCTTTTCAACATTAGTCACATTCATTGGGTTTCTTTCCGGTATGTGTTCCTTTATTTTTGGAGATTGATATGAATTGCAAATGTATTACTTCACTGATTTCATTCATAGGGTTTCTTTCTACTATGTCTTCTTTTATGCCTTAGAGGACTACTGTGATATATAAAGGCTATATCACATTGATTACAGTGATAATTTTTCTCTCCCCCATATAGGGGTACTTTTATGTATTTGAAGAAGACTCTGATGTGAAAAGGCTTTACTATACTGATTACCTTCATAAGGGTTTCTCGCCAGTGTGTGTTCTTTCATGAGTTAGAACATTATGAGGATATGCAAAAACTCTATCACAATAATTACATTCATTTCTAAGGTTTCTCTCCAGTATGTGTTCTTTTATGCCTCTGAAGATTACTGGGATGTACAAAGGCTTTACCACACTGATTACATTCATAGGGTTTCTCTCCAGTATGTGTTCTTTCATGACTTAGAATGTAACTATGATATGCAAAAGCTTTACCACACTGCTTACATTTGTAAGGTTTCTCTCCAGTATGTGTCCTTTTATGTATTTGAAGTTCACTGGAAGCTGTAAAAGCTTTACCACACTGATGACATTTGTAGGGTTTCTCTCCAGTGTGTGTTCTCGCGTGCCTGTAAAGATGACTGGAATGTATAAAGGATTTACCACACTGATGACATTTGTAGGATTTTTCTCCAGTATGTGTTCTTTTATGCTTTCGAAGATCACTGGGAAACATAAAGGCTTTAGCACACTGCTTACATTTGTAGGGTTTCTCTCCAGTGTGTATTTTTTCATGAATTTTAACATAATAAGGATATGCAAAAGCTTTATCACACTGCTTACATTTGTAAGGTTTCTCTCCTGTATGTGTTCTTGTATGCATTTGAAGAAGACTGGGAAATGTGAAAGCTTTACCACACTGATGGCATTTGCAGGGCTTCTCTTTGGTATGTGCTTTTTTATGTAGTCGCAGCCGACTACGATATGCGATGGGTTCATCATCTTGAAGAGCTTCACAGGGCTTCTCTCCCGTGTGAATTCTCTCACGCCGTTCAAGAGGACTGTAATGTGTAAAGGAATGAACACATTAACTGCATTCAGAAGGTTACTTGGCATAAGTAAAAGTTTTACCACGTTCATTACACTGGTAAATCTTTACGCCGGTATAAATTTTTTTTAATTTATTTATTCATTATGTGTACAACATTATGCCTCCATGTATGCCCACACACCAGAAGAGGGTGCCAGGTCTCATTACAGATGGTTGTGAGCCATCATGTGGTTGCTGGGAATTGAACTTAGGACCCCTGGAAGAGCAGTCAGTGCTCTTAACGTCTGAGCCATCTCTCCAGCCCCCTACACCGGTATAAATTAATTTTACAGTTTGGTCTAATTTTATTAAGTGTACAATATTCCTCCTGCCTGTTCACTTCAGTACAGAGGGCACCAGATCTCCTTACAATTGGTTGTAAGCCACCATGTGGTTGCTGGAAATGGAATGCAGGACCTCAGGAAGAACAATCAGTGCTCTTAGCTTCTGAGCCGTAACATTTTAAAGAGAACTCAGAAGTTAAGGTTTTATCACTTTGTTTAAACTCATGGTTTATATTTTATTAAGGGTTGTTTTGCATCTTTGAAGGTGCCTTTCATGGTAAGCTTTTATTACATGGTTCGTATTCAGAGCATCTTTTTTCTATATGAGATTTTCCACATATGTGAAGAGTACTGGAAAAACTCAGAGCACTAACACACTTATTA
This sequence comes from Alexandromys fortis, assembly GCF_014885135.2. Classification (NCBI taxonomy): domain Eukaryota; kingdom Metazoa; phylum Chordata; class Mammalia; order Rodentia; family Cricetidae; genus Alexandromys; species Alexandromys fortis. The sequence goes on along the minus strand of NW_026067892.1, from coordinate 22,114,904 downwards.
TATTCATATATTTTCCAAGAATGTGAGTCTCATACTACATTTGCAAAGTGAGTCATGACAAACAGAAGGGTTTACAAATCCCTAGTACTTGTAAGCATTTCTGAATTGTTAGTTTGTTAATGTATTCTCTATGAAGCTGGACTTGATGATTGTGGTTCAAGGTTATAAGTAATTGATTTTTCCAGCTTCTGCAAAAACTGTCCCCTGACTCTATCTACCTACCTCAATATACTTAGCATACTCATCACCAGTATTTAGAATACTAGCTCTCCTATGGACGGTTTGCTTCGCAGCAGGTTTTGGACACATACTTATCACCTGTTAAAGCGCACACCTATTGCAATTAGAGTGGTACCAAACTACACAGGCGGGCAGTTCTACAGCACAGCTCTCCCTCAGCTGTGACTCAGATGGTGATAACTGTTAAGGCACTGCTTCCTTGTCTTATTTAATGCCTTGCAAACACAAATTTCCTATGTGACAATAAGTTATATAGCTCTTGGAGAATTTAATAATCATCAATACAGTTTAAAGTTGGGGTTTTTTATATTGTTACTTTCATTTAAAACATCCAGGAAACATTAGTATTTTTTCAAATGCATATGTATAAAATCTTGCATATGTAAATTACCTTCCGCGTCTTCTCGAACTTTGAGAATGCTCTTCAATATCATGACCTTCCCAATTGTAGCCTAAAAATAATACCAGAAGGTATATATTATTGGAAATTGAGAAAAATTAAGGTATTATCTTTAATAAACCTTAGCACCATAAATGATTTATTCACCACACTCTTCGTGTTTATCAATCCAAATTTTAAAAGACCCTCAATAACCAGGAAACACTTGTCCCCTTATGTTAAAACGTGAGTAAATTTCACCATCTTACCAATAGCAGTGAGGTTCCTGAAGGTCTCCAGCATCACATCCTTGTAGAGATTCTTCTGGGAAGGGTCCAGCAAAGCCCACTCTTCCGGGGTGAATTTAATATGCACATCATCATAGGTCACTGCATTCTAATATATCCCATACATGTGGAAAACAAAAGGGGTGATACCAACAACACTGTAAATGTATGTCTTTGACAGTACAGTCACCTAATTCTGGTACTTCTTACACTTGTTTTATGACAGGGACATTATAGTGCCATCACCGCATCATTACAGAAGGAAGCTGAATAGAAGGCTCACCTCTGTTATTTCTGCAACGTTTAAATGAGATATGCCTTGCAAGAGAAATGCAATACTCAGTAAATGTCAGAGAATTTGTATGTCTGATTACTAACAAAAACAAGCAACAAAAAAAAAAAATAATACGCATGCTTGGTGCATTGACTCATGCATTTAATTCCAAAACTTAGAAGGCAGAAGCTGATGTACCTATCTTTTTATTTGTTAGAGTGATTTATCTCAAGGGAAACCAGGTCAAAATGTATATTTTTGGCAAACACAGATGCCTGTAACAGTACTGAAATACAATCACAGACCAAGAATCCATGACTTCAAATTCTGCATCTTTTTTGGTATACAAAAACGATAAAACCACAGAGATACACGCTAATTTTGGGTCTATGTTGTAATAAACCCTGCCATACTTGGAACCGAGTTACAGCAGATTCAGTATGAAGTTGGTTACATGAGATCGGAATCTTTTTCTCTTCCTAGCATAGAGTGAAGGCTTAGCTGGATGGAGTTCTTCCTAGGCATCCAGTGCTGAGCCTCACTTCAATGGCACTGAACACCTTGAAATTTACAACCTCCATATCACCATACGACGGCCCTCTGACACAATTTAGTGCTAATTTTCTCTGCAAAACAGACTTTTCCTTACTTTCTACCACACAAGTTTCATTTTCACTAAACACCTGAATGAGTCTTCAGTAATACTATTCAGTAGAGTCAATATTCCATCTAAAAAAGCATCCCCTTATTTTTAAATCCTTCTTTACTTGGTATCTTGGCGCCATCTCAGGAATCATGTCACTTCTTCAGGGGACAAGGCCTGAGAATACCATGAGCAGATTCTACCTGTTGCAAGGGCCTGAAGTATGGAGGTCCAGAAATGTGAGCCCATTTCCACCTTGCCTGAAGGTCATAGATTTTTTTCAGGTCAGAGTGTTGAGGCGTCTTTCCATTCCTTCAAGGTTATAATCTGTTTCTACCTCAAAGGTCCCACCAAGTAGATTTAGATCTGAGAGTTCTGCTCTTTCAAGGTTATTGTCAACAGGAGTGGCTAATATCCCGATTTTGTGTTTCAGATGTAGAGAAAAAGATCTGTTTCTGCCTCAAAAAAAAAAAAAAAAAAAAAAAAAAAAAAAAAAAAAACCCTAAGGATCCAACTTAGTTCCTAGTCATTTGGCGAGATAAACCATGGGTTCCATTTTGGTCTGGGGTGTGAGCACTACCTGTCTTGTTATTAGACAGAATGTTTAACTAAGAATGTAGCTTGCAACTTCCAACTGGTCTGTTCCTAGTATTATGTTAGTGCGTTTTTTTTTTTTTTTTTTTTTCTCTTACTCCTGCCTTCTCTGCTCTGGAGTATTTTAAGCAAATGGAAATTAAGTACAGGCAATTTCAGTAATCACTAACTCACTCCCGGTAACCCTACCCTGGTAAATGGTAACAAAATGGTAATTTGTTGAAGCTGGTCTCTATCACTGGAGAACTGGGCCCATTGTGGTAAAGTCTGTGGACAGTTCCCTGCACAACTCTGGCCATGACCCCAGGAACACCGGTGCTACCTGCTCTCCTTGCTTTCATTACACAACCCATATTGCTGGCTGCCCCTAGTATCACTTCCTCAGAGCTCCAGATGAAATCGCTGTTTGGAAAAGAAAACTTCCTCCTGATGACTCTCCTCTGGGTGAGCCAGAGGGGATGTCTTGAAAAATAGACAGTGGTCCTTGTTCAGTCTGTGAAGGCTTTGATATTTCTTTCAAGTGTGACCATGAATTGAGACTTCGGAAGAAGAGAAAGGTGCTTTTCAAGACACCTGATGAAAAGCCTGAAAGAGTCACGGTATTTCCTGACATTACAAATTCACCTAAATGTTCTAGAGAGAATGATTTTAACCACAGGAGTCTAGGAGAAACGCTAGTGTTTCATGGCATCAGGAGTTGATGGGAACAGTCTATGAGCAGGGAATTTAGTAGATCTCACAAATCCGATATGCCCTCATTTCTAATGGCTATGCCAATACTGTAGGACGTTAAGAGGACATGAGCACAGGGTCTAAACAGTACCAACTATGGAGAGTAAGCTTTAAAGTTATGTTACTTACAGGATGATTGGGGAAAAAAACTGATATATCCAATCAGAGATAGACTAGTTCAGAATATAGAATAAATCGATCCAGCTTTGGCTGGTGCATTGATGGTGAGAACTCAGACCCATATATATACACACATACACACACATATACATACATATA
>NW_026067892.1:22105415-22107385 GCF_014885135.2 Alexandromys fortis | reverse complement strand
TGTGTGTGTGTGTGTGTGTGTGTGTGAGAGAGAGAGAGAGAGAGAGAGAGAGAGAGAGAGAGAGAGAGAACTATATCACTCTGCATGACAGTGTAAAAACAAATACAGCCTGTAATCACAAATGCTAGTGGCCAGACACACCGTTCTACTAATAAGTGTGCCTAGTTAGAAAACTTCCTTTGTCACTTGCAACACTGCTTATGCTTCTAATATTGGAGCTATAAATCAACTAGGTAATGGTTACCTGTGGGAAAGTTGGAGACGGAAGGGGAAGCAGGTAAAGGAACAAGCTGGTAATAATAGTAACCATTATTAGAAACAAGAGGGAACAAATTTGATTGTAAAACTGTTTATGAAATCCAGTGAGACTGTACAAAAAAGGGGGGCAGGCTATGCAGGGCCACTTGTTTAAAACAGGTCATAGTTTCTTTGCTGACCAATTTATTAGACCTGTCTGGAAGGATACTTCCAGCGAGGCCAAAATATCACACAAATGACCTCTGGCTTAATGTATCATGGATTCTGTTTCTCACAGATACCCTGTATCCTGTACCTCCACTATCTGCCATTACTCTCAATACTCCCATCTTTATGTCCTACATAAACAGCTGAGTGAGCTCTGTGTTGTCTTCCTGAGGCTTTTACCATCGAAAATCCATGTTTCTCCAAAAGATAACATTCCCAGGATCTGCTCAGCAACAAAATCCCTTTCTGTTTACCCTTTTTGTTCTTCTACCTTGCTTCTCTGCTGCTGTTATTAAATTGTCTACCAGAGAGCATCTCGGGTAAGGAGTGGGTTTATTTGTCTGATTCTGTTAAAAATCACAATCCGAGACTCTGGGAGATCAGCATGAGAATGTAAAAACCATGGGGAAACTTTGTATACAGTTTTGTTTTTTTTTTTCTTTGCTATTCCTTGCTTACTGTCTCTGGTTCAGCTAGCTCTCTTGTTCAGTATAGGCCTGCCTTACTAGGGATATTGCCGCCCGCAGTGGAAGGGTATTCACACATCTGTCATCAATCGACAGTCACTCACTCGCAGAGATAGAAGCCAGCCACTGTGATGGTGGTCCAGCCTCAAGTGATGTTTCCTCAGATCTGTAGTGATGTTTTTATTGTAACAAATAAAACTTGCCTGGTGTTCAGAGTGCAGATCTAAGATACATGTGGTCAGTCACTGGCGGCAGTTACTTTACTCTCAGGATGCAGAGCAGAGATGGATCTCTGTTGGTTCAATGCCACCCTGATCCTGCCTTAAAGAAAAAGAGAGCTCACAAAAGGGAGATTCTAGTCCCTGGGATCACAGGCCTTTAATCCCAGCACTAGGCAAGTGAAGCTAGCGGTGATATGACTGCAGAAAGAGAGGAATATAAGGAGGGAGGAGACAAGAACTGGATGCAGTCGGAGGCAGTAAGTCTGTGGATGCAGTCTGAGGACAGGATCGCCCCTCCGGTCTGAGCATTGGTAGAGGCCAAAATCTCTCTAGTGGCTGGTTCTTCTGCTTCTCTGATCCTTCAGTGTCACAACTTGATAGCTGTCTCTGAATTTTTATTATTAAGATCAATTAGAATTCATGCTACAGTGATGACTGTAGGCCCTGGTATGTTGGCAACTCAGGCTAAACAAGGACACAGAGACAATAACATAAGAGAAGATTTTGAAAACCAAAATGAATGTGCTCACCACATTAATAACTTCAAGAGCAAAACCACAAACGTCGATGATAGTAACAACTGGCAAACATAGCGGTGAAAAGAACTGAAGAGAGGCAAGCCTCTTCTCAAGAACAGAATATTGGCTGGGCCATGGGGACACGTGTCTCTAATCCCAGGACATGGAAGGTAGAGGCAGGATGGTCTTTGTGAGCTCAAGTCTGGTTTGGCCTAAAAGAGTTAGTTTCAGGACAGTTTGCAAAGCAAACAAGAGAAAACCTGTCCCAAAAAAAAAAAAAAAAAAAAAAAAAAAAAAAA
>NW_026067892.1:22066573-22105376 GCF_014885135.2 Alexandromys fortis | reverse complement strand
AAAAAAACAAACAAAAAAAAAAAAATACCACACACAGAAAACTAATATTCTTTCCCACTGAATGTTTCTGAAAGAACAAAAACTCAAGGATCTCGGCAAATGGTCATGTGACTTCTTTGGCAGACAAAATCTGAGAATAACCTGAACAAGTTCAACTTGTAACAAAGCCATGGAGAATTTAACCCCCCCCCCTTTTTTTTGACAAAAATGATGGATAGTTTGCTACATCATTCTGGGCATGATCCCAGGATCCTATGTGATTCGCGCTCTTCTTGCTTTCCTTATACAAATTATTGTTGGCTGCCTAAAGTTTTATTTTTTAGATTACGAATGAAATGGCTTTTACATAGAAAAAGCTTTCCTCTGATGACTCCTCTGAGTGAGCCTGATTGGATTTTGTTAAAAAAAAAAAAAACCCACAGTGATCCTGATTCAGCTCCTAAAGCCTTTGATGTTTCAAGTGTGATCATGAATTTGGGATTCTCGAGAATAGGATGGCATTTTGTGACTAGCTTGGAAAAGTGTCCCACTAGTTCGTGATATTACCAGTCCAGATAACTGCTTTGCAGAGAAGGATATTGGTCACAAAATTGGAAGAAAAAAATGCTAAAAATCATGCTATCAAGAGTTAATGGGAAAACTCTAGGAGTTAGGAAAGAATCAGAACCATAGACAGCCATAGCATCCTCATTTCAAATAGCTGTGCCAATACTATAGGAAGCTGAGAGGAGGGGGATATGAGAGCAAGGGCTAAGCAATGCCAACTGTGAGGAATAAGCGTTGACGTTCTGCTGCTCACGGGATGATGGAATAACCTGGTGTGTTCCCCACAGGAGACAGAACAGCACAGAACGTAGAATGAACTGATTCACCTTCTGCTCTGAGTTATTATGAGAACTTAAATTTCACTAGAGGGGAACATTAACCACTACCTGCAAAATTCTCTCTCACTTTGCATGATGCTAGAACCACCATTGCTGCCAACTGGGCACACGGCACTAACTGAAGGTGAGCCTAGTTAGAAAACTCTGTGGTTGTTTGCTGGACTCTTTATGATTTAATAGTAAAACTATGAATCAAGTAGGTAATGTTTACCAGTGGGAAACTTGGCAGACAGGAGGAGAATAGGTTAAGGGAACAAGTTGGAAATTGTGGTAACCATTACCAGAAATTTGAGGAAACAAACTTTAGTGTTAAACTCTTTAGGTAACGTGTTGAAACTGTATAAATTGGCTCAGGCTATCTGGGGCCACTTGTTTGAAACAAGTGTCAGAGTTTCATCATGGCAGAAACTTCACACACTCGTCCCAGGTCATCAGACCTGTGAGGGATTAGGAGTTGGTCTCCAAACAGGTGGTGCACCAACATGCCTGATAGGAGGTAATCTACTGGATATTCTTATTGTGTAAAAACTGCTTCCACCTGAGTAACCTGCAGATCCTCTGGGAGTGAGTCCAGGTGAGGAAGGATAGATAATTCAAGAACATTTGAGGAAGTGGTGAGGAAAAAAATGGAAAGAATAAAAAAGTAAGGGAAGGCCTTTCATTTGACAGAGAAACAAAATATAATGAGACTATAATAAAATCACACAATATAAATGACATGAGTTGTAAAAGAAGATACAAAGAGAGACCTGCATATTTTCCAAGGTCCCTTAAACAAGAACTACAAGATCCTAACAAAATGAAAATCAAAGAAATCTCCCGGGGCCCTGCAGTTCTGTCCTTTCCCCATAATACAAAATGGGTTGAGCAAGGAGGGCTGTTCCACCAAAACTGAATCAATTTGCTGGCTGCCTTCAAGCGTTTCTCCACTGCAGAAAATATTTCTCACTGTTAGAAGTATCTCCTTCCCTTATGATAAGGAAAAGAATACCTGTTAGGATCACCTAGAAACTATTTTACTTCCTATAATTGATTACTGGGTGTTTGCATCAGAGTGCGGGAAAAAAAAAACCTAATTCAAAACAAAGGCAAGATTAGAGAATTTTAAATAGACATTGTATAGCTTGTATTATACAACCAAAACAACTTGTTCTCCATAGTAGACACACCGGAAAAGATGGTGGCAGATTTCCCAGATCTGAAGAAACAGGAAGATAGAAGAGAACTAGATGGCAGGAAATAATCAAAGGAAGATCTGAATTCAACAAAATAGAAACAACGAAAACAATAAAAAGAATCAATGAGACAAAGAGCTGGTTCTTCTAGAAAATCAACAAAATAGACAAACCTTTATCCACACTGACCAAAAGACAGAGAAAAGATTATCCAAATTAAAAAAATCAGAAATGAAGAGGGGGACATAACAACAGACACAGAGGAAATACTATATATCAAGATGACAAGAGTTCCTTAAAAGGAAATAAATAAGTCCCTCAAATTCAGAAAAACAGAATTGAAGGAAATCAATAAATCATTCAAAGAAATCAGGAAAACAAAAAAAAAAATGAGAAAACTAATAACCACCAAAATAAAGTCAAGAAAAAATATAAAGACTTAATGTCTCTAAGATTTCAAAAGTGCTTATACCATCATTAATATTATAATCAATTCTACTCTTCTACATAGGTTTAGCAGTGAAACACTGCTGTACACAGAAACTATCATTTAAAAGCTCCACAAAATAAATTCCAGTTGGGTCCTAAACTAAATGTTACAGTTTACAAGCGCAGACCATCTGGAAGATACTAGAGAGACCACACTTCTCAGAGTTTGGCAAATCTACCTTCCATAGTGACAAAGCAAGCACGTACAGGCACAAAGATTTTACAGAAACATCAGCAAGGCAGACATTTCCAAATATGACCCCCCTCCAAATTCTCTTCACAGATGCAGCCTGAAGAGTTACATTTTTCGGAGGCTGCTGCCTCAGCCCACGGATCACGGGCCGAATCATGCAGGAACAGCAGAAACATGCCGAACTCTGCAACCGCTCGCTACCTTTCACCCAGATAAGGGCGGACCCATCACACGGGCCCTACCGACTCAGCCGGCTCCACACAGTTTGGCGACAGTGGCCCCTTGCTCACCATGGCCTGCCCGGATTCCTTGTTTGATGACAGATGCGCGTAGCTCACCATGGCCTGGCTGCCCAGTTCAACCACGCTCTACCCAAAGGGAGCCCAAGATTCAGCAAACAGCTCCAACTTCCAACTTCCTCAGGAAAGCAAACCAGCCCAAAACCGGAAGAACAATCCCATCTGATTGACGGGTCATTCAAAGCCTCCGATTGGCTAGTGATGGCTGAGTGACAGACAGGACATAGCGAACTGAGCGGCTAAGACAGAAAGTTTTTTGTTTTTTGTTTTTTGTTTTTTTTTGGTTTTTTTTTTTTTTTTTTTTTTTTTTGGTTCGAGACAGGTTTTATCTGTGGCTTTGGAACCTGTCCTGGCACTAGCTCTGTAGACCAGGCTGGTCTCGAACTCACCGAGATCCGCCTGCCTCTGCCTCCCGAGTGCTGGGATTAAAGGCGTGCGCCACCACCGCCCGGCTATAGCTTCTCTTCTAAGCACAGAAATATCCCTTAGTTGCTGGAAATTTTTGCCAAATTCAACAGCAATTCTCTTGTTAATGTAAACCAATGGGCTTTGTTTTGTTTTTTTTGTTTTGTTTTGTTTTGTTTTTGTTTTTGGCTTTGTTTTTTTAAAAAGTAAACAAATTCAGAAGGAGGCTAATCAGACATTCTTGCCCAAAGCAAACCCTGGGTAACTGAAGAATATAATAAAATAAATTATCAAAGTGGCAGCAGAGCTTCGACTCTCAGCCTCTTGTCAGAAAAAATTGGGACCTGAAGCAGCCCCTTCACGAAGGCGCTGGATTCAGACCATTACCAGCTCTCCCAGGCATAGTCCTGATTTCAGACAAGGTTACGTTTCTCCAGGGCCAAGGAGAGATACCTCCAAGGCATAGGCAGGCTGCCAAACATGGAGAGATCTAATTTCTCAAGAATTATCTGGAAATTCTGCACTTTTCATTTGTTATTTACTTGTAAAATACATTTCGAGATTATTTGTGGATGGTGTTTATCCAGACTCACATCCTTGGTAGCACTGCACTGTGAAACTTGATATAGAAGAGCAGAATTGGGGATCTAAAGGATTTACCAATGGTTAGAGGATAGGGAGAGACACAAGGTAGAACTTAGCTGAGGAAGGACTGCTTCTCAATGACCCCAAAGGTAAGTAGTACGCAGAGAAGTCCTGGTTGGTAGTAGGATGTAAATGTTTATTCACCTTTCTGTGTGTTGTTATTTGTCACCTTTCTGTGTCAGAAACAACGAACAGGATGCTTATCGGTGCAGACGTTAAGAGAAACACTCTGTGGAAAGATCTTTCTATAGTAAGCTAGATCATCAGAGTTTTATATGGAATTTCTAAGATATGTTGTACTGGATGTTGTACACATCAATTTCATCATGTTTTGTTTATATATTTTCTCTTTCTTTGTATTGCTGACATACACCCATAAAAACACAAAAGCATAGCTATAGTAACAATGCTATGAATTATGTGAAGACTGCCTTGTGGTTTTGCTAAGGTTTTGTTTAACCCACTGTACCTAGGAAACAGTAATTTACTGCACTGTCTTACATACAGTTTCCAGTTAGCTTTCTTTATTTAACTGTTGCTGCTCAGCACTATCATAAGACAGTGAATTGGTGCCATCCTGTGATCAGCTGTGCCTGCTTACAAAGGAAAACAACCCCCACATTTGCTGTACATATAAATATGAAAATGATAATGACTTGATGGTTCTAGAAACAAAAAGACTAGAAAGCATTTGCAAATCATGAAGTTCTAAGTAGGTTGTTTCAGGTAAATAAAAGATGACATTTAGTGATCATTTATTCTATTAAGATTGACAAGTTCAGGTACCAAGTATTTTGAGGACAGGCTGAAATGTATGTCCAATAAAAGTTTACTTATTTATGTCTGGCTCTCAAAATATTATACAGTAGTTAAAAGAGCTGAATTCATGAAAACTGTCTGTGATTACAACTGTACCCTTTCTAAAAAATTTCTGTGAGTTCTAAGTCGCTGGGCTGGAGACCCACTCAATATATCTGAAACAATGTCCTGTCTACAAAGAGAAGGGTTTGGGGACAGGTCAATCTCTTTCCAAGGACCCTGGTCTGTAGATCCCAAGAAAGGGCCACCCAGCACATTTTTACATCACATATAATTGATTAACTGATTTCACATTGGTCATCCCTGTTTGTTAAATATTTTAAAACTGTTATAAAGTTGAATATGGTGGTGCTTGTGCTTAATCCCAGTACCCAGAGGCAGAGGCAGGAAGATCTCTCAGTTCCCGACTATGTAATATAATCTCTGGTTACAATTCCAACCAGGGCTTCACAGTGATATTCTAACTCATGCAAAAATCTAACTTTACAGAGGCCATTATTCCAAATAACAAACCATGTTTTGTTTGCTTGTCTGTTTCTTTTGCCAGGAGCTCTGGGAATGATCTGAAGGCCTTGTACAAACTGGAAATATCCCCAATCCCTGATCCACACTCCAGCCGCTTCCAGGAACTTTCCTTTCCAGCATTATATCAAATGAAAAGTCAATATGAATGAACCATCAATCAAAAAGTATGATGTTCTCAAAGCAAATAAAGGTGTGGGACTAAAGAAGAAAGAATATAGGAAAAAATTTACTTTTCTCCATACCTATTTTTGTCTTTATCATACCTTTTATTGAATATATGTCTATATAAATAATGTTTAACTTTTCCACAAAAAAACAATGAATTTACCTGCAGTAATCTTTGTAGTTTCCAGGAGGAGAAGATGAAGCCCCCACAACAACAACTCCATCTGGTTGATATGACATCATAATTCTGATAACACTACTAGAAGACTGGTTTTGGGTACCAGCTGCTCAAGATGGTCCCAACTTAGTTAGCTGAAATGGTGCACCTTCTCCCAGTCTTCAAATAGGAACCCCAGAAAAACTCTATTGAATACTAAGAGGCTAGTTGCAATTATACCAGACAGAAATCTTGAAACTTAACCACCATTTTACTTTTATGGGATCCCATAGAAAGAACATCGCCCCCATGGCAGCTGGAAATAATTCTAGAAGATGATGTCCTTTCACTCAACAAAGTTTATTCTCAGGGTTAGGGACATCAATTAGGGCTTGATTGTAACTGATATAGAGTTGGGGCTTGGGGTGGAATTTATATAGGCTCAGGAATCTCTTTGAAAAAGAAATAAGCCAGATGGTGGTGGCACACACCTTTAATCCCAGCACTTAGGAGGCAGAGGCAGGCAGATCTCTGTGAGTTCGAGGCCAGTCTGGTCTACAAGAGCTAGTTCTAGGACAGGCTCCAAAGCTACCGAGAAATCCTGTCTTGAAAAAATCAAAAAAAAAAAAAAAAGAAAGAAAGAAAAAGAAAAGAAAAGAAAAAAGGAGAAAAAGGAAAAGAAAGAAAGAAAGAAAAGGAAAATTGGAAGGTATAGGTAAATTAGTGTAGCTTACTCACACTAATAATAGTAATATGGTGAATGCTTGTGTGTGCTCTTATATATAGGCAGTTTACATCAGTATAGATTCTTGTATATCGATACCAATTCAAATTATATTTGTTATATTGAATAAGCTCCTATATCTGTTTACAATATTTGAACATCTAGACATAGTTATTTTGTCATATTGTCTGCATGTGTCCTTCTACCTCTGCTTAAGACAGTTTGTATATTGATACAATTTTAGGATAGATTTATCATATTGTACTATACTTTTCTTCCTCTGCTCAATTATACATTGCCTACATTTTGAGGTCATTGTCTTCCTTTTTTTGCACAGTTGTTTAAGGATTGTTTAATATTCTAATATGAAGTCTTACTCTTTAAGCTATATAGGCATTGACAATTATAAAGCAATAGTCATCCATGTTTGCCATACTTCTAGTTATACTAAAAAGTATCCTTAGATTCATAGAGATTTATTCTGCATAGACTGGTAATCTCTAACCACTTCAAAGAACTGTACCATATGGCATTTAAATAACTTAGGGTTCTGTTGTCATGAGACACAATTGCTCTTGGCAACACTGATCTATTCCCGAGAGAATGTTGAACACCAAAGGCACTCCGCTTGGAGCTTGTTTTCTTCTTTGCAAAATTGGCCTTTGGGCAAATAACTGCCCATGCCTTGACCACTGAAAGAATGCACAGTCTCTGGGACAGGACAAGCAGGATACAAAGAAAAAGACTGTCAAATCTTGCCAAGACAGGTTAAGACAGTTTTGAAAAATTTCCTGCCTCTGAAAATGGTCTGTCAATTACCCTAGGCCTTAGCTAAAGTTGATTGCTCCAATGTTGCAAATGAGACTTTGAGTGATTGCCCAGGTAGCCAGTTGTCTCTGTCATTTATTGCACATTTTGGTAGTTGCCTGATTGCACTTTCTGTTTACCGAAGTAATATTATTTCACTTCTCAGGTCTTTGATGGGCTTGAACTAGGTAGTTGTAATTGCTTTCATCTCATGACTTGGTCAATCTATTTATAATACAAGACTTAGACTCTTTAGGATCGGATAATTATTGAAACATTTAGCCCATGTTTCTCACTTGATATTAATTATGCTGGTTGTAGTTCCAATTTTTACACTTGATATTTTTTATTTTAGTACATAGTCTTGTATTAGACTTTGAACTCTCTTATTTAAACAAAAGGGGGAGGTGATGTAGGAAATCTTTTAGCCAGTAGCCTTTAAGATACCAGTCCACTTGGGCATGGTCTCTTATACTATAAATTCTGACAGCCTGAACTCACTCTCTCCCAGCTGCTGGATTGTGTTCCTGTTTCCCATTCATGCAGAGGACTGTGATCTGTGAGTCTACCCCTAAATAAATAAGCCTTTATTATACTCAATCCTGAGCTAGCATGGGATTATTTTTTTAGGGTCAATTTTCAATGGGGTCTATGATTTCTTTAGTTGTTCACCAAAGGGAGAAATATAATTGTAGCTTTAGAATATACTTATTCCAACCAGGCAGGCAGTTTTCAGGAATTGACAAGTTTGGGACTGTGAAGATTTAATGCCCAAGACAGGATCACAAAGCAGGAGCCTGCAGAGTATTGTCACTGAGAGCTACATGTAGCTGCCCAAAATGGAAAAGAGCTGAAGACCTGGAGGGAGGCTGACCCACCACTGCTGAGTGGATACAGAGAGTGCAGTAGGAGCCATCTTGTCCTCAGGCACACTGCAAGCTTTGCTCTCTGGCATTTGCTCCTTTGGCTCTCATGCACAAATCTCCCTCCCTAACAGTTCGTCCACACTCTGTAGCTCTTTATAAATGCCTGATTGCCCCAGCCTTAAACTGACTTCTGATTAAATCTCAGGATATCAAGGCAACCTGGATGTTATCTGGAGTCACCATCACTCAGGTCTCCTAACTGAAGCTTTAACGGGCATCAAATAAGCAGACTGCCTTCCCATTCACGTGGATTAACGTTGAGGTGTTTGATCCATTTGGACTTGAATTTTGCGCATAGATATGGATCTATTTGACTTTCTGTAAATAAGTCCAAATCCAGTATGCAAGTGCTATTTGCTGAAGATGTTCATTTTTCCATTGTATAATTTTAGCTTCTTTGCCAAAAATTACAGACCTTAACACACACCCAGTTACACTGAAGCTGATAGAAGAAAATTAGGGAAGTAGCTTTGATGCATTGGCACAGGAGAACACTCCCTGGTTATAACACCTGTAGCAAGACACTGAGATCAACAATTACTCCTGGAAGTAAGAAGCCTCTTTAAGCCAAAGGACACAGTCAACAATACAAAGTGGCAGCCTACAGAATGGAAAATAAATTTCATAAAACTCCACTCTGGAGAGAGGGCTGATTTCCAAAATTATACAAAGAACTCAAGAATCTACCAAAGTATCAAATAATCATTTAATAAAATTGGTAAAATTCTAAATGAGAATTCTCAACAGAAGAATCTCAAATGGCAATAATGCACTGAAGGCACTATTCAGTGTACTTAGCCATCAGGGAAATGCAAATCAAAATAACCCTGAGATACTATCTTATACCAGTCAGAATGGCTATGATCAAAAACACTAATGACTGCTTATGGTGGAGAAGATGTGGAGTAAGGGGACCCTCCTCCATTGCTGCTGGCAATGCAAAATTTACATCCACTTTTGAAAGCAGTAAAGCATTTTCTCAAAATAAATTGGGAATCAATAGACCTCAAGACTTAGCAATACCAGTCTTGGATATATACACAAAGGATGAAGACCCATGCCATAAGAACAATTGCTCTACTATGATCATAGCAACATTATTTGTAATAGCCAGAACCTGGAAACAACTGATATATGCTCATCAACCAAAGAATGGATGAAGAAAATATGCTACATTTTCATAGTGGAATACTACTAAGTGGTAAAGAACAATGACATGTTACAGGCAAGCGTATACAACTAGAAAGATGCATTCTAAGTTAGATAACCCATGCTCAGTAGGACATACATTGTATGTACACACTCATAACTGGATATTAGACACAAGGCAAAGGCTAACCAGCCTAGAGTTCTCAACTCCAGAGAAGACAGGAAACTAAGGGAACCCTAAAAGAAAAATACATGGAACCCCCCGGAAGGAAAAGTAGGCAAGATCTCTTCAGCAAATTGGCAGCATAAAGGGATGGGGAGCAGAACATAGAGGAAAACATGAGGGGATTGGTAAGATTGAGTTGAGTAAAAACAGAGGGGGAAAGCAAGGAGAGAGAGAGAGAGAGAGAGAGAGAGAGAGAGAGAGAGAGAGAGACCTTAAAAGGGGTAGCATTGTGGGATTATTAAGAAACCAGGCACTAGGAAAACTCCTAAGAAACCCACAGTTGATGTGGGATTCCCTTTGTATGCTGTGCATACAATTGGATAATAAAGAAGCTGATTTGGGCCTATAGATAGCAGAATAAACTAGGTGGGAAATGGATTAACTCAGTCAAGAGAGGAAAGTAACTATGATTTTCTGGACTTCAACCCCTTCAAAGACCTGAGACTGAAAATATTACTTGAATAAACAGGAAGATCAATCAAGCAGCTTCTAAAATGTACAAGAAATGACAGAGATAACTGACTACTTAGGCAACCACCCAAAGTCTCATTTGCATCACTGGGGCAACCACCTTTGGCTAAGGCCTTTAGTAACTGACAGACCATTTTCAGAAGCAGGAAAATTTGAAAAACTGTCTTACCCTGTCTTGCCAAGTTTGCTCAGTCTTTTTGCTTGTATCCTGCTTATCCAGTCTGGACCCCATGCATTTTGTGAATTGTTGAGGCAGGGGCAGTTCCTTTCCCAAAGGCCAATTTTGCCAAGAAGCAAACAGCCCCAAGTGGACTGTCTTCAGTGTGCAACCTTCTCTCAGAAATAGATTAATGTTGCCAGGAACAATCGTGACTCATGTCAACAGAATCCTAAGTTATTTAAATGCAATAATCTACAGTTCTTCGAAGTTTTTGGAGATTGCCTATCTATCTGAAATATATCTCTGAACATCTAGAAAGCTAACTAAATGATGACAATGTTGGATTAGTACAGATGACAATCTATTAATCTGTATTTCTTAACTATATATTACATTTTAAAATGAGTTGCACAAACAACATTTCTTAAACAAAAGCAGAAATACATATATTCAGTATAATAAAAGGACCTTAAATTTCTATCAATAGACCAAGGTCCATACCAGTGCAAAGTATTCATTTCTATATCATATGCTCCTTTAAATGAAAACAACCACTTATAAACAACCATTTGGGAATATGGTTGGGATGTACAGTTCAGCCTGTTTTCAAAATACTTGATATCTGAAATTGCCAATCTTAGTGTTTGTTTTGTGTAAAATTATCTGATTAGCCTCCTTCTGCATATTAAAAAAAAAGAGGACCTATTGGTTCACATCAACAAGAGATTTGCTGTTGAATTTGGTAAAAATTTCCAGCAAATAAGGGATATTTCTGTGCGTAGAAGGGAAGCTATAGCTCGATATCATTGTGTTCTATCCACTCAGCTCACTATGTCCTGTCACTCAGCCATCACTAGCCAATCGGAGGCTTCAGAAAACCCGCCAGTCAGGTGGGAGTGTTCTTCCGATTTCCAGGCTAGTTTTTCTCTCTTGAGGATATTAGAAGTTGCTCTGCTCTGCAGCCTCTTGGACTCCCTTTGGGTAGAGCGTGGTTGAGCTGTGCAGCCAGGCCATGGAGAGTTATGCGCATCTGTCATCAAACAAGAAAAACTGGCAGGCCATGGTGAGCAAGAAGCCACTGTCGCCAAACTGTGTGGAGCCGGCTGAGTCATTAGGGCCCGTGTGATGGGTCCGTCCTTGTCCGGGTGGGAGGTAGTGAGCAGTTGCAGAGTTCGGCATGTTTCTGCTGTTCCTGCACGATTCGCCCATGATCCTTATCATTCCGTGGGCTGAGGCAGCAGCCTCCAAAAAATGTAACTCTTCAGGCTGCATCTGTGAAGAGAATTTGGAGGGGGGTCATATTTGGAAATGTCTGCCTTGCTGATGTTTCTGTAAAATCTTTGTGCCTGTACGTGCTTGCTTTGTCACTATGGAAGGTAGATTTGCCAAACTCTGAGAAGTGTGGTCTCTCTAGTATCTTCCAGATGGTCTGCGCTTATAAACTGTAACATTTAGTTTAGGACCCAACTGGAATTTATTTTGTGGAGCTTTTAAATGATAGTTTCTGTGTACAGCAGTGTTCCACTGCTAAACCTATGTAGAAGAGTAGAATTGGTGGTACTAGTAATGATGGTATAAGCACTTACCAAATCTTAAAGAGACATTAAGTCTTTATTTTTTTTTCTTGTCTTTATTTTGGTGGTTTATTAGTTTTCTCCAATTTTTAGTGTTTTTCTGCATTTCTTTGAATGATTTATTGATTTCCTACAATTCTGTCTTCTTGAATTTAAGGGATTCATTTTTTTTTTTTTTTAAGAACTCTGTCATCTTGATATAGTTGGTCTTAATGCCTTGTTCTTATACTTCAGCCCTGTCGGGATATAATGAGCAGCCAAGATAGCACACCTGGGCTCTGCAGGTGACATCCTTGCCTTGCTGTTATGGATTATGTTCCTAGGCTGGTGTCTAGGAATGTGAGTTTGAGATGATTAAATTTAGGTACTGATTTCTGGATTAGTCCTCCTTGGATGGGAGGGTTTTCCCTTGGTTTCTGTGTGTTCTCAGGAATTTCAGTGTACGTAGCACGTGAGTAGTGCCTTTTACTGGCCTTGGCTGTAAACCCTCTCTGGTGTTGGAAGCTGGAGAAACCAGTAGGGGATTATCCTAGGTATTTACCAGAGGCCTGGAGAGTGGGGAGGGGGAGGGGAAACTGTCTCTGGTGGTCTAGACCAGTTTTAGGGGTAACTGTGAAAATTGGGTCTGGGGTAACAGCGAATGTGGTAGATCTGCAGAGAGCCTGCCTGGTTTTCTGGCAGATGTGGCAAGTAGTTGAGCCAGGGGCTGGAGGTGTCTCAATCAGTTGTGGTGGGGACACAGAAATGAGGCAAGAAGGGACGGGCAGGTGGGGATGTGCTGTGGAGTCCATAAAGCCATAGACAGGGAAGAGGAAGTTGCAGGTGTTGATCTGTTGCCGTCCTAGGAAAACCCTGAGTTTTGCTTCTTGGGTAACAGATAATGAGGAAAGTCTGCAGGCAGCCTACCTGGTCACATACCCAAAATCTCAATCCTGATGCACCAGGTTCCCAGGCAGCATTTCTTTACTTTTCCACTTATTTAGGTTTCTGTTTTTGTTAATGAGTGAAAGACTTTTAGTTTGTTGGATAAAAAGTACTATGTAGGCTTCACATGCTACTTAGCAACTGTTCTTGGGGTTGACCTGAATATGGAGACCAGCACCCCAGTCTGGAGGCTCATATCTTTCTGTTTCTCCAGATCCGGGAGATCTAACACCATCTTTTCTGGTATGTCAACCATGCAGAACAAGTTGTTTTGGTTGTGTAATACAAGCCATACAATGTCTATTTAAAATTCTGTTTTCTTGCCTTTGTTTTGAATTGGTTTTCTTTTTTTTTTTTACTCTGATGCAAACATCTGATCATCGCTTATAGGAAGCAAAATAGTTTCTAAGTGATCCTAACAGACATCCTTTTCCTTATCATAAAGGAAGGAGACTAGCAGTGAGCAATATTTTCTTCCATTGAGGAACACCTAAAGGCATCCAGAAAATCTATTTAGTTTTAATGGGAAAAGTTCTCCTTCTCCAACCCACTTTGTATTATGGGAAAAGGACAGAACTGCAGGGCCCAGGGAGATTTCTTTGATTTTTATTTTGTTAGAATCTTGTAGTTCTAGTGTAAGGGCCCGTGGGAAATTAGCAGGTCTTTCTTTGTGTCTTTTATGATTTCTGTCTTTTGTGTTGTGTGATTTTATTATACTCTAATTATATTGTCGTTTCTCTGGAAAATGATGGATCGTCACTTACTTTTTTTTTATCCCTTCCATTTTTTTTTCTTCCTCACCTGGACTCACTCCCAGAGGATCTGCATGTTAGTCGCGTGGAAACAGTTTTTACCAGTAAATTTGTCCAGTAGACTACCTTCCTTTCAGGCATGTTGGTGCACCACCTGTTTGGAGACCAACTCCTAATCCCTCACAGGTCTGATGTAAAGTTCACAGTGTGTGAAGTTTCCGCCATGATGAAACTGACACCTGTTTCAAACAAGTGGCCCCAGATAGCCTGAGCTAATTTTATTTATACAATTTCAAAAGGTTACCCGAAGGGTTTAACAATAAAATTTGTTTCCTCAAATTTCAAATAATGCTTACCACAATTTCCAGCTTGTTCCCTTAACCTATCCTCCTTCTGTCTGCCAAGTTTCCCACTGGTAAACATTACCTACTTGATTCATAGTTTTACTATTAAGTCATAAAGAGTCCAGCAAACAACCACAGAGTTTTCTAACTAGGCTCACCTTCAGTTAGTGCAGTGTGCCCAGTTGGCAGCAATGGTGGTTCTAGCATCATGCAAAGTGAGAGAGAATTTTGCAGGTAGTGGTTAATGTTCCCCTCTAGTGAAATTTAAGTTCTCATAATAACTCAGAGCAGAAGGTGAATCAATTCATTCTACGTTCTGTGCTGTTCTGTCTCCTGTGGGGAACACACCAGGTTATTCCATCATCCCGTGAGCAGCATAACGTCAACGCTTATTCTTCACAGTTGGCATTGCTTAGCCCTTGCTCTCATGTCTCCTTCCTCTCAGCTTCCTATAGTATTGGCACAGCTATTTGAAATGAGGATGCTATGGCTGTCTATGGTTCTGATTCTTTTTTTAACTCCTCGCGTCTTTCCATTAACACCTGATATCATAAATTTATTTGTATTTTTCCTAGACTCTGTTGACTAAAATCATTGTCTGCAAAGCAGTTATTCAGATTTGTAATATCACGAACTAGTGGGACACTTTTCAAGCTAGTCACAAAATGCCATGAAAAAGATACCTTGCTATTCTCGAGAATCCTGAATTCATGGTCACACTTGAAACATCAAAGGCTTTAGGAGCTGAGTCAGGGTCACTGTATGTTTTTAACAACATCCCCTTGGTTCTCACTCAGAGGAGTCATCAGAGGAAAGCTTTTTCTATGTAAAAGCCATTTCATTCGTAATCTAAAAAATAAAACTTTAGGCAGCCAACAATAATTTGTATAAGGGAAGCGGGAAAAGCAGGTAGTACATAGGATCCTGGGATCATGCCCAGAAGTATGCAGCAAACTATCCCTCAGCCTTGCCAAAAAAAAAAAAAAAAAAAAAAAAGGGTTAAATTCTCCATGGCTTTGCCAGAAGTTGAACTTGTCCATGCTATTCTCAGACTTTGTCTGCCAAAGAAGTCACATGACCCTTTGACGAGATCCTTGAGTTTTTGCTCTTTCAGAGACATTCAATGGGAAAGAATATTACTTTTCTGCCGTTTTTTTGTTTTGTTTTGTTTTGTTTGGGGGGGGTTGGGGGTTTCAAAACAGGTTTTTCTCTTTTTGCTTGCAGTCTCTCCTGAAACGAGCTCCTTAGGCCAAACGGACCTTGAACTCTCAAAAACTATCTATCCTTCCTCTGTCTTCCACATCCTGGGATTAGAGACACGTGTCACCACGGCCCAGCCAATATTCTGTTCTTGAGAAGAGGCTTGCCTCTCTTCAGTTCTTTTCACCGCTATGTTTACCAGTTGTTACTATCATCATTGTTTGTGGTTTTGCTCTTTAAGTTATTAATGTGGTGAGCACATTCATTTTTTTTAAACCATCTCTTATGTTATTGTCTCTGTGTCCTTCTTAGCTTGAATTGCCAACATGCCAGGGCCTACAGTCATCACTGTAGCATGAATTCTAATTGATCTTAATAATAAAAATTCAGAGACAGCTATTAGGGGGCGAAACTGAAGGATCAGAGAAGCAGAAGAACCAGCCACTAGAGAGATTTTGGCCTCTACCAATGCTCAGACCGGAGGGGCGATCCTGTCCTCAGACTGCATCCACAGACTTACTGCCTCCGACTGCATCCAGTTCTTGTCTCCTCCCTCCTTATATTCCTCTCTTTCTGCAGTCATATCACCGCTAGCTTCACTTGCCTAGTGCTGGGATTAAAGGCCTGTGATCCCAGGGACTAGAATCTCCCTTTTGTGAGCTCTCTTTTTCTTTAAGGCAGGATCAGGGTGGCATTGAACCAACAGAGATCCATCTCTGCTCTGCATCCTGAGAGTAAAGTAACTGCCGCCAGTGACTGACCACATGTATCTTAGATCTGCACTCTGAACACCAGGCAAGTTTTATATGTTAAAACAAAAAATATCACTACACATCTGAGGAAACATTAATTGAGGCTGGACCACTATCACAGTGTTTTGCAGAGGAATTTAGCACTAGACAGTTGCAGAGGGCAGTCATATGGTGAGCTTGAGGTAGGAAATGTCAAGGCGTTCAGCGCCACTGAAGAGGAGGCTCTTTCTTGCTCAGCACTGGATGCCTAGGACGGACTCCATCCAGCTAAGCCTTCACTCTATGCTAGGAAGAGAAAAAGATTCTGATCTCAAGTGAGCAACTTCACACTCAATCTGCTATAACTCGGTTACAAGTGTGGCGGGGTTTATTACAACATAGACTGAAAATTAGGTTCAATCTTTGTGGTTTTATCGTTTCTGTATACTAAAAAAGACGCAAAATTTAAAGTCATGGATTCTTGGTCTGTGATTGCCTTCCAGTACTGTTACAGGCATCTGTGTTTGCCAAACATACACATTTAGACCTTGTCTCCCCTGAGAAAAATCATTCTAACAAATAAAAAGATAGATACATCTGCCTCTGCCTTCTAAGTGCTGGAATTAAATGCATGAGTCAATGCACCCAGCATGCGTATTGTTTTTTGTTGTTAGTTTTTATTACTAATAGGACATACAAATTCTCTGATATTGACCTAGTTCTGCCTTTCTCTTGCAAGGCGTATCTCATTCGAAGCTTGCAGAAATAACAGGGGTGAACCTCCTATTCAGCTTCCTTCTGTAGTGATGCAGTGATAGCATTACGATGTCCCTGTCATAAAACAAGTGTAAGAAGCACCAGAATTAGGTGACTGTACTGTCAAAGACATACATTTACAATGTTGTTGGTATCACCCCTTTTGTTTTCCACATGTATGGGATATATTAGAATGTAGTGACCTATGATGATGTGCATGTGAACTTCACCCAGGAAGAGTGGGCTTTGCTGGACCCTTCCCAGAAGAATCTCTATAATGATGTGATGCTGGAGACCTTCAGGAACCTCACTGCTATTGGTAAGATGGTCAAAATTACTTCATGTTTTAAAATGAGGGGACTAGTGTTTCCTGGTTATTGGTGGTCTTGTGTAATTTTGATTGATAAAGAGGAAGAGTGTGGTGAATAAATCATATATGGTGCTAAGGTTTATTAAAGATAATAACTTAAATTTTGCACAATTTCCAATAATATATACTTTCTGGTATTATTTTTAGGCTACAATTGGGAAAGTCATTATATTGAAGAGTATTCTCAAAGTTCGAGAAGACGTGGAAGGTAATTTACATATGCAAGATTATATACATATGCATTTGAAAAAATTTTAATGTGACTTGGAAGTTTTAAAGAGAAGCAACAATATAAAAAAAAACACAACTTAAATTGTATTGATGATTATTAAATTTCCCAAAAACCATGTACTTCAATGTTAGGTAGGAAGGTTGTGTTTGCAGAGCATTAGGAAAGAAAACAAGGAAGCAGTGCCTCAACAGATATCACCATTTGAATCACAGCAGAGTGAGAGCTGTGCTGTGGAACCACCAGTCTGTGTAGTTTGGTACCACTCATATTACAATAGGTGTACACTTTGCACATGTTAAGAGCATATGTCCAAAACCTTCTACTAAGCAAGCAGTCCATAGGAAAGCCAGTGTGACTTATATACTGGTGATGGGTTTGCTAAGTTTATTGAGCTGGGTCGATAGAGTCAAGGGACAGTATTTGTAGAGAAACTGTAATCCCTGTACCACGTGTCTATGAGGAGCAGAGAGTCATACTGTGTAAATGCAATGTGGAAACCTTTTATTTGTTATTCTTCCTTTAATAGATAAATCGTATGTCAGTCTGGATAGAAACCATATGAGCATTGGCGTATGGAAAGAATTTACACTGTCTCTCCCAGAAAAATTAGAAGATACGTAATAGTCTCTGGTTAGACTAGACTTGATGATTGTGATTCAAGGTTATAAGTAATTGATTTTCCAGCTTCATTGGGAATACATCAATCTCACACTAGAAAAGCCTTACGAGTACTAGGGATTTGAAAACACTTCTGTTTGTCATGGTTCACTTTGCAAATGTAGTATGACTGACACTCTTGGAAAATATCTGACTGTATTAAGTGTGTTAGTGCTCTGAGTCTTTCCAGTGCTCTTCACATATGTGAAAAATCTTATATAGAAAACAGAAGCTCTGAATGTGAACCATGGAATACAAGCTCTTACCACAAAGACCTCTTCAGAGATGCAAAACAACCCTTAATAAAAGTTAAAACATGAGTTTAAACAAATTGATAAAACCTTAACTTATGAGTTTTTTTTTTTTAAGTTTTAAAGCTAAGAGGCTAAGAGCACTGGGTGTTCTCTCTGAGGTCCTGAGTTCAAATCCCAGAAACCACATGGTGCCTCACAGCAAACTGTAAAGAGGCCTGGTCCACTCTTCCGGCACTGAAGTATACAGGCAGGAGGAACATTGTATACATCATAAAATTAGACCAAACTGTAAAATCAATTTATGCCAATGTAAAGATTTACCAGTGTAATGAACGTGGTAAAACTTTTACTTGTGCCAAGTAACCTTCTGAATGTAGTTAATGTGTTCATTCCTTTACACATTACAGTCCTCTTGAATGGCATGAGAGAATTCACACGGAAGCGAAGACCTATAAAAGTATTCAAGATGATGAATCCATTGCATATCACAGTCAACTGCGAATTTATAAAAGAGCACATACCGGAGAGAAGTCCTACAAATGTCATCAGTGTGCTAAAGCTTTTACATCTCCCCGAGGTCTTCAAATGCATGAAAGAACACATACAGGAGAGAAACCCTACAAATGTAACCAGTGTGACAAAGCTTTTGCATATCTTCATCATATTATAATTCATGAGAGGACACATACTCTAGAGAAACCTTACAAGTGTAATCAGTGTGCTAAAGCTTTTATATCTTCCGGTCATCTTCAAATACATATAAGAACACATACTGGAGAGAAACCCTACAAATGTAATCAATGTGATAAAGCCTTTACATATCACAGTGGTCTTTTAAATCATAAAAGAACACATAGCAGAAAGAAACACTATGAATGAAATCAGTGTGGTAACGCCCTTGCAATTCATAGTAATTGTCAAAAGTATAAAGGAACAGATACAGGAAAGAAACCCTATGAATGTGACTAATGTTGAAAAGCCTTTGCATGTATCAGAAGTCTTCAAATTCATAAGAAAATATACTATACAGACACCTTATCAATATAGTCAGTGTGGTATTTTTTTTATTTGTTTGCTTAGTAGAAGGTTTTGGACATGTACTTATCACCTTTTCAATGTGTATGCCTATTGTAATATGAGTGCTATGAAAATACACAGATGGGCAGTTCTACAGCACAGCTCTCCCTCAGCTGTGACTCAGATGGTGATAACTGTTGAGGCACTCTTTCCTTGTCTTCTTTCTTAATGCCTTGCAAACACAGCTTTCCTACCTGGCATTGAGGTGTATCACTTTTTGAGAATTTAATAATCATCAAATCACTTTAAGCTGTGTTTATTTGCATTATTGTTTTTCTTTCAAAAATCCAGGACACATTAAAATTTCCTGAAAGGCACATTTATGTCAGCATGCATATATGTAAATTACCTTCCATTTCTTCTAGAACTATGAGAATGCTCTTCAATATCATGAACTTCCCAATTGGAGCCTAAAATATAATACCATAAAATGCGAGATCGCTGCCACGGTGCAAGAGTGGCACTTTTATCTCAGGGAAACAAACACCTGGCTAAGGCATTTATGTCTGGTACTGCAAACCTAGACAAATAACCTTGGCTGAAGGCTGTTGGAGACCAGCTTTGACAAGTATACCACTTACCAGGGTGGGGAATGAGGACCAGAAAAATAAATAAAGAGAATGAAGACGTGGGTGAAAATAAAACAGACACAGGAAGGTACTGGGAGGGAGCACCAATGAATATGAAATTGCCCACATTTAATTTTCATTTGCTTAAAATACCCAGACCACAAAAGGTAGGAATAAGATAAAAAAATTCATTAACATGATACAAAAAAATTAACAGAGTGGTTGAAGTATTGTGGCCTAAAACCTGTTGCCTGAACAAGACCAGTAAAGCTCACACCCTAGACCAAAACATTCTGTAGGCAAACCACTCCCTGGGTGGAAGCCATTGTTATCTCCCTAATGGAGCGGGATCTTAGTTGGATCCCTAGACTTTTGTTAGAGGTAGAAAGAGATTTACATTTTTATACCTGAAACACGAGGTCTGAATATTAGCCACACCTGTTGACAATAACCTTGAGAGCACAGAACTCTCTGCTCTGAATCAAGGTGGGGCCTTTATTTGAGGTAGAAACAGAGGATAACCTTGAAGGAACAGAAGTAAGTTCCAACTCTCTGACCTTTGGTCAGGATGGAGAGGATCTACTTCTGTGGGCCTTCTAAGTGTCCAAAACACCAAGTAACCACACCCTAGGCCAGGGTGTGTAACCTTAGTAGCTGTCTACAACTTTCAGCAAACTGAAATTCTCTGACCTTCAGACCCACATTTTTGCTCCTCCACCGAAGACTTCGTGGACCAGAGAGTAGAAGAGAAAGGGAGTACCTCCATTTTTAAAAACCAATGCATGATCTTGTACCCACAGAGTACAGCAAATGGCCCTCAGCAAAGCAGTTTCCTTTTGAATATGAGACTTAACCTGTCAAAATGCAAGGAAGTGACTATGTATGCCATGCTAATCTAGACTGAAGGATCTGCAGTTGTGTCTTTTATGGGGCCTGTAAACCCTGCCTCTCAATAATGTGATTACATATACGAGAGACCCCTGACAACAGCAGTTCATGTGCAAATGTGGACAGGGCAATCCCACATGCAACACCACTAGAAGAACTACCGGTTGTCATTGCCTATGAAGGGGGGGGGGGATGTTTCTCCTACAGGGACAAGATCCCACATAGGCTGTTCAGTCCCCATTGGTCCAATCTGGACACAGGGAAAAATGATCAAGGCTGATTGGACTCAGTAGGTTAGAAACACATGTGTGTAAGTATGTGCACAAACCACACATACACATGCGTGTTGCTCAGTAGAGAGATCATAATTTGGGGAGAGGTCCATGAGGTAAACTGAGGCACAAAGGGAAATGGGCTTGGTGGAAGGTATTTAGATGCAGTTTTCATATGTGAAGTTCTCAACGGACCTAAAAGAACTAGTTCGTAGTTGGGCAGCAATATTGAGAAAATGTGAAAACTGCATCTGGGAATTTGAGGACTAGTTCACCAAGTTATTGAAAATGTTTTCCCAAAGTAAAGGAAAAAACACAAATGGAATAATTGTTGGAGGTTGCTCCAGCTGAGAAATACAAATTAATGGATTAAAATGACCTACCACAATGTAGTACAAGGAATATTAAAAATCGGTGAAGAAAATAATGGTTTTGGTCATGTTTTGTATTGTTTTAATTTTAGGCTATTGAGGCAGAAACAGGAATGATAAGCCATGAGGAGTTAATGATGTAACTTTTGAGTTCACAAAGTAAAGGATTTAACATAGCCCTCAGCACGGCGTTAAACAAGAGAGAGGCCTCTTAGGGATGTGGATTTTGGATTATAATAATAATAATTATTATTATTTGGGTTTTCAAGGCAGGGTTTCTCTGTGTTATGGAGCCTGTCGGGACACTGGCTCTCTAGACCAGGCGACTTTCTCTGCCTCCTGAGAGGTGGGATTCAAGGTCTGTGTCATCACTGCTCAGCTTGGATGCTGGATTCTTAACAGAGCCTGCCTTTTTGTTTCAGAGTATTAGGTCTTTGAAGACAGGAGTTCCCCAGAATCCGTTGATGGTGGATTTAGGTGTGATTACAAGTCAACAGTGTACTGATATCGACCGATGACCCGTTAACTCAGGATAAACTAGAAGCAGAGACTGAACCCCAATCCGACCTCCAGAAACCCAGTCTGTTCTCATACTGAAAGGAGACCCTGGAATGGAAGAAGTGAGGGGAGATGCAGCCCGGATGGGATGTCTCTGCACAAAAGGCAGAGAACAAGCAAGAATTCTACCCTAACCCTGCAATCACAGGACCCAGCTGCAGTCCAGGTCAGCCTGAAATCACTATAGAGCAGACGCGGTCACATGACTGCAACCTGACCAATGAGGAAGTTCTGATTGGCTACCCAATGTGATTGGCTCATTTCTGTATGTATCACCAATCAGGTCGCAGATCAGAACCCACGGCACGAGGGATGTGGCTAAGAGTCAGTTGGTGGCAGTTATGTGCTGTTGGAGGCAGGGCTTTCACTTGGAGGACACCAGTGGCCGAGGCAGTGCGCACAGACATTGCAGTGTGGCACGGATTGGAAGGAGTTTCTGATCTGCTCAAGCAACACCAGGTACGTCCTGATTGACTGCTGTCTACCAAGACTGTTTTGCTTTCATGGGACCCACACTGTTCTTTTCTTCTAGTTGTTGTTTTTTCTATTTCTTTCTTTCTTTCTTTCTTTCTTTCTTTCTTTCTTTCTTTCTTTCTTTCTTCCTTCCTTCCTTCCTTCCTTCCTTCCTTCCTTCCTTCCTTCCTTTCCTTTCCTTTCCTTTCTTTCTTCCTCCTCCTCCTCCTTCTTATTCTTCTTTTTCCTCCTCTTCTTCCTTTTTTTTTTCAAAACCACTTTGGAGTGTGGATTAGGCCAACAGCTCTTCTTCCCAAGTGTGGTTAGTCAGGAGCCCAGGCCAGGATTCTGAACCATCTAGGACTCTGAGCAATACTGTTTTGTCTAAAGAGTCTGTGGTGGCTGAGACACCCAGGCTCCTTCCCAGAACACTGTGAATGTGTCCCAGGGATACCACTGTCCTACTCTATGTCCTCCCTGGCCTGTCTTATGTTCCCTCAAAATTGCCTTTGGAGACTAACAAGTCACATATCACAAAACCATCTTCATTTGCAACTGTTTTCTGGAAAAAGACTGAATTTTATTCTTGGAACTATGCACTTTTTGTCCTATATTCTCTTCATTGTTTTATTTGTTAAAATTTATATTAGAATTGCCCTTCTGTTGTTAAGTGATGAACTCACTTTGAGCATGAAGATGGCCATGTTTTTGGGTTGTTGGACTTGCTAGGTTTCAATTTCTTTCATTAAGGATTATCGCATCTAGATACGTGAACTTCGCTTACACCTTCTGTATATTTTACACTTAGGATTATTTTGTATTATTTATTTTGCTGTGTGTGTTTATCAGTTTGTGTTGCAACCCAGACACATGGAATTTAGAGGGAAACTTGTGGCTCTAGGTGCTGGTTTTCCTACTGGGGGATAAGGGAAGAAGCTGAAGTCATCAGGTCTGGCAGTGGCTCCTGCAGACTGTATAGAACATGCTCTAAAGTGTCTCCTTCCCCTTACTGAATACTTGGAGGAATATTAGTGTTATTTTTTTCAAAGTTGGGTAGAATTTATATATGAATACATTCATATTAGTTTTTCATTTTATTGATATTTCATCACTGGAAATCTTTTATACAATGTATCTTGATTCTTCCCCCCCCATTCTGCCCAAACCCTCCTCAGCTCCCCACCCTTACAGAAATATGGTTTATATATTTTTTATGTTAAAAAAAATTAATAAATCCCAGCATTCGGGAGGCAAAGGCAGGCGGATCTCTGTGAGTTCGAGGCCAGCCTGGTCTACAAGAGCTAGTGCCAGGACAGGCTCCAAAGCTACAGAGAAACCCTGTCTCGAAAAAAATAAAAAATAAGAATTAATAAAACAGAGACCAAAAAAACCAGATAAGCATTCAAGACCTATAAGATGCCCAAAGAAAAGAAAATGAGCCCAATTGTGTACCAAAGTTTATTGTTCCATTTTGAGTTTGGCATTAATTTAGGGCATGCTAAGATACCCAGTAAAAACCATTAGAGAAAACAAAATTCTTCCTTTACCATCAGAAAACAATTGCACATGTCTTGTTGGTTAGGTTTGGAACCCTGCATCCACGTCCACTTCTCAGTGCTAGAACCTCCATCTGTTTGAACCTTTGTATACTTTTGTGTATTGCTACAGTCTCTGAATTCATGTTTTCCTCAGTCATGTTATATGTGGAATACAGTGTTTCTTTGTTTCCTTGGAAACAAAGTCTCTTCCTATTTCCTCTTCTGTCTAGCTCCCTCAACCTTGAGGGAAGGTTTTCCTGAATCCATCCCATTTAGGACTGCGATCCCAAAGTCTCACACACTCTACATTGTTGTGAGTCTCAGTGTTGGTTCCGTCACCTCAAGAATGAGGTACACTGGCACGGGCTGTTTGAGATATACATGTACATACATACATACAAACATACATACATACAAACATACATACACATACATCTAGATATAGCCATATATCATCAAGAGACATTGTATCACTGTGTCCTTTAGCAGAATAATAGTATCAGGTTTTCCCCAGGCCCCTGAATGACCGACTCAGTTTCTTGGTCCCTTTAGCAGTGTCAGGTATGGCTTCCATCTCCTGGAGTGGCCTTCAATCCAATCAAAATTGGTTGCTTGCTGCAAGAGTATTTGGACAGTATTTTAGGAGTCCACTTTGCAGAAGGGTCCTTGTTGTTCTAGGGTTTGTAGCTGGATGACATTGATGATTGTCTCTCTCCTCCAGTTGCCTGCAGAATACATTCCTGTATCATGAACATCAGTCAGTGGTGAAGCTTCTAGTTATGCACCAGCTCAACTTCTCTGTGTTGGCTGCCATACATGCGAGTGGTCTTCGTCAATAGGGCACAACAGTAAGGTTGCAGAATAAGCCAGTGGGTTTTCATGGGGTTCTGTTCCAGGTATTCAGAAAGATAGAATCCAATCATGTCACTGGACCAAAGCTTTATTCTTGAGATTTTTCTCAAAGAATATTGAACTATGTTTCTCACTATTGATCTGCTTAGGTTTTTATTTGCCCTCTTTTCAGTTTTGGTAGGTGACACATGTAGACATTTGTCCCTTTGCTCCAGTTTTATAATTCATACGATTGTAGGATTTAAAATAGTTCCAGATAAAGGAACATGGGAACAAGAGTGGTCAGGGACACCACAGGAACACAGCCCAAAGAATCAATTGACCAGGAATATGGGGGCTCACAGAGATCAGGCAGCCTTTGTGGAATGGGGTCTTGCCTAGGTCCTCTGTGTATATCTTATGGCCGAGTATCTTGATGTTATTGTGAGATTCCTAACAGTGGGAGTGGGGGACATTGACACATAGGCTTCATGACGTCTTGTTATCAGGAAACATCATGCCTGTTAAATCTGCTCTGAGCAGAAACATTGTCAGATTTAAAAAAAGAGCAGTAGAAGAAAAGAATGTAAATTGAATAATCATGTATGAAATTGTCACAAATATTAAAAGATTTGAGCAAAAATTTTGAAAATTCAGAATAAGTTATAAATGTACTTATGACTTATAGGATTAATATGGATTTCTGAGAAATGTTTCATGAATTGAGTTAGCATAAATGCAAATGACTACTAACTATTACAACATGGTATTCTACATTATTTAAGGAATGATTTTTACTATGGTGTTAACAAGTGAGATATCATATTCACCAAATTATCTCTAGTAAAATATACAATTTGGGAACAGGAAAAGTAGGTATTCTGATAGCATAAGCTTTGTGACGATTCCTTTAGAATCTGGGAATGGAAAGGTTTTCTTGGTATGTAATAAATAAATTCTTTGCATTCCTTTCCCTCAGCATCTGTTAAATTGTGCATCGTGATCCTTCTGGTCCCTCTGATTTAGTTATGTCTTCAGGCATGTTGATTCTGTTACTAATTTGTAATCTATAATTACAATAAGAAAGTACCCCAAGTGTTCATGGTTATATAATTTCTATTGTTTCAGTTATTGAGAACTCAGTAGTGAACAAGGTGACAAAATTTATTCCCAAGACTGCTGATGAAATGGCTTGCTATAGATTGACTAACACATTTTATCTTCAAAATTGTTTACAGAATACATATGCTATCTCCATGTCAAAATAAAGAAAGTTGTTCTGTGCCAAAATTACTTCTACATGATTCCAGTGATTCTAGCCATTTTTTTTTCTGTAACAGCACATTGACTTACCCTGTGTCTTCTTCTTCTTGATCACTTTGGTCTCTGCTCTTCCTTTTCAATAATTTAGGTTTTACGTCTGTGTAGTGTTCATTGTTGTCCATTTCCTTACATTCTGTTCTCATCTTCAGAATGTTTCCCAGGTACTTTTCTTGGATTTTAGTTTATTCTTATTTTTCTGTGACCCAGAAGATTTTTGTTGCTTCACGAGTCTGTCCTTTTTCGATGTAAAAATTGAAAGTCATACACGTTACCCCTTGACCCAGTTCTCATTTTTCTCATCTGGTTTTGTCCAGTTGGTGTGGAAATTCTGAAGAAACTTCTGAGAAAGAGAAGAGAGGACGTGATAATGCAGATGGACCCAAAAAGCAGTGCCTCTGAAGAGGATTCTCACAGATCCTTCATGACCCAGTGTGCAATGCTGTTCTCATGACTGTAGTGAACTGTGCACACCATCTGAGTGAAGATTGCTGGACCTGCTGCTCCTGCAGACAGCCTACTTTCTCAGTGTGGCTCACCAGATCGCCATGAACAGCATGCTCCATCACCATATAGGTGTGCTCTTTGGTATCGATGATGTGGAACAGCTAGATGATGTTTGCCTGGTCCAGCTCTTTGAAGATGTCAATTTCTGTTATGTTGCTATAGTCATTCTTTCTACCATTTTCAAGGATAACAGCAACTTGCACCTTTGTGTGGAAGTGACGGACCAGCTTTACCTCAGCAAAGGTCTCTTTTCCAGGAGTCCTGAGTATGATTTAGGGGTTTACGTGATAAGCCTCTCTGATTCTCTATGTCCCTATGAATAATGCTGTTCTCATGACTGTAGTGAACTGCACACACCATCTGACAGAAGATGTGCTGAGCCTGCTCCTCCTGCAGACAGCCCACTTTCTCAATGTGGCCTGCCAGATCCCCCTTTGTTGTTGCCTACTCCATTATGTATTAATGGTCTCTAGTATTGATGATGTTTGACTGGTCCAGCACTTTCATGATGTTGATTTCTGTGATTTTGCTGTAGTCATGTGTCCTACCATTTATCCGGATCTTCATAGCATCTCACCACTCTGTGTGGAGGTGGCAGACCAGCTTTACCTCAGCAGAGGTCTCTTGTCCGAGGGTCCTGAGTATGACATAATGATCTTTGTAAGGGATAAGCCTCTCTGCAGGCTGAGACCCGAGATGGGTATTTTTGTGGTGTGACAGAGAAGGCAGATGAGGGAGCCCTGCAGGGAGTCCAGATGGCAGTGTGCTTTACTACAGAGAAGTCCAGCACAAAAAGAGTTAAAACCTCTACCGTAGGCTTCTCCAGAGGAACACATAGTAAACATGACATATGTCCCACTTATGGCCTTCCCTAGCATCGTTGTAAGAGTGGAGCAGTGTGCAAACCCCACAAAAGCTGCTCGTGAATTAGAAGCACCTAAATAACTATTTGCGTGGACACGGAAGAGCAAAGCTCATTCATCTGTCTCTCGTATCAAGGTCAGGTGAAAAGGAAAGTTTTGTCACTTTGCGGGAGAGGTGAATCCCCTCCACCATCTTCCTCCCAGGCCTGCTGTTGTGTTTGCATCCTGCCTATATCCCTTTGTCGCTCTCAACACAGGAGACACTGTCCACTGCATGCTGGTTCAGTCTAGATGTTGGAGAAAGGACCAGTTACTCTGTGATGTTTACCAGCACCGTATTTGTGTCTTGACAGGACAGTGACTGCAAGGTAAACAGAAATGGGTCAAAGTGTGGATGGGATGCTGGGAGGTTGTGGGTAATGCTTGCCTGTCCTGGGGACACTGTGCATACACGAGTCAGTCAGCAGTCTGGGAACTACATGTTATTCATACCCCACATCAATGGTCAGGCTTAGAGAGAGCCTTGACCATAGAGCTGGGGTTCCAGCCCAGTTGTTTGTTTGGGAGGTCTCCTGTCAAAGTTGGCTATGGGGTTGTCATGGACACTCTCCAAGTAGGCTTCTGCTCTCTGCAATATAGAGTGGACACTCAGAAAGGAGTGAGTGCCAGGATTCCGGTGTGGGTCTCAAATGCTGAAGGTATCACTGAAACGACTAAATTTAATCCTGTTCTGTGAGGGAGGTTTATGTTCTCTGTTTATCCTTGACACTGATCTATGGACAAATAAGCATATGGCTGCCAAAGCTGCCCTTTCCCATTCCCAGGAAGGTGGTTATTAGGCTCATGATGCAGAGGAGCTAAGGCGTAGTGAGAGACAACAGACGAGTGGATTCGGAGAGATTGTTGGCATAAGTTATGGCAAGTAATGCATCTCTGCCCTCTGGCTCTCTTGCCCCAAACTATTATGGAGGAAGGTGAATATCTTCTTATACCTTATTTGAGGACAGTCACTCTGCCACAGGCCAGCTACTTCGTCTGTAATTTGCTGAAGACTATTGAGCACGAGGATGCAGACAGCCTTGCAAGGAAAAGCAGTCTTGAGACACTGAGGCTCTTATGTGGTCATAATCGCGACACATCAGGGGGTTGTTTCAGTCCTAATGCATTTTACTGAAGCTTCGACCTGGGAAGGGAGACTTGGGCACTATGTCCAGGTCAGTGATCCCCAGGAGACACAGCCCAAGAGAATCACTGGCTCCAGACCCAGGGGATGGTGTCAGTATAAGGAGATGTGAGGTATATTTCTGTTTATACTGAAAATTGCCTTGGGTCTGATGGTGACTTTGTGTGTCCCTTCTACTCAGGGAGCCATGTTGTTTTTCTCCTGGGAGAATAGAAGTCAGCTAAAAACTAGGACTCCACACCCAACTCTTCCATCCATCACTGCTGGTCTGCTGGATGGAGCAGGAACAGGTGCACTCAGTACCAGCTATTTGTAGCAGGAACTGAACACACATCATCCCCAAAGCTGTCCTTAAGTATCCATCGTGCAGAGGACAAAGCTAATTCTTTGAGTTGTTCTTTTGGACAAAGTATGTTTGATTTGGAAACTGCTTAATGTTCACCCAGTGACCTATTGACTGAGATATGATGACCATATTGGTAATGTTGAATCCCTGGTGGTCTCATAGGTCAACTCCAGATCTCTAGTTCTCGTCCTTTCTCTCTGAATATCTGCAGGCTCTTTAGGACTTGTTCTATTGTAGATGCTTATTTTTACCAAGGATGTGTCCTGTCTGATGTAGGCAAGTGTACGTGAGATGCGGTGCAGCAAGCACAATGCCCGTGTTTAGGCATGATGTTTGGAAGCTGCGATTAATTCTTTGTTCTCAAACCCTCCTTCCTGCAAAGTATCAGTGCAGCCAGGGACATCATTCCCTGCAGTCAGAGGTTCCTAAAGAGACTATAAAGATGTTGGCCTAGGGAAGGGCACATTGGAAGACAGTGGGCATTATTGTACGTGTCTCATTAGTCCCTAAAGTGCATTAAAAGTAAGCCTGCCATTATCCTCCTAGGGCAGATTTCTCGAGCTTTGGGTATGTGGAATCATAGCCAGCTCTTACATTGGCCTCTAATATTCCTTCTCTTGTAGGTGCCTGGTCACATCCTGAAACAGACACCCAGGGAATTCCTGACCTGAGGACGTGCACACTCAGCACGGGAGCCAGTGATGCAGGAGAGCTCTCTCTTTTCGCTGGAAAACTAGCAGGCCCTTTCCTGAGCTCTCAGTTCAGAAGCTCCCCACAGGTTCAGGAGGATATCCTGGGTAGGGCAATGAAATGAATTCTGTTGCAGCATCCAATCACAGACCCCCTCCCCAATTATCAGCAAATTCTAAGGGTGACAGACGAATCAAATTGTAGATGTTTTACTGTGGAATCCTTGTTCCACTTCGATGCTGTGCATATTTTGACAAGCACAGAGGTGACCTATGCCTCTCTATTCTGACAGACGCCCCGGGAAACCTGCTTGAGCAGATAAAGTGCCCCAGTAGAGCGGGTGGGAACTAATGAGCCTCTTTGCAAAGTATGGGGACAGCATTGCCTGGGAAGGGCAGTGTCCAGGGCCTCTTTTCCAGGCCATCAATCACATGGTGTACTTGAGGTCCTCCACTTGTATGTCATTTGTCTTGGAGAAACAATTAACAAATACTGAAAATACTGAAATATTGATGTAGAATTCCAAGAGGATTTATTCTAATTGACATTCAGAAGAGTTTAGGATGTCTGAGAAGACGACAAAGGAATAGAATCTCTCAGACACCTCTGTTTCTCAGCACCCATCACTGTTGTTAAAGTGACAGACCCTACCCACCTTATGTCAGCTAATTTTCTCATTGGCATCCAGGGAAAGCAAGGCAGTGAAAATGGACTGCCCTCCAAGGGCTGGAGGATAACTGTGCAAAGCAGTCAATAGCAAACCCATTAGAAAACTCAACTTGATCTCAAATGTTACACTTGCCCCAGATCCAAACACTACAATGTTCATGTAACAGTTACAGAAGAGATCTATGTAAGTTTCTGCTCATAAGGAGGAAGATCAGAAACACCCGGAGAACATGAACTGTTCTCATGTGAGCTCTGCAGCCACTGCCCAAGAAATAGAGAGACTGGAGAACTGCTTGAGGAGACAACTCCTCAGGACATCTGGAGAGAGTTTGGACTCTGACGCACCCCCGGAGAGGACAAATTCCTGTTCTAAGCCAAGATGGTGGTTTACTGCTTAGCGTTGTCAGCAGTGTCCAGGCAGACAGGCCGATGTGCTCTGTGCACCGCTCTTTACACCCATGCAACCCCCAAGATTACTACAAAAGGATGTGAGACAGAAGCACAGTGATAACTTTCCAAAGTTGGGGTCACATCCATCTCTGACTGTTAACTTTTTCCTAAGCCCAGGAGGAGGAGGAGGTTGAAGAAAGGAAATACATAGGACTTTCTGGAGCTGGTGAGTCTCCATGTTGCTGCTTCTGGAGCCCGGAAATCCTAGAGCTGCACACTCCCTAGCCCTGCTCCACACCCATTGCTGGATGCAACCCATGCAGAACCAACACCCTCCTTCTTCCCCACAATGACTGCAAGGCACCAGGCTGTGCTGTGCTAGATCTGCCACTTACCCCAGACTACTACGTGCCAGGCCCTGATGGACACCTACAGCCCACAATCTACATATAAGGTTAGGACTTACCTGACACACACGCCCCTTCCAATACAATCGTCTAGGTATCAGGACCTTATTGTAGTTTCTGTGCAGATGCAGGCATGCGTACAATGCTAAGCATCAACCCTTACCTAGCCTCTCACTGTTTTATTGCCTGCTTACACTACTATTCAGTGGTAGGGGATTTAGCATGGCTGAAAATTAGCAGTGCCCTGCGGGCAGTAACAGAGGTGTAAGAGACACTGAGCATTGCCTGAGGGTAGGCACAGTCTGAGGTTCAGGACTGTGGAGTGCAGAGGTATGTCATACTTAGTATTGCACAAGGGCTCAGGTAGGTGGTGAGCAAGCCCTGAAATCAAAGAGTGTGTTTCAGACTATCACGGTGATGGAAGGAGTGTCCCAGCAGCCTGATAACAAGTAGAGCACTCATGAATTTGACAAAAGGATTAGGGGGTGTCTAATAAGGCCTGAAGAGTGCACAGCCCTTATATTGAGATGACTCTGTGGGAGCTTCAGGGAGATGCTCTACAGTGTCTTATGAATACAGCATTGTATGTTGTGTGGCAGCATTTGTGAAGTGTCTACTATAATAGGGTCTGACCCATGGCGATCAATGTATAATACTAGGGGCGTCTCCAGCAGTGCCTGAGCAATAGTAGTATATGTGGAGCAGAGGTGATGGTGCTGATACTTTAAGGAACAGTGTGTGTGTGTGTGTGTGTGTGTGTGTGTGTGTGTGTGTGTGTGTCTGTGGTGATGGTGGAGAAAGTGTACTCATGGCTGTCACCTAAAGTGTATATAAAGGTATGTACTGTTGCATTTTTCATTGTACTGTGTGTTTCATGACAAAAGTGAAAGAAAGGTTTACTAACTCCCTCCTTCAAGGGTAGAGAGAGGATAAGAGGATGTGAATGCATCATATTTAACCAGCATGTCTTATCAGGTCGATGACTGTTTCCCATGCTCAATTGTATTTCAAAATACTGATTTTGGTGTCAGTATTATTTGGTGCCTGGTGATGAACAGGGCATTTCCTCCAGACTGGAGCATCTGTGGAGCACAGTGTAGCTTCTGCATCCCTTGGCTCTTTCTTCTGTACCCTCTCCCCAACTTCTATACTGATTGGAAAAGCTGGTTCCTTGCTCTCCCTCTAAGGGTAGAGGGAGGCCCAGAGAACCTTCAGGAATCACATTTAACCAGGGTGTCTCATCTTGTTTATGACTTTCCCTGCAGCTCCATCAGTATTTCATAATATTGACTGTGACTATTAGTTTACCATTTGGTTGTCTGTGTGTCAGAAATGACGCAGTGTCTTCAGATTTCTCACCCATGGAGGACATAGGCTGTGTGACTGTGGGAATGATTTCCTTAGTGGCATGTGGTGTACGTTGTTGAATGTGGCCCAGCCAATGTCATTCCATGTGCAACCATAATGTGATAGGGATTTGACAAATAGTAGGGAATGGACACTCTGTGGTGGTGATGATCTTGTGCATACCATCAATGGTGTTTTCTACGTATGTGAAGTGGCCAGGGACCACGGTATATAGGATGGTGTGCAAGCTCCACTTATCTCCTGCCAATCCATCATATAGGCTCCTTGTTAAGATATGTGAAGTCCAAAGGAGTAAGGGTACACAGACCTCTTCTAACATCTGCACCTCTGCAATTGAGTTGCCATTCCGAATTCACAAAGCTTGACCTTACCCCCTCCATCAAGATGTATTTTCACGATGTGCAATGTGTCTTTGGTGGAGAAAGTGCACCAGTGGCATGGGCTGATTAGTTATTGTTACCTTCTTATTATAGCGTATCTCCCTGAAGAACATCTCTTCTTCGAGGGGAGCAGATGCTAGGAGAACTTGCATGGATCCTATTCAAGCTGTGTGCCTCTTGTAATGATGGCGGTCCCCATAGCTCAGTTGGTACATCAATCAGGATGCTTTTTGTTGACTTTTTGTGGAGCATGGGGTAGCTTCTGTGTCCCTTGCCTCTTTCTTCCACACCCTCTTCCTAAAAGTGATCTTCTCAGCTTCTATACTGAGTGAAAACCTAGTTCACTAGCTCTCTTCTTCAAGGCAAGAGATATCCCAAGAGGACCTTTAGGGATTATATTTAATCAGGATATATCTTGCTTATGGCTGGCCTAATAGCTCAATTGGTAGTTGAGAGTATTATTGTTGCTAACAGTTTGTTATTTATTCTTGTGTGTGCTGAAGAAGGCACACCTCCAGGCTGGAGTATCTGTGGAACATGGTGTGGCTTCTGAAACCCTTGCCTCTTTCTTTAAACCCTGTTCCTGAAAGTGACGCTTCCCAGCAACAATCAGCAACAATCAATATACTCAAATACCAAATGAGGTATGAATCTATTCATCAGCATAAGGAAGGAAAGCACCATGGGAGCTGGGGGTGGGAATGGGAATACCTCATTTGGTATTTGAGTATATTGATTGTTGCTGTTTGTTTATTATTTGGTCAGTGCCTGTGTGTTAGGAATGACAATATCTTTTCACAGCTGATAGTATACATGGGTTGTATGACTCTGGAATGACTTCCTAATTGTCATGTGATACATGTTGTTGAACATGGCCAAGCAGTGTTGTTGCATAAGCTGACATACTATTAGTTTTTACCAGATGGGGACTGTGAGTAATCATGCGATGATGAGACAGAGTTTTTAAGTGTTAGGGAATGGGACCCACTATGGTAGTGATGATTCCGTGTACATATCAAGGGTGGTTTCTACACATGTAAAGTGGCCAGTGACCATGACATATAGGATGATGCCCAAGTTCCTCTTATCACCTGCCAGCCCATCTAGTGATTCATTGTCAGTTTCTCTGGGACCCTATAGAGTAAGGAGCCACAAACCTCCTCCAACATCTGTCCCTATTCAAGCTGAGTGGCCAAACAAAAACCACTAAGCTTGACCTTACCAGCTCCATCCAGGAGGGTGTGCTCTAATTTAATATCATGATGTACATTATGTCTTTTGTGGAGAAAGTGCACCGCTGACACAACCTGTCAGATGGGTGGTCTAGCCTCCTTCTTTAGATTGCTTCTCTCCCTGAGGAACATATCCAGATCTTTTCCTGGAACATAGTCTTTGACTACATAAATCATTGTTTATCAATGACGTGAAAAAAACTGTGCTATGGAACTGTGTTCCATAGACTGAAGGATGTTTCCTTCAGAGATAGTGTGAGTCAGAGCGCTGTGTTGTTTCTCGAGGACCTTCACAGCCACCTGTGCATGTGTGTGTAGTTCACAGCCTTGCATCGTATCTGTGTGTTAATGGTGTGAAAAGATTTTTACTATAATTTTACATTTCAAAGAATGCAGGATGTGTTCTTCAGAACTGATATGGGACAGAAGATTGTGGTGTTTCTTAAGTACTCATCTGTGCGTACATGGGTATATGGGTAGGTCGCAGGCAAGCATCACCTCCCCACATGTACCTGAACCCAGAGATGTTAGGATCCTGACATCATTTTTAAGAATGTCCTCTTCTATTGGCTGGCCATGATGTTCAGCTCAACTTAAGCCACTGTGTTTCGTGGGAAATTTCAGGACACACAATGCTTGAAAAAAATATTAATGCAGTTTTAAAATGGAAGTTTATAGCTATGAATTTTCTGTCGTGAAATCTGAGATACTCCCAAACACAATGATGCCTTTTCAGGCCCTTAGATAGAGGAAAAATCCGGGGGATAATTTACATAAAGAAACTGACAAGAGTGTAGCAGCACATGTTCAGATTCTAGGGTGGAGTCCATACTCAGACACAGTGATCCCTGAAGTCTTCTGCTATACACAGTGTAGCTACAACTAGAGATATTATCANTTTTTTTTTTCAAAACCACTTTGGAGTGTGGATTAGGCCAACAGCTCTTCTTCCCAAGTGTGGTTAGTCAGGAGCCCAGGCCAGGATTCTGAACCATCTAGGACTCTGAGCAATACTGTTTTGTCTAAAGAGTCTGTGGTGGCTGAGACACCCAGGCTCCTTCCCAGAACACTGTGAATGTGTCCCAGGGATACCACTGTCCTATTCTATTTCCTCCCTGGCCTGTCTTATGTTCCCTCAAAATTGCCTTTGGAGACTAACAAGTCACATATCACAAAACCATCTTCATTTGCAACTGTTTTCTGGAAAAAGACTGAATTTTATTCTTGGAACTATGCACTTTTTGTCCTATATTCTCTTCATTGTTTTATTTGTTAAAATTTATATTAGAATTGCCCTTCTGTTGTTAAGTGATGAACTCACTTTGAGCATGAAGATGGCCATGTTTTTGGGTTGTTGGACTTGCTAGGTTTCAATTTCTTTCATTAAGGATTATCGCATCTAGATACGTGAACTTCGCTTACACCTTCTGTATATTTTACACTTAGGATTATTTTGTATTATTTATTTTGCTGTGTGTGTTTATCAGTTTGTGTTGCAACCCAGACACATGGAATTTAGAGGGAAACTTGTGGCTCTAGGTGCTGGTTTTCCTACTGGGGGATAAGGGAAGAAGCTGAAGTCATCAGGTCTGGCAGTGGCTCCTGCAGACTGTATAGAACATGCTCTAAAGTGTCTCCTTCCCCTTACTGAATACTTGGAGGAATATTAGTGTTATTTTTTTCAAAGTTGGGTAGAATTTATATATGAATACATTCATATTAGTTTTTCATTTTATTGATATTTCATCACTGGAAATCTTTTATACAATGTATCTTGATTCTTCCCCCCCCATTCTGCCCAAACCCTCCTCAGCTCCCCACCCTTACAGAAATATGGTTTATATATTTTTTATGTTAAAAAAAATTAATAAATCCCAGCATTCGGGAGGCAAAGGCAGGCGGATCTCTGTGAGTTCGAGGCCAGCCTGGTCTACAAGAGCTAGTGCCAGGACAGGCTCCAAAGCTACAGAGAAACCCTGTCTCGAAAAAAATAAAAAATAAGAATTAATAAAACAGAGACCAAAAAAACCAGATAAGCATTCAAGACCTATAAGATGCCCAAAGAAAAGAAAATGAGCCCAATTGTGTACCAAAGTTTATTGTTCCATTTTGAGTTTGGCATTAATTTAGGGCATGCTAAGATACCCAGTAAAAACCATTAGAGAAAACAAAATTCTTCCTTTACCATCAGAAAACAATTGCACATGTCTTGTTGGTTAGGTTTGGAACCCTGCATCCATGTCCACTTCTCAGTGCTAGAACCTCCATCTGTTTGAACCTTTGTATACTTTTGTGTATTGCTACAGTCTCTGAATTCATGTTTTCCTCAGTCATGTTATATGTGGAATACAGTGTTTCTTTGTTTCCTTGGAAACAAAGTCTCTTCCTATTTCCTCTTCTGTCTAGCTCCCTCAACCTTGAGGGAAGGTTTTCCTGAATCCATCCCATTTAGGACTGCGATCCCAAAGTCTCACACACTCTACATTGTTGTGAGTCTCAGTGTTGGTTCCGTCACCTTCAAGAATGGGCTACACTGGCACGGGCTGTTTGAGATATACATATACATACATACATACAAACATACAAACATACATACATACATACATACATACATACATACACATACATCTAGATATAGCCATATATCATCAAGAGACATTGTATCACTGTGTCCTTTAGCGGAATAATAGTATCAGGTTTTCCCCAGGCCCCTGAATGACTGACTCAGTTTCTTGGTCCCTTTAGCAGTGTCAGGTATGGCTTCCATCTCCTGGAGTGGCCTTCAATCCAATCAAAATTGGTTGCTTGCTGCAAGAGTATTTGGTCAGTATTTTAGGAGTCCACTTTGCAGAAGGGTCCTTGTTGTTCTAGGGTTTGTAGCTGGATGACATTGATGATTGTCTCTCTCCTCCAGTTGCTTGCAGAATACATTCCTGTATCATGAACATCAGTCAGTGGTGAAGCTTCTAGTTATGCACCAGCTCAACTTCTCTGTGTTGGCTGCCATACATGCGAGTGGTCTTCGTCAATAGGGCACAACAGTAAGGTTGCAGAATAAGCCAGTGGGTTTTCATGGGGTTCTGTTCCAGTTATTCAGAAAGATAGAATCCAATCATGTCACTGGACCAAATCTTTATTCTTGAGATTTTTCTCAAAGAATATTGAACTATGTTTCTCACTATTGATCTGCTTAGGTTTTTATTTGCCCTCTTTTCAGTTTTGGTAGGTGACACATGTAGACATTTGTCCCTTTGCTCCAGTTTTATAATTCTTACGATTGTAGGATTTAAAATAGTTCCAGATAAAGGAACATGGGAACAAGAGTGGTCAGGGACACCACAGTAACACAGCCCAAAGAATCAATTGACCAGGAATATGGGGGCTCACAGAGATCAGGCAGCCTTTGTGGAATGGGGTCTTGCCTAGGTCCTCTGTGTATATGTTATGGCCGAGTATCTTGATGTTATTGTGAGATTCCTAACAGTGGGAGTGGGGGACATTGACACATAGGCTTCATGACGTCTTGTTATCAGGAAACATCATGCCTGTTAAATCTGCTCTGAGCAGAAACATTGTCAGATTTAAAAAAAGAGCAGTAGAAGAAAAGAATGTAAATTGAATAATCATGTATGAAATTGTCACAAATATTAAAAGATTTGAGCAAAAATTTTGAAAATTCAGAATAAGTTATAAATGTACTTATGACTTATAGGATTAATATGGATTTCTGAGAAATGTTTCATGAATTGAGTTAGCATAAATGCAAATGACTACTAACTATTACAACATGGTATTCTACATTATTTAAGGAATGATTTTTACTATGGTGTTAACAAGTGAGATATCATATTCACCAAATTATCTCTAGTAAAATATACAATTTGGGAACAGGAAAAGTAGGTATTCTGATAGCATAAGCTTTGTGACGATTCCTTTAGAATCTGGGAATGGAAAGGTTTTCTTGGTATGTAATAAATAAATTCTTTGCATTCCTTTCCCTCAGCATCTGTTAAATTGTGCATCGTGATCCTTCTGGTCCCTCTGATTTAGTTATGTCTTCAGGCATGTTGATTCTGTTACTAATTTGTAATCTATAATTACAATAAGAAAGTACCCCAAGTGTTCATGGTTATATAATTTCTATTGTTTCAGTTATTGAGAACTCAGTAGTGAACAAGGTGACAAAATTTATTCCCAAGACTGCTGATGAAATGGCTTGCTATAGATTGACTAACACATTTTATCTTCAAAATTGTTTACAGAATACATATGCTATCTCCATGTCAAAATAAAGAAAGTTGTTCTGTGCCAAAATTACTTCTACATGATTCCAGTGATTCTAGCCATTTTTTTTTTTCTGTAACAGCACATTGACTACCCTGTGTCTTCTTCTTCTTGATCACTTTGGGCTCTGCTCTTCCTTTTCAATAATTTAGGTTTTACGTCTGTGTAGTGTTCATTGTTGTCCATTTCCTTACATTCTGTTCTCATCTTCAGAATGTTTCCCAGGTACTTTTCTTGGATTTTAGTTTATTCTTATTTTTCTGTGACCCAGAAGATTTTTGTTGCTTCACGAGTCTGTCCTTTTTCGATGTAAAAATTGAAAGTCATACACGTTACCCCTTGACCCAGTTCTCATTTTTCTCATCTGGTTTTGTACAGTTGGTGTGGAAATTCTGAAGAAACTTCTGAGCAAGAGAAGAGAGGACGTGATAATGCAGATGGACCCAAAAAGCAGTGCCTCTGAAGAGGATTCTCACAGATCCTTCATGACCCAGTGTGCAATGCTGTTCTCATGACTGTAGTGAACTGTGCACACCATCTGAGTGAAGATTGCTGGACCTGCTGCTCCTGCAGACAGCCTACTTTCTCAGTGTG